>NC_063332.1:48933576-49027024 GCF_021869965.1 Rhincodon typus | reverse complement strand
ACATGTCCATCCTGGGCCTCCTCCAGTGTCATAATGATGCCACCCGGAAACTGGAGGAGCAGCACCTCATATTCTGCCTTGGGTGTCTACAGCCCAATGCTCTCAATGTGGACTTTAACAGTTTCAAAATCTCCCCACCCCCGGCCTCATCCCATGACCAACCCTCCCTCTCATCCCGCCTCCTTGACCTGTCCATCTTCTCTCCCAACTATCCACCCCTCCCACCTCACTGACTAATCCCCACCACTGCTTACCTGCACTCTCCTATCACCATCCCACTTACCTTCCCCAGGCCCAGCCCTCCTCTCTCTATTTATTTCGGAGCTCCCTTCCCCGTCCCCCATTTCTGAAGAAGGGTCCTGACCCAAAATGTCAGCTTTCTTGCTCCTCTGATGCTGCCTGGCCTGCTGTGCTCCTCCAGCTCCACACTGTATTATCGCAGAAAACTATGCTATCAGCTTTTAGCTGCAGCAGAATTATATTTCAGTTTTGTGTTGTGGCTTCATCAATTTATTTAATTTTCTTTGAAATCAGTTATATGCAGATTACCATGCATTTCATCAGCCAAACAAATGACCTGAGTGAGCAGTGTAAACAGTGTGCTGAGAATGGAATAGACTTCACTGTGGTGAAGCCTGCATGAGCACAAGTACATTTCAGTTTCTCTGAGAGCACTGTAAATAGAGGATCTATGCCATAACCATCGGTCTGGTATTTTCAGTTCCTTCTCCCTGGAGGAACAAGTAAATACGCCTTCCAGAATTATTCAAGACATTCTATAAAGACCACAAATCAACAAATGTTGATTTTACCTAATGGGCAATGAAAATGGATATTTTTTCAAATAAATGCACAAAAGGCTTCGAGTAGTAGGTACAAAAACAATCATCTACAAAACTCAGGATCAACCTGCTGACTTCAAAATTCTGTGTAAGCTGCTTCCATAAGTTTAGTATTTCCATGAATCAATCTTTTTTCATGACAGAGTTGCGTGTAATACTAAAAGCACATTTTCTTTGCAGAATTTGCAAATTAGTAAAATATACTCTTTTATTTGCATCCTGGTTAGGATATTGTGGCATTTGTACAGGACAAAATAAAAGTTGACTTGTGCTTTGCGTGTGAATAACATTTTTTGAACCTTCTATTGTTGTTGCAAAAAGCAATTTTATTTCAACCATTCATTCTTAATGAGTAGAAGAAATGTGCATGCAGCAGCACCTTTCATGCTTTAAGTATATCCCAAAATGCTGCAGCCAATTGAATATTTTTCCCTCCAATTGTACTTATAATTTGTACTTGGCAGTACAGAACACAGTAAACACTTCTTCCAGAGCAAATGCAAGAACGCCAACTTTCAAATGATCATAACAATTTATAACGCAGGAGAAAACTGTGCTGATTGTTTGACAAGTCAACTTTGACAACACAGGCAAATATCACTACCCAAGGCTCACTTGTATCTCAAAAAAGGCACAAGATTTCATCATTGAACTTATGTTTGTAGAGAGCAGAACCCTGCACTTGAACGTATGTCAGTTCTAGCAAGCTTGACCGATTATCTTAAATTGGCTGTCAGCATGTCTATTCATCACATGACACACAGGCACAGACCTCCTTTTAACAGGAGACAGTTATTTTGGGTTTTGTAAATGTGGGTTTTTTAGGTATGGCCTATAGTTTGCCTATAATGAACAACTGAAGGAACATACATGAACTGCAGGTTTTAAATTCAGGCAAAAATTTGGATGAATGGATAGTGATTTAAATCTAAATTCATGTCCTGCTCGAGATATGCCCTAGATTATTTTAACACCCAGGCATCCTGAAAATGAGAGGATGTTGGTCAGAAGGGTCATAGAATCCTTACAGTGTGGAAACAGGTCCTTTAGCCCAACAAGTCCACACCGACCCTCCGAAGAGCATCCCACCCAGACCCATCCCTTATACTATCCCTGCATTATCTACCCTCAACACTATGGACAATTTAACATAGCCAATCCACCTAACCTGCACATCTTTGGACTGTGGGAGGAAACCGGAACACCCAGAGGAAACCCACACAGACACGGGGAGAATGTGCAAACTCCACACAGCCAGCCACCCGAGGGTGGAATCGAACCTGGGTCCCTAGTGCTGTCAGGCAGCAGTGCTAACCACTGAGCTATAGAACATTAGTCATAGCATTATGAATTGGGATACCGAGACTGCCTAACAAAGGCCTCACATTTGGAGAAGTGTGCTAGTCTATTATCTGAGTTTTCAAAGTGGGGCCCAGAGTATTGTAACACTAATCCTGCATCCACAAAGAAAGTAAATAGCAGAAGGTGTTTGGGTTGTCATTGTCTCAGGGTCCTATCGCTTGTTGTTTTGGCCCCACTGGAAAAACACTGTATCTCCTGTTTATCCAGGAACAACAATATAGTTACATTAAATGTTGTCCCACCGAGGTCAGTGGAACCCAACATGCATCATTCAAAGGAACCCCAGTAACTTTGGACAGCAATCATTGCCAACTTTTCAGTAGATCGAATTAGAATTCAAATTGTTTAACAACAGTTTAGTAACTTGGGCACCCCTATGGCAACTAGGCAGGTACGGTTAATGACACACTAATATCATTAAACATAGTGCACAAAATATTGAAACTGTTGATTTCCAGTCATTGCAATTTTATTCCCTGTCTTATTCTCAAAATATCAGCAAAGCTGCAATTGAATTGTTATCAAATTTAGCAAATTTAAAAACTGTAGCACAAATAATTCCATCTGTACGCTGATAGATTTAGGATCCCTTAGAGAATAGAATGAATCTGCTAGTGAAGCATCCTTAAATAGTCGTAACATTCTTGATTAAATTAAACCCAACATAATTATAATTTAACTAATGGTTTCCCAATTTAAGTCGTAACATTAAACATTATGTTCAGTAGCTATCATGTTGATTATGTGTGATACAGATTGAAGCACAAAACAGTTCACACAAAACCCTGTTTTCAGACCAATTGACCACAGGGGGAGTTTACAAATAAAGGAGGCATTGTGTTTAAAACCTGTGTGGTTTCCCGGCATCCCCACTGCTTAACATTCAGATTTCTGGGAAGAACTGCATAAACCAGAAATGTCGTAAGCTGTGGTTGCAGAGCGTGTGCCACTGTCAATAATGCACAGCTTGAGTTGTCATCGTCATGTGCAATTGCACATGTGGACTGGGTGCTATGACAGCTGTGGAAAATCCAACAAGGCATAGCCTGATGCATTTTCCAGATCCTCTTTGGAATGTTAATGGCCTCTCTTGGGGAAAGAAAAACAATATCATTGGCTGACAGAGCTCTGACATGAATGCTGGACTTGCCGCATCTGGCAGGGCTGAGGGGATCTGTTCCATTACGTCCTAACCTCAAGGACAAAAACTGTAATAAAGATAACCGCTGATATTCCAGATGAATGTAAGGAGAAACAATAATCTATGAATAGTTATTTTACATAAAGGCCCTAAAATTAATGCAAAGTCAGGTTCTGAGCTGTGCAGGGGAATGAGTGCACAAAACATTCGATTCCGGCCTCGGGCGACTGTCTGTGTGGAGTTTGCACATTCTCCCCGTGTCTCCGTGGGTTTTCTCTGGTTTCCTCCCACAGTCCAAAGATGTGAGGCTAAGTGGATTGGCCATGTTAAATTGTCCTGCAGTGTCCGGGAATGTGCAGATTAGGTGGGTTAACCATAGTAAATGCGGGGTTATGGGGATAAGGTGAGGGGCTGGGTCTGGGTGGGATACTCTTCAGAGGGTCAGTGCAGACTTGATGGGCCAAATGGCTTCTTTCGCACTGTAGGGATCCAATGCTTCTATGAAAACCCAGGAATCCAAAGATGAGATTCTCTAAGATTGACTGGGTTGAGTTATAAACAACTTCTCCATGGTTTTCATATCTTCAAGTTAAGAACTGAGTGCAGTGGCCATCTGCATGATGTAATCTCAAGTCCATGAATTAAGATGTTAATGTAGAAATTAAAATTGGAGGAACCAGGAGATATTCAGAATGCAATGCAGAAATCATGACACCATGCAAAACTTTTCCAGCTGAGAATGGGATTTGGGAGGGTAGCAGCCATGTTGCTGGGGAATCACTTCTCTTCATTTCTCTAACACACTTTAACATCTCCAATCCAGAATATTTGGGAACAAGTCATATCTGGATTTTGGATTTTTTTCGATTAAACGTTAGTGTTAGAATGCCTATTCAGACATGTGTAATCCAGAAAACAATGATGATATAAATACTTACCTGAAACATAACACAGTAATAAAATATTGTAAAGCAGTAATAAAGATTGTTCTACTTGTTGAAATAATTAATTTACCAGTTTGTGCTCCTAAAATGACTGTATTGAAATGATGGTGATGACATTGAGGGAATGGACTGACAAATAATTTCCCAACAACTGATTTTGTTAAATTATAGATTTCCAATCTGGGGAGACTACAATATAACAATAAGGCATAATCCCATACCACCTCCTCCACCAGTACTGTGTCACTTCCTTCGTTCTGAAGAAAGCATATCACACGAACATTAACTCTGCTTCTCCACAGGGGCTGAAAGACCTGCTGAGTTTCTCCAGCATTTCCATGTGTTTTTCTTTATCACTTCTTTACTTCCTTGAACACCCATCACAAAGATACCATCATTTCTTCAATTAATTGTTGAGATGAGGGCATCACTGGCAGGGCCAAAGTGTGGTTTAGGGCATTTGTCTTGAACCAGACAAATATTGCAGTTTGTACAACTGAAAGACTTGCTGGCTATCGCTAGGAGCTTTTGAAGGACATCTATATTCATTTGAAATTGCAACACCAACGGACCTGGCCAGGTAACAATGGCAGATTTTCATCCCCAAGTAGCATTAATGAGCCTAATGGGTTTCTGTAATAACTAACAGTTTTACAGTCACTATAACTGACAACAACAGTATTTGGTCACCTGAATACAAATTCCTCATCAGCTGTGCAGGGATTTGAACTTACATTTTCTCCAAATGATCATCCAGCATTATTATCCCAGAGCCCAACCTTTCATTTGCAGTTGGATCACACACTCCTGTTTGCTTGCTGCCCCCATAGTTGTTTTTGATAGCGTTAGTAGAATAACAATTGCAGACAAGGGACGTTTGTCATGACTCTTTCCAGTCTTCCTGCAACAAATACTTTCCATTTAACATCCACCAAACCATTGTATCTTATTTATTCTCTCAACAACATGCAGGACAGCATTTGCATCTATACAGAATCATTCATGACTTCAGAACCACACGGACTGTCAATGAAACACTATTGAATATTAGTCATTAATTTATTTTAGGAAATGTTTTCCTTTAAATGGTGTAGTAGGATTTTTTTGATCAGTCTCAGAAGATAATAAAGGCTTCTATCTAAGTTCAGATCTGGGAGAAAGTAATTCTGGCAATGTCACACTTCCTTAATACAAAACGACTGGCACAGATTATATGCTTTTTCCAATACATTCACGGGATGTGGTCATCACTGGAGAGGTCTGCATCTATTTCCCATCCCTAATTGCCCTTAATATGGTGATAGTGAGCTGCCCTCTTGACCTCCTGCAGTTTGTGCAGTGGGGTAGGATGGGGGTTCTAAGGTTTTATCGAGAACTATGATATAGTTCGAAATCGGGATGGTGTTTGGCTTGGAGGGGAACTTGCAAGTAGAGATCTTCCAATGTATCTGCTGCCTTTGTCCTTCTACATAGCAGAATCTTTTCCTGGATGGCGCCAAGCTTCTTGAGTGTTGTTGCTAAAACTGCACTCATCCAGTAAGTAGAGAACAATCCATTACACTCCTAACTTGTGCTTGTGGATGGTGCAATGGCTTTCAGGAGTCAGGAGGTGAAATATTCATTGCAGAATTCCTGGATTCTGACGTGTGCTTGCAGCCACAGTATTTATATGACTGGTCTAATTCGCTGTCTGATCAGTGGTAACCCGCAGGATGTTGATAATGATTCAACATCATAGTTTTGCACAATCAAGAAGTCAAACACATGAATACTCACTTTTTCCGCAGTTTCTCACTAACTCTCACCCTCTCCAATATCTGGGAAGAGTATAACTCGAGAGAGGTAATGATCTAGTAATATAATTGCTAGACCATTAATCCAGAGACCCAGGCAATGTTCTGGGGACCTGGGTTCGAATTCTGCCATAGCTGCTGGGGGATTTTGAATTCAATAAAAGTTTGGAATTAAGACTTTGATGATGACCATGAAACCATTGTTGATTGTTGGAAAAGTCTATCTGATGGATGCTACTATCCTTTAGGGAAGGTAATCTGCCATCCTTACCTGGTCTAGCTTATTTGTGACACCAGACCCACAGAAGTGTGGTTGACTCTCAACTGCCCTCTGTGCAATTAGCGATAGGCAATAAATGCTGGCCTAGATAGTGACGTTCACATCTCATTCATGAATCTTTTAAAAAAAATCTTGTTTCACTGCTCTACAAGCTGTAAAAGAAAATGTATAACACAATGTTAGGCCACCAAGATGACCAATTTGCCCAACTGACTGCTACTCAGACAAAAAGCAATTCACATCAGGTTTCACAATTAACAGATAATTACTGTATTTATTGTAAAAGAATTAACTCTAACAAATGACAGAGAAAAGAAAGGATTCCTTTCTATTACTTATGTGACTTGAATATATCTCTTTAAACCCCTGGAATACCGACACATTCATTCACTATTAATAGACTGAAAAACAGATTTTTAAATTTTTTTTTAAACAATAGATTGTTTGACGCTATTATGGATGAAAAAAATGCAGGCAGTCGGTAGCAGATTGTACATGAGGCTTCAGTACTGAGGATTCCTCCTCACTGCTGACTCCCAAAGTACCCAAAAAAAGTGGCATTGTATTAAATATAACAGTGTGGATGGTGTATAGAATCCCTACAGTGTGGAAACAGGCCATTCAGCCCAACAAATCCACACCGACACACTCCCCCCAACCCTATCGCTATAACCTTGCATTTCCTATGGCTAATCCACCCCCCTCATTTGCATATCCCTGGACACTAGGGGCAATTCAGAATGGCCCATCCACCTAAGCTGGGAGAACATGCAAACTCCAGCTCCTGCACCATGGAACATTAGGAGATGATTGATACTTTGGCAACAACGGTGAATATTTCCAACCACAGGACATTACTTGTGCTTTACAATCATTAGTAGGATTGATCTGTGGTGTTGAATGACATGGTCAAGAGAGCTTGGGCCAGGGATTTTAGTTGACACAGTTGGTCAATGTGTGAAGTGTACGTACAGCTTTATGTAATAACAAATGTCTTTCAACTGCACTCTGTGGGTGTCTGTTTAATTCAATTGCCCTTTGAAGACACATTCAAACACATTAATAACTTCGCTCACTCGAGATATGGGTCAGCCATTTTCCTTTCCATTTATGATTTGGATGAGGATGGAAGGCACCACGTAGTGCTACATGGAGCAAGCAGTGAGCTGGAATGCCAGGTACACGCCCTGACATTCACCTCAGGAACTGTCATGTTTAGTTTCTCTACAGTGCACAGAGAAGAGGAAGCCGCATATAACTGAGTTGAGATTATGTAGTGAGATAGCAGGAACTGCAGATGCTGGAGAATCTGAGATAACAAGGTGTAGAGTTGGATGAACACAGCAGGCCAAGCAGCATCAGAGGAGCAGGAAGGCTGACATTTCGGGCCTAGACCCTTCTTCAGGTCTGGCAGCATCTGTGAAGAAAAAAATCACAGATGCTGTCAGAGCTCCTGAGCTTTTCCAGCAACTTTTGTTTTTGTTCCTGCCAGGCCTGTCAATGGCTCTCTGTTGCCTGTTAATAGCAATCCAACTCCTATCCCTTTTGACTCTGCCTAGGGCCTTTCTCAGTATCAAGAACCTCCAAATGAGCAAGACAATCTTTTTGCGGAATTGTGGATTTCAGTGAAGCCTTTGACGAGGTCCCATATGGGAGACTGATAAAGATGATGAAAGCACATGGGATCTAAGGTAACTTGGCAAGATAGACTCAAAACTAGTTTAGTGACAGGAGACAGATGGTGGTATATAAATATACATTATGTAGAGGAGAACATGAAAGGGAAGATTGTGAATGACACAAAGATTGGCTGAAAGGTTAATAGTGAGGAAGAAGGTCTTAAATTACAGGAAGATATAGATTGATTCGTCAGATGGACAGATAAATAGCAGATGAAATTTAACCCTGATAAGTGTGAGGTGATGCAGTTTGAAAGAAGTAACAAGAGAAGACAACACTCAATGAATGACAGTTCACTAGGAAGCTTCGAGGAACAGAGGGATTTGGGGGTGCATGTCCACCAATATCCCTGAATGTGGCAGGATGGGTGATTAAGAAGGCATATGAAACATTCGCCTTAATCAGTCATGACATAGATTATAGGAGCAGGGAGGTTATGTTGTTCAAAGCTTCGATTAGACCACAGCTGAAGTACTATGTGTAGTTCTGGTCACCACATTATAGGAAGGATGTGATTGCACTGCAGGGGGTGCATGGGAGATTTACCAGGATGTTATCTGGGATTGAGCATTTTAACAATGAAGAGAGACTGGATAAGCTCAGTTTGTTTTCTTTACAGTAGTGAAGGCTGATGGGTGAGAGATGTGTATCGGACTCTGAGAGGGCATGGACATAGTGAACAGAAAACAGCTGTTTCCTCAGTTGAAAGGCCAATAATGAGGGGTCATAATTTTGAGGTGAAAGACAGGAGGGTTAGAGGAGAAATGTTTTCACCAAGAGGGTGGTGGGCATCTGAAATTCATTGCCTAGGAGGATAGCTGAGGTGGGAAACCTCACAAACTTTAAAATATACTTGGTTGAGCACTTAAAACGTCATAACACTCAAGGATATGGCCAAGTGCTGGAATGTAGGATTAATGTAGACAGGTTGATGCAGACTCAATGGGCCGAATAGCCTCTTCCATACTCTATGAAGCACCATCATATGCTCTGGCTTTTCCAAGCATTGAGATAGAACTTGACAATAGATTGTGAGGGTTAGAAAGTGTGATGCAGGATACTGCGCATGATGATGTACCAATTGAACAGGTGAACGGTAAAAGGTACTGGTGCTGGCAGCAACTCAGGAGACTGTTCACTTATGAAAGAAATCTTTTCCAGGATCTACTGAAAAGAGCTGAGATGTAGACTCCAGGGATCCAGAAAAGAAAGGAACTGATGTATCTGAGGGCCAAGTTCCAGCAAAAAGCAAGAAGTGAGGAGGAGTCCACTTTGAGTTTGTGTTGTCATCCAGCATAGCGCCAGCACTGTATAGGATATCTTCAAGGCAATGGTCACCTTAAGAGCCATTGCCTCAATGGTCAATGCCTCCTCTGTTCTGATGGAAACCTAAATTTTTCCTGGACTCGCACTGAACTCAGAATAAAGATGTTATCGATAAAAGACATGCAGAATCTGTTAAGTTTTACGCAGTTCCTGCTGTTTGTAGTGGGCTGAAGATGTCGAGTCCCATGGGAGTCACAGTTATATAGTGGGAATGCTGTATATTTCCGTCTCTCAGGATTTCAGTGTAT
The DNA here is from genome assembly GCF_021869965.1 of Rhincodon typus. Classification (NCBI taxonomy): domain Eukaryota; kingdom Metazoa; phylum Chordata; class Chondrichthyes; order Orectolobiformes; family Rhincodontidae; genus Rhincodon; species Rhincodon typus. The sequence continues at coordinate 49,017,408 of NC_063332.1, read as the reverse complement.
CTATTATCTCGCATCTTTTTCAATCAATGTCTGCCAGAGAGAGTCAGCTGACTCCTTTAAAATATTTTTCAGATAAAACTCAGTGCCTGACTTATATGTTTATGTAAACAAAAATGTTGAAAAGGAAATCTTATGGAAAAAGGCATGAACATCATCATCACATCATCATACACATATTTCCATGCATATGCCGACAAATAGGTAATTGTTTCCAGCAGCCATCAAAACTCCAAGAATGTTAGGTATTGAGCCAATCTTCCTGATCTCTGCTTCTGGGTGGGTACATGAATAGGAAGGATTTGGAGGTCTAGGCCCAAAACGTCAGCCTTCCTGCTCCTCTGATGCTGCTTGGCCTGCTGTGTTCATCCACCTCTACACCTTGTTATCTAGGATTTGGAGGGATATAGGCCAAATGCTGGCAAATGGGACGATTAATATAGGATATCTGGTTGACATGGACAAATTGGACTAAAGGGTTTTTTTACTGTGCTGTATAAGTCTACGACTTTATGATTCCATAAATCAGGCAAAAACAATAAGAAAATCTACTCTAGTATATACAGTTGCACGAAGAAAGATACCATAGACCATATATAATGCATTAATGTCCTGTAGGAGGATAATAAAGATATACAAGATTTCCCAGTAGTAAGTTATTGAAATCATAGTAACACATAGAAATGTCATATACTCATAAAATACCTAAGCACTGATAACACGATTATACTATACTTATTGATTGTAGCTACACTGTCTAGGATTTGTTTGATGATGGAACAATGGCAGATGATTTGATGAGGGAGTCAGCAATTCAATTACTCACCCCAGAATTTCCAGTTCCTGATCTTTTCTTGTAGCCACAAAATTTATATTGCAAATCTAGTTCAGTTCCTGGTGAAATTTAGTATTGAATGTCGATGTTGAATATCAATGGGTAATGTTTAAATTCTTTCTTATTGGAGGTGGTCATTTCCTGACATCTGTGTGGCACAAGTCCTACTTGGTTAAATCTCCATTTCCTGTGTTTATTGTTGACTAATTTTTATTAATATTAATTTTCTGGATGTTTTTATATTAAACTGTTGAATAAGAATTGGACTATGGTCTTCAAATATGTAAATAAGTCACTCCATATCTACCAGAAACTTTGTAGAGCAGATGCAATAAAATGAAATGGAAATTCTGAAACCCGGGAACAATTTTCCTCCAGCTCTAAATGTTTTCAACTAATTAATCTAACCACTCTAAATTGATATCATTGAGAGCCTGTAATCATTGTGCTTGACTCTGCCCTGCCATGTGTGACTAGAATTCGCTAAAAAGTCATCTAAAAGGGAAAATTAAAATGCTAAGCATTGGAACACTATTATAGAAATATATGATCCAATGAGAACAAATAATGGAAGCTAATAATTTACAACTGGAAAACCTTTAAAAGAACATGGAAAATGAAAAGAGTATTTCACACCTTATATAGGTAGAAGACATTATAATCATTATACTAATTAATTTTAAAGGTAGAGAGGTAAATAAACTACGCTGTGTCATAAAGTCATAGAGAGATACAGCTAAGAAACTGACCCTTCAGTCCAACTCGTCCATGCCGACCAGATATCCTAAATTAATGTAGTCCCATTTGCCAGCATTTGGCCCATATCCTTCTAAACTCTCCCTATTCATGTACCCATCCAGATGTCTTTTAAATGTTGTAATTGTACCAGCCTCCACCACTTCCTCTGGCAGCCTCTACATACACGTACTAGCCTCTGCATGAAAAAGTTCCTCTTAGTTCCCTTTTCAATCTTTTCCCTCTCACCTTAAGCCTCTGGTTTTGGACTCCCACACTCCGGCAAAAAGACCTTGTCTATTTACCCTATCCATGCCCATCATGATTTTATAAACCTCTGTAAGGTCACCCCTCAGCCTCTGACGCTCCAGCAAAAATAGCCTCAGTCTATTCAGCCTCTCTCTATAGCTCAAATGCTCCAATCCAGGCAACATCCTTGTAAATCTTTTCTGAACCCTTTCTAGTTTCACAACATCCTTCCTGTAGAGGTGGGAACAGAACTGCATGCAGAATCCCAATAGTGACTTAACCAATGTCCTGTACAGCTGCAATTTGACTTCCCAACTCCTATACCCAACGCACTGACCAATAAAGACAAGCATATCAAACGCCTTCTTCACTAACTTGCGACTCCACTTTCAAGGAACTATGAACCTGCACACCTAGGTTTCTTTGTTCAGCAACACTCCCCAGCACCTTACCATTAAGGGTGTAAGGCCTGCCCTGAATTGCCTTTGCAAAATGTAGCACCTCACATTTATCTAAATTAAATTCCATCTGCCATTCCTTGGCCCATCTGATCAAGATCCAGTTGTACTCTGAGGCAACTTTTGTCCCTGTCCACTATCCCTCCAATATTGGTGTCATTTGCAAACTTACTAACCATACCTCCTACGTTCACATCTAAATCATTTATATAAATGACAAAAAGCAGTGGACCCAGAACCGAACCTTGTGACGCACCACTGGTCACAGGCCTCCAGTCTGAAAAGGAACCCTCCATCATCACCCTCTGTCTTCTACTTCGAGCCAGTTCTGTATCCAAATAGCTAGTTGTCTCTCTATTCTGTGTAATCTAACCTTGCTAACCAGTTTACTATAAGGAACCTTCAAAATTGAAGAAGGAAATGCTATTTTCTGGAACATGTTGGAGCTTCATCAAGTAATTTCTTTTATAGCTATCCATTGGCTGATGGATTGATACATTGTTGCTCTGCAAAGCGATAACTGTGTAGCAGTAAATGTGGCACTGTAGATGTGCATTCTCATAACAATTAGTTCGCGTTTATTTACAAACACAACAACAATACAATATCCTTTTCCCTTGAGATAACAAGGTGTAGAGCTGGATGAATACAGCAGGCCAAGCAGCATCAGAGGAGCAGGAAAGCGACGTTTCGGGTCGAGACCCTTCTTCACAAAAAGGTTCTTCTTCAGCCCTAGCCTGGATATTGTCCAGGTCTTGTTGTATTTCAACATGGAATGTTTTAGTATCTGAGGAGTTGCAAATGATGCTGAACATTGTGCAGTCATCAGCGAACATCCCTAATTCTAGTCTTATGATGGAGGGAAGGTCATTGAACAAGCAGTTGAAGACGGTTGGGTTTAGAACACTACCCCGAGGAGCTCCTGCAGACATGTCCTAGAGTTGAGATGATTAACCTCCAACAACCACAACATCTTACATGTCAGGCATGAATTCAAAGAGTTTGCCCCCTAATACCTACTGATTCCAGTTTAGCTAGGGCTCCTTGATGCCACACCCAGTCAAATGTAGCCTTGATGCCAAGGGCTGTCACTCTCACCTCGCTTATGGAATTCAGCTCTTTTGTCCATTGTTGAATCAAGGCTGTAATGAGGCCAGAAGCTGAGAGGTCCAAGTAGAACCCAAAATGGGTGTCACTGAGAAGCTTATTACTAAGTTGAATGTTGTTTGATAGCACAGTTGATGACACAAAGTTACAGACATGTTCGCCGAGCCAGTCAGTTTGGTTGCAAACATTTCGTCACCCTGCTCGGTAATATCGTCAGTGTGCCTCCAGTAAAGTGTTAATGTTCTGTCCTGCTTGTTATTTATATGCCTCAGTTTTTTGGGATGTTTGGCACCACTTCTGGTTCTGTTTCTCAGTGGTTTGTACACAGCGTCTAATTCAATGTGTTTGTTGATGGAGTTTCAGTTAGAATACCAGGCCTCCAGGAATTCCCTGGCATGTCTCTGTTTGGCTTGTACAATTATCGATGTGTTGTCCCAGTCGAATTTGTGTCCCTTGTTATCCGTGTGTAGGGAGACAAGTGAGGTGTGGTCGCGTCCCTTAGTGGTTAGTTGGTGTCCATGTATCCTTATTGTCAATGTTTCTTCCGGTTTGGCCTATGTAGTGTTTCTCACAGTCCTTGCATGGTATTTTGTATATTACACCGGTTTTAATGGTTTTGGGTGGGGTGTCCTTGATGTTCATCAGTAGGTGTTGTAGGTTGGTTGAGGGTTTGTGGGCTACTCTGATACGTAGGGGTCTGAGTAGTCTTGTGGTCATCTCTGAAATCTCTTTGATGTACAGTAGGTTGATTAGTGAGTCTGGTCATGTTATGTCTTCCTGTTGTGGTCTGTCTCAGAGGTAATGGCGGATTGTGCTTTTTGGGTATCCATTTCTTTTGAAGACTCTGCATAGGTGCTCCTGTTCTGCTTTGCATAGTTCCAGGTTGGTGCAATGTATTCTTCTCTTCTTTTGTGAATTTTATCCCAGTAAGGATTTTGTTTATGTGTCGGTGGATTTCTTCTAGTTTTGTGCGTTTAATAATCACGAAGATGTCATCTACATATCGATATGCATATGATACCGACTACCCTACCAGTAATTGGCTGGGTTGCTGAATGTATAAATATATTTTTCTGAATGAACTAATGGGTGTCAGCTGGAAATTCATTCACCTGGATATGTAACAGAGGGAGTCACCGTAGTTTGAGGTTACTCACAAGTGTTTGGTTACATTCCTCATACCATTCGTAATTCCACCCATGGCATCTTGCCTACGCTTCATAAATAGAATTCATGGTTGGACATAATGGTAATTAACTTCATCTTGACATTTATCCCACCCTGAACAAAATTGCACAGGAACGTCTTTAATTTCCCTTGAATAAGGATTTAACAATCCTGAAAAGCAAAGTCTCTGTGAGTGAATCTGAGAAGATAAAGATTGGTATCAATCAAAATAAACAAAAAACAAAGAACTGCAGATGCAGAAATTTCTGGAGAAGCTCAGCAGGTCTGGCAGTGACTATGGAGATAAAGCAGCATTAACGTTTCAGGTCCACTGACCCTTCTTCAGAACAAAAAGGGAGGCCTCGTTCAGGATTCTGTTAAGGTTAACACACTGATTACAGTGGCAGTTAGTAAGTAAAATGCAATGTTAGCATTAATTTCAAGAAGGCTAGAATACAAGAGCAGAGATGCAAAAGGGTCTGGTCAGAATGCATTTGGAATATTGTGAGCAGTTTTGGGCCCCATATTTAAGAAAGGATGTGCTGGCGTTGGAGGGGGTCCAGAGAAGGTTTACAATAATGGTCCCAGGGATGAAAGGATGAGGAGCAGTTGATGACTCTGGGTCTGTACATAATGGAATTGAGAAAGTTGAGGAGGTTGAGGAGGGATCTGAATGAAACTTACAGACTACTGAGAGGCCTGGATAGTGTGGATGGGGAGAGGATCTTTCCACCAGTAGGAGAGACTAGGACCTGAGGGCACAACCTCAGAGTGAAGGGATGACCCTTTAGATGAGGAGGAATTTCTTCAGCCAAAGGGTAGTGAATCTGTGGAATGCATTGCTGCAGGTGGATGTGGAGGCCAAGTCATTGAGTGTATTTAAGACAGAGATAAATTGGTTCTTGATGAGTAAGGGGATCAAGGATTACAGAGAGAAAGCAGGAGCAACATATCAGCCATGATCGAATGGTGGAGCAGACTTGATGGTCTTATATGGCTGAATTCTGCTCTGATATATTATGGTCTTAAAGGGGCTAGTCCAAAATTGGGAAACCTGTCTAACAGACTAGACCAGCAACAGCCTGACATAGTCATACTCACAGAATCATACCTCACAGACAATGTCCCAGACACCACCATCACCAATCCTGGATATGTCCTTTTTCACCGGCAGGACAGACCCAGCAGGGGGCAGCACAGTGGTATACAGTCGGGACGGTGTTGCCCTGGGAGTCCTCAGCAATGACTCTGGACCCCATGAAGTCTCATGGCTTCACGTGTAACATGGGCAAGGAAACCTCCTGCTGATTACCATCCACCCTACTCCCTCAGCTGATGAATCGGTACTCCTTCATGTTGAACAACATTTGAGGAAGCACTGAAGATGGCAAGAGCAGAAAATATACTCTAGCTGAACCAACAAGAGGGAGAAACAGGAACAAAAATAGAAGTTGTTGGAAAAGCTCAGCAGGTCTGGCAGCACCTGTGAGGAAAAACTCAGAGTTAACGTTTTGGGCCCGATGACCCTTCCTCAGAACTGCTGCAGTTGCATCTGACCATGACAGTATCAGTAAGAGTGATCACTGCACAGTCCTTATGGAAACAAAGTCCTGCCTTCACATTGACAATAGCCTGCATCATGCTGTGTGGCACTATCACCGTGCCGAATTGGACAGTCTTTAAACAGAGCTAGCAACTCAGTACAGGACATACATGAAGCACTGTGGGCCATCAGCAGCAGCAGAATTGTACTTCAGCACAATCTATAACTTCATAGCCCGGCATATCCCCCACTCAACCATTACCATCAAGCCAGGGATCAACCCTGGTTCAATGGGGAGTGCAGGAGGGCATGCCAGGAGCGGCACCAGGCACAACCGAAGATGAGGTATCAACCTGGTGAAACAACCAAACAGGACTACCTGCACGCCAAACAGCATAAGCAGCAAGTGATAGACAAATTTAAGTGATCCCACAATCAACGGATCAGATATAAGCTCTGCAGTCCTGTCACATTCAGTTGTGAATGGTGGTGGACAATTAAACAACTCACTGGAAGATGAGGGTCCACAAATATCCCCATCCTCAATTATGGAAGAACCAACCACATCAGTGTAAAAGATAAGGCTGAAATATTCGCAACAATCTTCAGCCAGAAGCGTCAAGTGGATAATCTATCTCGGCCTACTCCCATGTTCCCCAACATCACAGATGCCAGTCTTCAGCCACATGATATCAAGAAACAGTTGTACAGGACATTGTTCAGGCCTCTTCTGGAATATTGTGTCCAGTTCTGATCACTCAGTTATAGGAAACATATTATCAAGCTGGAGAGGTTTACCAGGATATTGCTGGGTATGGAAGGATTGAGTTATAACGAAAGGCTGTATAGGCTGGGACTTTTTTCACTGGAGCATAGGAGGTTGAGAGGCAATCTGTTAGAAGTTTATAAAGTAATCAGTGGTATAGAGTTAATGGTAGTTGTCTTTTCCCTAGGATGAGGGATTTCAAGACAAGAGGACACACTTCTAAGGTGGGAGGAAAGAGATTAAAAAAGATGTGAGGCAAATTTTTATACAGAAGGTGGTTCACGTGTAGAATGAACTGCCTGAGGAAGTGGTGGATGTGAGTACAATTACAATGTTTAAAAGACATTTGGATAGATACATGAATTGGGAAATTTTGGAGGGATATGGGCTAGGCATAGGCAAGTGGAACTAGTTCAGTTTGGGATTATGTTCGGCATGGACTGGTTGGACCGAAGGGTCTGTTTCCGTGCTGTATGACTCTATGACTCTATGACCCTTTGTAAAGTGATACAGCCATGACAATGGCTATCTTATTTAGGGTAGGACTTTCATAGCCCCTGAATGACATGGACACTGGTGATTAAGTTATGAAACCATGAGAAAAATGGTCCCATTCAGCAATTAAGTTTTAAACAGCAAGACATGAATCTCACTAGTGATTGAAGAAATGACTATTTTATATGTTTTGGCATGCTTTAAATACTTAATATCACTTCATTGATATGTAGTTTCCCATTCTACCATCTAGAAACTAGACCATGTCAATTCCCAGTGAGATGAAAGTCAGAACAGGTACTTAGTGACACCAGCTCACCCAATCCATTTCTGGACCTCCATCTTTGTCAGCGGTCACCAACATCTCAGGTTACACTCGTGAGCAGCAACCACCTGCACCCCACATCCGCAGAGGTTGGCATCAGACATGTACCAGCAATATGGCATCATCATGGCACATCTCTGACCCACTTAGAACACAGTTCTCCACTTCAGTGCTGTACTTTGGAACACTTTGGACACCTTTCATTGTAATTCTGCTGCTAGGACACTTAATGTGTAGGGCAACACCCACCTCATGGATTATATCCAACTGTGATCAGTCAAGAAGGTTGGTGTTAGAGATAACACAGTGTGGAGCTGGAGGAGTACATTGTCAGTTGAATGCTGGGACATCCTGGGCCATAGGTCAGTACCTCCATAGTCTGGGCAGTTGGCCTATTCTAGTCCTATTCAATCATTCTGTGATTTATGGTGTGTCAGTCAGGAGGGGGGCTGCACAGAGATCAGGCAGGGGTTTGCTTACTCATCAGTTGAATCTGTCTCTCCAATTCCATGATGGTGTCTGCCATAGTCAATCCACGGGTCTGTCCAATGAAAGTCAAGGGGTTATCAGGGCTCACTGTTGTGGTGAGGACACCAGGGCAGTCAATCGTGGGGACTGGACGCACCATACTGGGATGTAGAAGGGACAAAGTTGTGAAGGGATCAATTCAACATATACACAATCTGAATCATGGATTGTTCACACCCACTTGAGAAAGCACACTGCTTATGAAGTCCCCACCGCTCCCAGGATTTAATGAAAGCATGTAAAGACCCTAACTTACCCATTTGATGGAATCAAATTAGCAGACAACACTGACCACGCCCCTGTACTTAACAAGGACTAAAGCTTATTGCAAGTAAGTAAATTTTAATCACAAGTAAACAGCTATGAACCATCAGTATATGGCTCTAGTAGTTAAAACTCTAATTTTAACTCTTTCCCTCAAACTTAATCTAAAATTCTGCAATCATGTGATGATGACCCCCTACAGGATCCCTAACTACAAGATTTCTTGAAGTAATCCTACTTCATTTCTATCTTTTTGACTGTGGGCCGAAATAGGAAAATAACTAGCTTAAAAACCAAGAATTGTTGAAGGATTGCTGCACTTTTTAAAGGTGATTAAAATGGCACTCATTGTAGGTGCTGTTTACACAGCTGCACATTCAAGCTGTAGTGGAAACCTAGTTTACAGACAAGCTGGAGCCAAGGTGTATGTGCAAATAGAGCTGTGGTTGGTAACACAAAGCTGATTGACCTGTTGAGTAATTATCAATTATTGATAGCAAAGGCCTTCTGCCCTTTAATAACTATCCATATTTGCCTTTGAGAAGGTGGTGGCGAGCCATCTTCTTGGAACAGCAATGTATTTCCAAATTAGGATAGTGTGTAAATCAGAACAAACTTTCAAGACGTGCCAATGAACCTCCTTTACTTACGTTTGTAACCTTGGCGAGTGACAGCAATGCATCTTGTTGTTGGTACACACTGCTGCCACTGTGTATTGGTATTGAAGGAAATGATTATTTAAAGCGGCAAATATGTTGCTAAACATCAAGTTGCTTTATTTTGGATAGTGTTAAATTTTTTGAATGCACAAGATTAGGTAATCTGTTTTGGTGATATTTGTTGATGTTTGATAGAAAATTATCTCTGGACTACCCCAAAAGTTAATTATTTAAGACAACAAGGTGCAGGGCTGGATGAACACAGCAGGCCAAGCAGCATTTCCTCTCCACCTATCCTCTCCTCCATCCATCTTCTATCCGCCTCCCACTCTCTCCCTATTTATTTCAGAACCCCCTTCCCCTCCCCCTTTTCTGATGAAGGGTCTAGGCCCAAAACGTCTACATAAGCCTCTCTGTTCCTATGATGCTGCTTGGCCTGCTGTGTTCATCCAGCCCTGCACCTTGTTGTCACGGATTCTCCAGCATCTGCAGTTCCTACTATCTCTGAATTATTTAAGACAGTTATTTTTTTAAATGTTCTACCTCAAGAAATTTGATGAAAACAGTCAACTTTAAATAGAATAATACATATGTCTGCAAAACCTCAAAACCATGCATTGCAATAGATAAATCTCCTTTATTCAATGAATGACAAGACCACCATATGTCATATTGTCATAATGTTTGACGTTACAGTTCTTCAAAATCCCATCTATTGCTTTATCATTTGACATGAAAATAAAAACTTTATGAATAATGTAAATAAAACATCATTAGTGATATCTTCTCATCTTCATACTTGCAGTCTCATGGGGCAAAAATGTGGCGCCATTGTTCACTAGCAAGAAGACTGTAAGTGTCGTAATCCCCATCATCTATTAGATCTGGGTCTGCCTCATTACCAAGAATAGTGCTGAATGTAAAATGATGCTTCCTAAAATCTGTTTAGCCCAGAGGTGCATTACCTCCAGTCTGGAACATGACAACAAATAGCGGTAGATTGCAAAGATTACAAATGTAGTGTTTAGATTCTCTGCTACTTTATATGCTTGCTGCCTACTTCATACTTTTACTTCAAAAAGGGAATAAAAATATAATGTCCAAATTGCAAAAGAATGATTTCTGGTATATCTTAAACTTTTTATTGTCAGTTGAATGTTATGTGGCAAACATACTTTAACGATGAAGTTACGCACGTTTAACAGATTTAACATGATCATCTTTGAAGGACGTGGAGATTCTGGCTTTGGACTGGGGTGGACAAAGTTAAAAATCACATGACACCAGGTTATAGTCCCACGTGTGTGTGTATGTGTGTGTGTGTCTGTTTGTGTCTGTGTGTGTATCTGTGTATGTGTGTGTGTGTGTGTGTGAGAGAGAAAGAGAGCGTGTGTTCGTGCGCGTGTGTGTGTGTGTGAGTGTGTGTGCGTGTGTGAGACAGCATGTGTCTGAGAGAGGGTTTGCATAAGTGCGCAAGTGTGTGTGTGTGAGCGTGTTTGTTTGAGAGAGTATGTATGCATGTGTGTTAGTGTGTGTGTAGGTGTACACAGTATGGTGGGGTCACCTGTATTAGAACATGAACCTAAAATGACAATTGAGGTCGTCCTCAGGGGTATGGAACTTGGCTATCAGCCTCTGTTGTTGTGTATCTTGAAGTTCACACACACAAACACACACACACAAACACACACACACAAACACACACACACACAGACACAAACACATACATGCATGCACACACATACACACACACACACACACACACACACAGACACACACTCTCTCACACACACATACATATACACACTCTCTCTCTCACACACACAGACACATACACACACATATACATACACACATTCGTACACAGACACACACATGAATTATTTCATCCAAGATGTTTGTGTAGTTGCAGAATGTTCTCTTTAGCTCAAAAAATTAAACCTGACCTCAGTTTAAAACATGGTCAGATTCTAAGCAAGACCTCACACCTAAATGCATGTCTGACCTGAGATGTCACCTCTTGTATACATTGATAAAACCTTTAATTGTCTAGGGAAAATGACTTGAGAGGAATCTGGATTTTGCACTTTAATAAGTAGTCTCCTTCCTAGCTTATTAAAGATTCAACAAGTGGTGGCCAGTTTGAGGGTTCTTACCTTTCTGCTTATAAATTCTGTGTTTTATATCCTCTCTCTCACCCTACTCCTGAGGAGGAGATGAGCTCCGACAGCTTGAGTTTTCAAATAAACCTGTTGGACTATAACCTGGTGTCGTGTGATTTTTGATCTTTGAAGGAGTTCTTCAGACTGCTGTTCCTTGTGAGGTGTGTTATTGAATAGTATCAAATTCCAATCGTTAGGATTTTACTAGATTTACAACATCTTTTGGAATATTACAGCACCATCTAAAAACTATTTTCTTTTAGATAAACATAATTAATGGTTTATCTGATTTTTTTTCACATTTTTCATGATGAATTTTATCAAAAACATTCACAGGGAAAATGTTCTTTTCCTTATTAGATCATGAATAGCCCACACAGTTGCCTGTCACAGAATAAATTAAAAGTCACTGCCATGCCTAAATAACCAGAAGTAGAATGGAAAATATCACAGACCATCAGGAATCATGTCTTAACATTTCAAGAACAGGGCAAGTAATAAGTGTGTTATAATTGGCAACAATATGCAGATGGCCTTGACAAACTGCACTGGTCAATTGGACATGGCTAAAAGCTAAAGAATTGACATTTGGAATTGTAACCACTGCCTGTTGTAGGAAGTGCTGCCTGGTTTATTGTTCACCAGCTCCCTGGTTCTGACACTGATCTTATAAAACATAGAACAGTACAGCATAGTACAGGCCCTTCGGCCCACGATGTTGTGCCAACCTATTATCCTACTAAGATCAAACTACCCTGCATACCCAACATTTTACTATCCAAGAGACGCTTAAAAGTCTCTAAAGTATCTGATTCCACTACCACTGCTGGCAGCGCATTCCACACACCCATCACTCTCTGTGTGGAGAACCTACCTCTGACCTCTCCCCTATACCTTCCTCCAATCACCTTAAAATTATGCCCCTTTGTAATAGTCATTTCCGCCCTGGGAAAAAGTCTCTGACTATCCACTCTATCAATGCCTCTCATCATCTTGTAAACCTCTATCAAGTCACCTCTCAACCTTCTTCGCTCCAATGAAAAAAGCCCTAGCTCCCTCAACGTTTCTTCATAAGACCTGCCCTCCAGTCCAGGCAGCATCCTCATAAATCTCCTCTGCACCCTCTCTAAAGTTTCCACATCCTTCCTATAATGAGGTGACCAGAACTGAACACAATATTCCAAGTGTGGTCTGACCAGGGTTTTGTAGAGCTGCAACATAACCTCACGGCTCTTAAACTTAATTCCCCTGCCAATGAAAGCCAACATACCATATGCCTTCTTAACAACCCTATCAACTTGGGTAGCAACTTTGAGGGATCTATGGATGTGGACACCAAGATCCCTCTGTTCCTCCACACTGGCAAGAATCCTGCCAATAAGCTGTATTCTGCATTCAAATTCGATCTTCCAAAGTGAATCACTTCACACTTTTCTGGGTTGAATTCCGTCTGTCACTTCTTTGCCCAGCTCTGCATCCTGTTAATGTCCTGTTGCAACCTACAACAGCCCTCCACACTATCTACAACTCCACCAACCTTCATGTCATCGGCAAACTTACTAACCCACCCTTCCACTTCCTCGACCAAGTCATTTATAAAGATCACAAAGAGCAGAGGTCCCAGAACAGATCCCTGCGACACACCATTGGTCACCGAGCTCCAGGCTGAATGCTTTCCATCTACTACCACCCTCTGTCTTCTATTGGACAGTTTTGTATCCAGACAGCTAAATTTCCATGAATCCCATGCCACCTTGCTTTCTGAATGAGCTTACCATGGGGAACCTTATCAAATGCTTTGTTAAAATCCATATACACCACATTCACTGCTTTGCCTTCATCAATGTGTTTTGTCACATCCTCAAAGATTTCAATCAGGCTTGTGAGGCAAGGCCTGCCCCTCACAAAGCCATGCTGACTATCTCTAATCAAACTGTGCTTTTCCAAATGATCATAAATACTATCTCTCAGAATCCTCTCCAATAATTTGCCCACCACAGAAGTAATTCCCAGGATTATCCTATTCCCTTTCTTGAACAAGGGAATGACATTTGCCACCCTCCAATCATCTGGTACTACTCCAGTGGACAGTGAGGATGCAAAGATCATCGCCAAAGGGGCAGCAATCTCTTCCCTCGCTTCCTGTAGTAACCTTGGGTATATACCGTCTGGTGCAGGGGACTTATCTATCCTCATGTTTTCAAAATTTCTAGCAAATCCTCCTTCCTAACATCAACCTGTTTGAGCATATCTGCCTGTTTCGTGCTGTCCTTACAAACGTCAACGTCCCGCTCACTGGTGACTACTGAAGCGAAGTACTCATTAAGAACCTCCCCTACCTCCTCTGAGTCTGCACACAAGTTCCCTCCACTATCCCTGATTGGCCCTCCCCTCAGTCTGGCCATTCTCTTGTTCCTCACATAAGTATAGAACGCCTTGGGGTTTTCTTTGATCCTACCAGCAAAGGCTTTTTCATACCCCCTTCTAGCTCTCCTAAGTCCATTCTTCAGTTCCTTCCTGGCTACCTTGTAGACCTCTAGAGCCCTGTCTAGTCCTTGCTTCCTCAATCTTAAATAAGCTTCCTTCTTCCTCTTGATTAGATGTTCCTCATGTCTTGTCATCTAAGGTTCCTTTACCTTACCATCCTTTCCTTACCTCAGTGGGACAAACCTATCCAGTACCTGTAGCAACTGCTCCCTAAACAACCTCCACATTGCTATCGTGTATTTCCCTGAGAACATCCGTTCCCAATTCATGCTCTGCAGTTCTTGCCTAATAGCATTGTAATTCCCCCTCCCCCAATTAAATACTTTCCCATACCGTCTGCAAATGTAGTGGAATCTGGTGTAGTGCAAAACACAGGATGCATACGCTTCAGAGGAAAAGAAAACAAGCAAATTGAATATATTTACAGGAAAATTGGGAAATGAATATCAAACTCGACTATTATTGACCTGTCTCACAGTTAATCTGGCCCACAGTTAAGCCTTACAACTAAGACTTGATACAGTGGGCTTAATTGTTACAGTGAGTGGTTGTTACTTAATGGCTGACAGAGAGAAAGAAAGAGAGAGAAAGAGATTACTGGCTAACCCGAAGTCTCATCCTGCTTCCCTTCCTGAGAGACGCCGTACACCGTTTGCACCCAAACTCCACCTTCCCCTATCTTAGACTGGCCAACCTGGGTTAGAGGGTCTCGATGACCTTAGGCTCACCCCTGGAGTGGAAAGCTATTTTGACTAGCTCTTGTCCCTAGTGTCTTGCCGTAGCGGGGGCTCTGCGGAGGGCCATGTGTGCTCACAACCGTCAGTCTGGGGATGTCCTCTGATGCAGTTTGATGTGTTGGACCTGAGGGGGGAGTATCTTGGGTTTCTTTCCTTTCCTGGTCGTCTTTGCAAGTGGGTTGTTGTCTTGGATACTGGTGGATGTTGCTAGTGTTGCCCCGGTGGGTGTCTTACGGCTCTCGATGCTTCCAATTGCATCCAGACATCGCGTGGAGGTTTGTGGTTGGTTGATGATGTTTGCGGTTGTGAGGGTTGCTCTCAGTGTGGAGGATTCACAGAGTCCTTGACTCGGAGGCATCTGCAGGAACTTTTCTCTCAATCAGTAAATCTAACCGATCTCCTTTCTCTTCCTCACGGCCTTGGCTCAAGGACTCCTTCGTGTGCGAGGCCTGCTTTTTGTTTAGACTCTCAAACTCCTCTCGCAAACCGCTCACACCGGCCACGCACAGAGTCCACCTCAGAGCACACACCTAGATGGAATCGGAGTGCGTTGCTGGTACCACAGTGCAATACTGCTGGGATCGGGGGCCCCAGTTATACCCACCTGCAGGCCCCCTTACCTCTTGCCAAATCTGGTTTTGGCTGCCGAGCTATTGTTCCTCTTCTTGGGGCTGAATGAGCTTCCTGATCACTGGAGGAAGTGTGAATGGTTTTTTGATTGAGGCGAATGGTTTCGATGGTTTGGAATGTCCAGCATTTCCTGTGGATGGGTATTCGTTAAGTTTTGAATGGTAGTGTGAATGTTTTTACATCCAAAGGTGAAACTGGTTTACATGTCGCACAATGTTGTGGAATATTCCGTATTTCTGTGCCTGAGTGCTCATTGAGAATTGCAGGACTTTGTACCTCTGTAGGGTCCAGAAGGTCTGAAGTTGTTTGTTTCCTGCAGCCTGGCTTCCCTTGTTTAAGCTGGGGCGTGAATGGGGGTTTCCTCTCAGTTTTGCAAGCTAACCCCTGTTCCAGACATCTGCCCCTGGGCTTGATTATTACCCAGCCTGTCCTGACCAGCCTTTTCCTGGTTCAGTTGAGGCCCATGGTTTTTTGAGTCCAACACTTCAGTGAATTTTAGTCCAATGTAATTTCCACAAACTTACGTCTTAAGTAGGTTTTAGTCCAGGATAGGTCCAGAAGCTGATGGGGACTCTTGCCCCACTTTACACAGTCTGTCATTAGTAAAACTTACTTGAATTTTAAACACAGCCGGAATTTGCATACCTAAACTGCTTGAGACAGGTACTTTATTTAGTTTTAAATTTTGAAATGATCTGGTGGTACTTATTTACACTATTCACAGGGAGGTGATTGTATAGTCATTTGTCAGTGAACCAGCAATCCCAGAGGCCTAGGTATTGTCCTGGAGTTCAACTCCCATCATGGCAGATGGTAGCATTTGAATTCAATAAATGTCTGGAATTAAAAGGTTAATCATAATAATAATGAGTTGAATGTCATCTGGTTCATGTTATGAGACAGACAGCCAAATCAAATCAGTTTGCCTACTTTCCCTCCCTACAGTTCTGAGGAAGTGTCACTTGTCCCAAAACATTGACTGTGATTTCTCTCCACAGATGCTGCCAGACCTGCTGAGCTTTTCCAGCAATTTCTGTTTTTATTTCAGTCTCCCTACCTCAGTATTTGCAATACAGCAAAATTAAAACCTTCAAAGACCCAAAAAAATGACCCCAATGCTTTCTACTCAGAATAACCAATCTCAGATTCTGTGAATAATACAGACCAGGTTTATAGCTTAAACAAAAGATTTAACAATTTATTAACTAAAAAGTAACTAGCACAGTAAAGTTAAACAATAAAATAATCTATCATTTAAACACACTAACTATTTTCAAGTCCATTTCAGGCCAAAAGACAGACAAACAAACAGTTTGGGGATAAATTTTAAAAAAAGGAAAAATGACAAAATTGGCCAGATAACTTAAGCAGTTTCCATGATGCATTGTTTCACAGGTACATGGGGTTGTCTCTGGAATGATTTTCTGTCGATGTTGATCAATACCACCTTTTCCAATTCGGTCTGATAAATGTTCAGCAATATTTATAACTTAGTTTCCATTCTCTGAACTTCCAATAGCTAATAATAGGGAGGTCAGGCACGGAAGTTTCAAATCTTCATGCTGCAGCATCAACAGTCAAACTCCTTCTCTCAGAAACCCCCCATTCAAATCAGTTCAAAAAAATCCAGCCGTTATGTTCTCTGCTAGACTCTCAATTCCCAGGTACTGACCTTAGTAATGGCCAAATATCTGTTATCTGACTGAGCCTTTCCAGGCTTGAAGAATGTGTAGAATATTGTGATCAGGTACCAATCTGCAAGTTATTGACAGATCTCAGCAATCCCTCAAGCAACGGATCAGATCTAAGTTCTGAAATACTGCCACATCTAGTTGTGAATAGTGGTAGACAATTAAGCAACTGTTTGGAGGTGAAGGCTCTACAAATAGCCCTTTCCTCAATGACGGGAAAGCCTAGAACATTAGTGAAAAAGATAAGATTGAAGCATTCACAGTACTATTTGCACTAAAGAGTGGATGATCTATCCCGGCCTCCTCTAATAATCACCAGCATCACAAATGCTAATCTTTGGCCAATTCAGTTCATGTCAGTGAACCAAGAAATGGTTGGAGGCCTGGATACTGCAAAGGCTATGGGCCCTGAAAACATTCCAGCAATAGTACTCAAGATTTGTGCTCCAGAACTTGCCAACACCTGCCAGCCAAGCTGTTCCAGTACAGTTACAACACTGGCATCTACCCGACAATGTGGAAAGTAGCTCAGATATGTCCCATATACAAAAAGCAGGACAAATCCAACCCAGCCAAATACCTCCCCGTCAGTCTACTCTCAAACATGATTAAAGTGATGGAAGGTGTCATCAACAGTGCTATCAAGCAGCACCTTTTCAGCAATAACCTACTCAGTGACGCCCAGTTTGGGTTCTGCCAGGACCACCCAGCTCCTGACCTTATTGCAGCCTTGGCTTAAGCATGGACAAAAGAACTGAATTACAGAATTAAGGTGAAAGTGACAGCCCTTGACATCAAGGCTACATTCGACTGAGTGTGGCATCAAGGAGCCCTAGCTAAACTGGAATCAATGGATATCAGGGGGCAAACTTCTGATGGTTGGATTCATATAAAGCGCAAAGGAAGATGTGTTGTTGGAGGTTAGTCACCACAGCCCTTGGACATCTCTGCAGCAGTTCTTCAGGGCAGAAGGGGTATTAGTGCAGATATTTGCAAAATGTTCAGGACCATTCAAGACTCCTCAGAGACTGAAGCAGTCCACGTCCAAATGCAGCAAGACACGGACAAAATGCAGGCTTGGGCTGACAAGTGGCAAGTAATATTTAAGCCACTCAATGACCATCTCCAACAAGAGGGATTCTAACCATTGGTCCCCTTGACAATGGCATTACCATCACTGAATTCCCCACTATTGGAATTGTAGAGTTTACCATTGCTCTGAAACAGAACTGGGCTGGCTACATTAATACTGTGGTTACAAGAGAAAATCAGAAGCTAGGAATCCTGCAATGAGTAACTCACCTCCTAACTCCCTAAAGCCTGTCCATCATCCACAAGGCATAAGTCAGGAGTGGATGGAACAGTCTCCAGTTGCCTGATGAATCCTGCTCCAACAACACTGAAGGTATTTGATATCATCCAGGACAAAGTAACCCATTTGAATGGCATCACATCCACAAATATTCTCTCTCTCCACCACCAATGTTCAGCAACAGCAGTGTGTACCATCAACAAGGTACAGGAATTCACCTCAGTTCCTTAGACAGTACCTTCAAAATGCTCAACCATCCCCATCTAAAAGGACAAGGACAGCAGATATATGGGAACACCACCACCTGCAAATTCCCCTCCAAGCCATTCACCATCCTGACTTGGAAATACATCACTTTCCTCTACTGTTGCTGAATTCTGGAATTCTCTCCTTACCAGCATTGCTGGTGTACTTACAGCACATGGACTGCAGTGCTTCAGGAAGGCAACTCATCACCACCTTCTCAAGGGCAGCTAGGACAACCAATAAATGCTGGCCCAGCCAGCAATATCCACATCCCATGAGGAATTGAAAAAAATATATTGAGGTAGAACTATCCAAAAATTATTCCAAAAATGAGTTTGTTTATACTTATGACTTGCTTTATATTTTTGGTTAATCTTTTGATATTTTTTAATGACAGAAGAATTTGAACATGATATTAGTCCTTCAAAATGTTTTAGATGTTATTCCTTCATACGATCTGTGTACTGTAATAGTTAAGGTAACAAAAACAGAAATGGCTGGACAAACTCAACAGGTCTGGTGGCATCTGCGGACAGAAAGTAGAGTTAAATTATTGACAGCAGTAAATTAACTCTATCCAGTGTTAGAAGGTTATGAAGAAGGGTCACTGGACTCAAAATCTGAACTGTCCTTTCTCTCCACAGATGCTGTCAGACCTGCTGAGTTTCTCCAGCAGTTTCTGTTTTTGTTTCAGATTTCCAGCATCCAGTTTTTTTTGTTTCATAATAGTTAAGGGAAATTATGCTAATGAATAGGATATGTCATCAGTGAAACCTGCTAATACCCAGATCCACTGGAAATAGCTCTCAGCATGCTCTCTTCTACCTAATTCTGTAGAGAGTGCATATACTTCATAAAAAGTTCATATTCAGTGGTCTGGAAAACTGTTTGACCTCTCTTTGTACAGCCTCAATATGACCTTACAACAAGCTGATAAACAAATTGTGAATCAAAGCTGAGGAAGTGTATTCTTCGGCCTTTAAAGATATTAATTTGACACTGTAATGGAAGCCAATTTCCTGAGATTACTTTCTATTTCAATAACTACTACATTTTTAAAAATTCATTAACGGAATGAGGGTGTTGCTGGCTAGGCAGCATTAATGGCCCATCCCTAATTGCCCAGAGGGCAGTTCAGTGTCAACCACATTACTGTGAGACTAGAGTCACATGTAGGCCAGACCAGGTAAAGATGGCAGATTCCTTCCCTAAAGGACATTAGTGAATCAGATGGGTTTTTACGACAATCGATTCATGGTCATCATTAGATTCTTAATTCCAGATATTTTTTATTTAATTCAAATTCCACCATCTGCTGTGGTGGGATTCAAACCTGGTCACCAGAATGTTATCTGGCTCTCTGGATTAACAGTCCAGCGATAATACCACTAGGCCATCACCTCCTCGCTGTGTATTTATACAGAGTTGTTAATGTAAAGCAAGATGATGCAAATTTAAAAGGTAATTGCATATATACTTGAAGAAAAAACAAAATGTCACAAGAGTGGGCAAGTGTTCCTAATTTCAAAGAGCCAGCAGGGATGCTGTGCCAAATTCAATCAGGGAATGTGGTCACCATTAGTTAGGCCAGCATTTGTTGTCCATCCTTATTTGTCCTTGAACTGAATGTCTTGTTAGGTTATTTCAGAAGGAGGTCAAGACTAATCGGGAATGATAATGGCATGGAATCACATGTAGGCCAGACCAGGTAAGGACCGAAGATTTTCTTCCCTAAAGTACGTTAGTGAACTGGATGGGTTCTTACTGCTATTGACAATGTTTACTTTTTTAGTGGGATGTGAGCATCGCTGTCTAGGCCAACATTCACTATCCATCCCTAGTTGCCTGCAGGACTATTCAGAGTTGGCTACATTGCTGTTGGTCTGGGGTCACATATGAGCCAGTCCAGGAAAAGATGATTGACTTCCTTCACAAAAGTGAAGCATGGTCATCATTAGGCTTGCTTTTAATTAAAGGGTTTTTATTGAATTTAAATTTCGCCATCTGCCATGGTAGGCTGTGAAGCCATGACCAGAACATTAATCTGAGACACAGGATTACTAGTCCAGTGAAATTATCACCATGCTGCTGTCTCCTCTTTAATATGAAGAAAAAATACTTTGATAGTGGTTTTCATTTATGGAAAAGAAATCCCTGATTTTCATTTCTGGAAAAAAAAATGAAAAGAAAACTAAATTATGATGTCAACAAAAAGCAGATTTTTTTTTAACTTGACCTCGGCATATCTATAATGGAAGTTCTCCAGTTTAAAATCAAGTATGACCTTTACAGAATGTAAATTCTAATTAGCGTGCTGATGTTTGTTTGCTGTACTGCCATGAACATGATTTTGATCCTCATGAAGGCTGCAGATCACAGCAAACAAGTGCAAGAAATTTTGTTTGTCAGAATTTAGATTAAAACCAAAGATTATATTCTGGTTATATTAAATTATATTAATTCAGTGGGCGTGTTACATATATATTTCCAAACAAAACTTAGGTTTTAAATGATGATGTGAGAAAAGTGAAGCATAAACACACCAACAGCATCGTGGTGGATCATGTTAGAGGAAAGAGCTGATAAATTTGTCTCTCTGGTGCTCATACGTTTGGTGCTATGAATGCTTTTATTGGGTGCAACATGATATCTGTACCACATGCACACATTTCTAGTGTGGACTCCACATGATATCATTATGCTGAGGGCATTAGCAGAGGCATTAAGAGCAGATGACTGCCTGTGTGGGTCTTATGTCTAATGTGCTTGGGTCATTAGCTGTCTCAATCCAGATTCCCAATGGAGCTGATTTCATTCAATATTCCAGCTCATGAATTGTTATTAAGGAAGCAAGGATGTTTTTTTCCACGTTATATCGTTAAATTCTGCTTCAATTTCACATGGATAGAGTTAATTTACTGCCATTAAAAATGTAACAAACATTTGACATTTGCATTAGTGCCAATAATGTTGTAGAGGCTTCCTTATTTTGTGTATTGTAAAGTATCCCCTACAACATTATTGACAATATTTTGTGCATTGTGAAAAAAAACAGATCAGAAATCCTCATAGATCAAAGATGGTAATTAAAAGAGAACTCTCCTAACCTTGATATACTTACGTGTTGTTAGGGTACTTCTATGACATCATTGGTGGTTTGAGAGAGAGCCATATCAACAAGGAAATTGACTACTTTTTGGTGCACAGATTGCTAGCCCAGGTGGAACAGAGGAAAGATTTATTGTCCCTTAGAATAGTGAATGAGCAAACCAGACAACAAATCTTGTAGTGTGTGAACACCACGAGACAAACTGTACAAATTCACCCAGGTTCCTTTGACAGCAATGTCCAAACTAACAATCATCGCTGTCCAGAAGGACAAGGACAGCAGTTTTATTTTACTCACTCAATGTGTGCATCACTGTCTAGGCCAACTTTTCCTGCCCATCCATAATTTTTCCTTTATCTGAGGACCATTTCAGAGGGCAGTTTAGAGTTAACCACATTGCTGTGGGCCTGGAGTGCCACGCAGAACAGACCAGGTAAGGATGGCAGATATCCTTCCTGAAAGACCATGAGTGAACTAGGTGAATTTTTCCCTGGCAATCAAGATGGTATTATTTTTATTCTTTTCCTATTCACTCATGGGCCATGGATATTACTGCTGGGCCAGCCTGCATTGATTGTCCATCCCTGGTTGTCTGTGCGAAGATAGTGGTGAGCTGCCTTCTTGAAGTCCTGCAGTCCATGTGCTGTAGCTCAACCCACAATGCCACTGGGGGCAATTCCAGGATTTGGACCTAATAACACAGTGAAGGGACAATGATGTGATTCCAAGTCAGGATATGAGTGCCTTGGAGGGAAACTTATAGGTGGTGGTGTTCCCAAGTATCTGCTGCCCTTGTCCTTCTAGATGGCAGTGGTTGTGCGTTTAAAAGATGTTGTCTAAGGAGTCTTGGTCAATTTCTATTGGGCGTCCTGTAGATAGTACACACTGCTGCAACTGAAAATCGGTGGTTTAAGGAATAGTTACTTATGGATGTGCTGTGTTTATGTCCTGCATGGCATCAAGCACCTTCCGTGTTGTTGGAGCAGCATGCATCCAGGCAAGGGGGGAGTATTCCATCCTGACATGTGCCTTGTAGATGATGGACAGGCTTTGGGGAGTCAGAAGGCGAGTTACTCGCCACTGTATTCCTAGCTTCTGACCTGCTCTTCTAACCACTGTGTTTATGAAATGTGAACCTCCCAGGATGTCAGCCCAAGTCTGAATATTGTCCGAATCTTGTTGTATTTGAACACGGATTGCTTTGGTATCTGAGGAGTCGTGAAAGGTGCTGAACATCTTGCAGTCATTGGCGAACACCTGTACTTCTGCCCTTGTGAAGGAGTTGATGATGGTTAGGCCTAGGGCACTACTGTATGACCATTCTACTGTACTCCTGTGCCCTCCAGCACCTCTTTTGAGTGGAAGAGGTATGTGGGTACTATGCAAGAAAAATATACGAGTAGGATTTGTAAGGAACAAATGAAATAAATTTGAGAAATTTTATAACACATATTAAGATAAATACTTGACCTAATTTTCCATGTCAGAACACAAATTAAACCACATTGAGGAATACACCAGCAACTGACATTGGAGGTAGTACTTCAAAACAACTACAAAACATCTAAGGAATACATGATGCTGTCAAAACATTTTTTTGAGGGCTTGTATCAAACATTTTTCCTTAAGGTAACTGCTGTGTTCATCCAGCTCTGCACCTTGTTATCTAAGTTTTTTTTTCTACTCATTTGTGGGATGTGGGCATCACTGGCTGGCCAGAATTTCTTGCGCATCCCTAGTTGCCCTTAAGAAGGTGGTGGTGAGCTGCCCTCTTAAATCACTCCATCTGCTGTAGGTTGACCCACAATGCTGTTAGGGAGGGAATTCCAGGATTTTGACCCAGCGACAGTGAAGAAACAGTGACATATTTCCGAGTCAGTATGGTGAGTGGCTTGGAGGGAAACTTGGAGGTGGTGGTGTTCCCAAATGTCTGCTGCCCTTGTCCTTCTAGATGGAAGTGCTCATCGGTTTGGAAGGTGCTGTTTGAGGATCTTTGGTGAATTTCTGCAGTGCATCTTGTAAATAGTACACACTGCTGCTACTGAGCATTGCGGGTGGAGGGAGTGGATGCTTGTGGATGTAGTGCCAATCAGTGGGCTGCTTTGACCTGGATGGTGTCAAGCTTCTTGAGTATTGTTGGGGCTGCACTCATCCAGGCAAGTGCGGAATATTCCATCACACTCCTGACTTGTGCTTTGTAAATGGTGGACAGGCTTTGAGGAGTCAGGAAAATTGCAGGAAAGAACTGTTGTTCATCCATTAATCTTTATGAACAGCTGTCTTTCAGAAACCTACTGCTAAAGTGGCTTTTCGTGACAGTTTCCTGCGTACAAAAACATAATGATCAAAGTGACTAACTGTTTGGTCATAATCACAGTGTAATGGGAACTTCGGGTAGAACACATAATAATTATCACATTGACTAACAAAAGCAGAAATTTCTACAGGAAGTCAGTAGGTCTGGCAACATTGTGGAGAGAAAACAGAGCTAGCATTTCAAGTCCAGTGATCCTTATTTTTGTTTGTTTGAGATCTCCAACATCCATGGTTCTTTGTTTTATATAATTATTGTTTTAACTGTTTCAATACCTCTGAACTTACTGTTTCAGGTGATTTTAACATTGTTACTGATAAGGGTATTCCTGCCATGTATTCTAAATATGAAATGCTTATGGTTCTATATGGTAAATAAATGAATTGACAAACTTTGTGGACCATTTAAGTTACTAATTAGGTGTTTCATAAGTACTAAACATTTTCTTGGAAGGAAGTGCACACCTGGTATGTTTCCTATTAAATAAAATGGCATATTTTTGAAGTAAAATATGAAATGAAATGCTTCTACGCAAATTCATGTGTACCTGCCATCCTGATGATGGTTCAATATGTTCATGAAGTTAATGGTTCTGGAAGTGTTAATATTGAGCTGTACTGATCTCCACCCAATCTGGTGATGTTGCACAGTATTTAAATGGTGAAACAATAGTCTTGCAAGAGGTCCCAATTGAGACAAATGTGACAAACCTGGCACCTAATTATGCCTAACTAGTTAATGTTAATTGTACCCAGTGCTATCATGCAAAAAGTTATACCTTGTTGCCCCTTCCTGTTAAGATTCTACAGTGGTCTATCTTTTACCATTGATAATGAGTCAGGCCCTTAGAATCATATCGAAATGGTTGTTTGAGGGTTTGAGGGTTGTTGTGGTGCTGTGGTGGTGTACATATCTCTAGGCCAAGAGACCTATGTTCAAGTCCCACTTGCTCCAGAGATGCATCATGATGTCTCTGAACAGATTGATGGAAAATAAAAGGATTGGTTATTTAACCTAATTTTGGTTCATTTGAAAGAATAGAAAGGATTGGTGGCAGCAAATTACCCAGCCACAAGACAACAGAGTTTGGTAATTACAAGATAAGACAAACCGGTAGCACTGGTGTCAGAGGATATGACACACTATTCTCAGAGCATATAAATCTTCAGAAAATCTTCCCCCAGTGACTAATTAGGGATTGTGCTAGAAAAATGCTTGTGTGGAGGTTCGGCAAGATGAAGATCGACTGCTGTGCTTTCCATAGTCAACACACCTTCCACAATACCAACCCTCAGTCCCCAACTCTTCACTTGATTAAGTGACTGAGGAGCTATCCTGCCAATGAATCTGGAAAGAAGCAATGTACATTGGAAAAGCAGGGGTGTTGGGGAGGGTGCTGAGAGGATGGATGAAACATTAATCATTGCACTGTTGAAATAAATAGCCATCTAATGGCATAGAATTTCTTCTCAGTGTACATTAGCCCTGTATGACTTGAGCAAGTGGAAGCAGAAGGTATTCAGGAATCATTCTATTAACTTTGTGTTCTCCCCTATCACTTCCAGATTTTCTTGTTGAAAGCCACTGGGAGACATATGGTACATTCCATGATCTCTGAGGGAGGGATATTGTATTCCAACGTAACTGATTGAAAGATATCATCCAAAATATCTTCCTTGATTTGCGCAGCAGCAATGCTTGATGCAAGGGATACCTATTTTGTCCTGGTGCTCTAAATTCCAATGACTGCAACGGTGACCGTTTCAGGCTTCAAGGACCGAAGAGCTGATGTAATTGATTTCACTAAACTATCAGGTAGAAAAAGATGAAGGAGCCTACCTAAATTATATAAATATAAAAGCAGCTAGGGGCATATATTTAATTAAAGCAGAAAATCCTGGTTAACTTGTGCATTCATCAGAAGGTCTGGATTGAATTAACATGCGAAAAGTCTTCACCAGCCAAGTCTATAGAAACACAAGCTACTCTAAGTGTCGTAGTCCTTTTTAACTGGGTTTTAGTCTTGCTTCATTTGATAATTTTCATTTTCAATAAGTTAGAGATATTAGTGCTGGAGTGTGAAACACCAATGTGGGTATCCATTGTCAGCTCTAACACTCCCAGTCAGTAAAGCGCAGTTTAATGTAAAGTTCCCTGTTTTCCAGCCCTACAACGTCCCTCAGAAAAGTGCACCTTTAAGCGCACAAAAGTAACGTTTGTCCATTTCCCACACCAGCCCTCTGGGCCTCTCTGACTGAGATTGCCCATTCATTTCAATTCATGCCAGATTAGGGAGTTTTATTTTTGCTGTGGGGCCATGTCCACCGGGAGCTGGAACGAGATTGCCCAAATTCATTTCACGGAGGATCTTTAGAATCAGCACACAGAGGAGACTTTCATTCCATCATTCTCAGCTGGATCTGAACCAAAGGCTTTGAGATCAAAGATCCGAGTGTAGCTCACTGCATTTCCATGTCTTATTAAGGAGTTTGCTATTTATGGTAATAATAATAATCAAATATTGGCCCACTACTCTTTTTGATTTATTTTCATGCTCTGGATTTGGATATATGGGGCACTATTTCAACATTTACAAATGACAGGGAAACAGTAATCAATGTGAAGAATAGTAACAGACAAAAACAGCAGGGACAGACTGGTGAAATAAGCAGACACTTATGAAATGAAATTTAATGCAAAATGTTGTACAGTAATTCAAATCAACTGGTAGACTGAGAAGAGACAATATGAATTCATTTACACAAGCAAAGAATGTGCAAGAACATAAATACATGAGCTTGTATGCATTATTATTTGTAGGTTAAGATAATTTGAGAAGAATGTAAAAAAAATCACATTGTATGCTTAAGTTTATTATTTGATATATCTGGGAGAATTTTAATACACATTTATATAATATATTGTAATACAATAGACCCTCTCGCAATGGGCATGAGGAAGGGGAGGAAACAGCAATAGATGAAGAACCAATGTGTTCATGAAACTAGGTTTGTTGTGGAAGGTGGTCCCCACATCTATACTTCCTGATCAATCACAGAAACTGGGAATGGTTCCAATCCACAGCAGTCAAAGGCAGGACTACTGGTTAAAGGGATGCAGGTAGGCTTCAGAATAGTTGAGCTACACATTAATTCCTGAGGTTCCAGCAACCATGAATGGAAAAGGAATGTTGGAAAGTTATCTCCCTCGACTCCGGACTCAGCACTACTAGAGATAACTCATCAGGGCATTGAAGGTGAGTGGTGTACCACTGTCAATGTCAAGTTTCATACTCTGAACTCTTCAGCATTCCCCGACTCAATACTTTTCAGATCAAAGTGACTTGCAGCTCTTTCTGTTTTTTTTTCCCAGAGGCACCTTCTCCCTTCCACATCTAAATAGCCATTGCTCAAAATCATCCTTATCTTATTACCATTTCATAATGAATCCATACAATCCACCCGTGACAATTTGCGTCCTTCTCTACACAATCCATTTCTCACACTCACTACTACTAGCTTTCACTCCTTGCAAGAGAAACAAAGTGCACCAACCCGGGAGGAGATAGAGAGCCTCTGAGATGGCTAACCTTGCAGAGACTGCCACTCTTGACAATACATCAATGTGTGCCCAACATTGGGCAGCATGGTGGCTCGGTGGTTAGCACTGCTGCCTCACAGCACCAGGGACCCGGATTCAATTCCAGCCTTAGGTGACTATCTGTGTGGAGTTTGCACATTCTCCCCGTGTCTGTGTGGGTTTCCTTCAGGTGCTCCAGTTTCCTCCCACAGTCCAAAGATGTGCAGGTTAGGTGGATTGGCCATGCTAAATTTCCCGTAGTGTTCAGGGCAGTGTAGATTAGGTGGGTTATAGGGGGATGGGTCTGGGTGGGATGCTCTGATATTCGGTGTGGACTTGTTGGGCCGAAGGGCCTGTTTCCACACTGTAGGGATTCTATGATTCTAACATGTCTACAGTGAACGAGGTCTTGCTCGAAGAGGTTCCTGGTGTCAACAATGGCCTGACATCACAGCCTGAACCTCATGAGATACTGGTGCTCAGAAATGTCAGAAGCGCTGATCCTCTACCCATACTATCTGCTTTTGGAATATCTCCTCCTTCAAGCCAAATCACTGCGCCCACCCCTTTAGTTTTGTGGAAACGCATATGGCTGAGGAGAAAGGAACTGGAGCTATTCCTGGTGTTGCTTCACTCTTGATGTTGATGTTCTTTCTCCTCTTATTGCTGATCAAAGGATCAAGGCAGAGTTACCTGAACTGTTCCCATATCACAGTGAAGACTGGCAGCAACAAGTTAATGACTCATTAGTGCTGAAGGTTTGATCAGTAACTTCGTAGGTGAAATTAAAATTAGTGGCATGGTAAATAGTGAGGAGGAAAGCCTTAGACTACAGGATGATATAGATGGGCTGGTCAGATGAGCAGAACAATGGCAAGTGGGATTTGTTCCTGACTTACAGTGGTGGGATCCTCTGACTGCAGGAGCTTTCCTTAACTTGATAAGGACTATTCCCTTTAAACTTTGAGATATGGCCATTTTCTTGAAGTATATGCAGTGTGTTTGCCCATACACTGCTAGCACATGGCGCAGGTGCAAGATTGACCCTTCAACTAATTGAAAAAGTGCCTTCCTATACCATATCCAAGCTGTTCATGATCTTTAACATCTCTATTAGGTCCCTACTCAACCTTCGCTGCTCCAAGGACAACAGCCCCAACCTATCCAATCTTTCTTCAGACCAGGCAGCATCCTGTTAAATATCCTCTACACCTTCTCTAGAGCGGTCACATCCTTCCTATAAAACAGTGATCAGAACTGCATGCAGTACTCCAGTTGTGGGCTAACCACTGTTTTGTAGTGTTTCAGCATAACCTCCTTGCACTTGTATTCTTTCTGTGCTTCTCACTTGTGTCGAGGCAATGGAAAGTTTCCAGGAAAGCTTGCTGTCTTCCACTCACTCTTCTCAGCAAACCCCATATTGATGCAGGGTTTAAATGCTTTTGCCGACAGTGAGAGGATGAATTCTCAATGAGTGAATGAAGGAGAGCATCAGTGTACAAACAATGTTCTGTCTACAGCAAAAAAACCATAAAGGAATTGAAAGGAAGTGGAAGAAGGCAACCCATCAAATTCTGTGTTCCAGAGTGGAGCTATCGAGCTGTGATGCTCTGATTCATTTTTTTTCTTTTTCCACCCTTAAAGTCTATGTCATTCTAATCCTTGTGTGTCTGTCTGTTTGTGAAAGGGTGGGGGAGGGGTTGTTTAAGAAGGGGTAGAGTTTAAGTTGTAGGTGTATAAATTGATACAGTGCTAAGTAGAGAAACCTGGTGAATGTTTTCTTTTAACTGAACTCTATCAGTGAGATAAACTGGAACTTTGAATTGCTTGACTAATTTTTTTTCACGTTTGTGATGTTTCCAGCAGCATTGGGATGTGATTTCCCGTTCACTAGCCCAGAGGACAGCTAAATGAGTATATGCTTAATATTTTGCTGCATAACTGACATTTTGCACTAGCGTTTATTTTGACACTTCTTTATTGCTTTTTCTACTGATCTTGGTAGAATATTTTTCACTTTCTAAAGAAAGAAAGTTGTTTGTTCAGGAGAGATGATTATTGTTTATCAACAGAAGGAATCATGACAGGGAGAAGTCCTTGAAATCCCAATAAAATTTCCATTAATCATATTATTATGGATCACAGCAATCCCCAAAATGCATAATTGTAAGATCAGATAACTTTTCTATGACCTTATTCAGTTTTTTATGTCCTAAAAAAAGATGTGGCAGCTGGACTATATAACAGAATAAAAAAAAGCTTAGTTTTAGAATTAAGTCTTTTTGCATCATTGTTACAGAGGAAGTGTGATCTTTTGCCTGTGTTTAATAATGCTGCCTGCAGCTATAAAAAAAATTGAAATCTAAACTTGCCTTTGCTTTATTATATTAGTTTCTTCCTGGGTTAATACAGGTCCTGATTTAACCTAGATAAGGAACTTTAGGACAGGAGTGGTATATTTACTTCATCAATACAACTTCTCTTTATTGAATAGATGAGAACGGCAGTTCAGCAAAGGCTGCCAAATTGGATTATTGTCAGTCACGTGAGAAATAAAAATGAATTACAATGACATACAGACGGCAGACATTGGTGAAATATTGAGAGCATTTCTATAAACACAACAAAGAGGTTAGGTTCCCTCAAGAATGTCCGACTAAGTATTCTGGCCAAGAAAAGAAAATTACTTTGAAAAGATTTAAAGCTGCTTATTTGTCCTAGGGCCAATTTTTATGATCAGTCAGAAAACTGTTAGCACAGACATTTTTATTTTGTTATGAAACGCTAAATATATCTACGACAATCCTCAATGTTTTGCTACAGTACCATACCTGACATTTTGCACTTGTATTCAGTTTGTAACTTCCTTTTGCTCTTTCTATTGAGCTTGATGGAATACTCTTCATTTTCCAAAGAAAACGTTGTTTAATTGGGAGAAAAGATTAGTGTTTATCAAGGGGAGGAATACTGGTGTAAACAATTTCTCCTCTTGGTATGGACTCTGATAGGATACTACTTCCTTTGTTCCATCTGTCCCACAACCTTTTGTGGGTTTGGTTCATTTGTATATATCAAGGATGCCAAGGTAGGGGTTTTGTCATCATTCAATTGCAGGGTGCAAAAAAAAATCAGAGAATCACAGCTCGATATCTCCAGTCTGGAACACAAAATTTGATGGATTGCCTTCTTCCACTTCCTTTTGATTCCTTTATGGCTTTTTGCTGTAGACAGAACATTGTTTGTACACAGATGCTCTCCTTCATTCACTCATTGAGAATTCATCCTTTCACTGTCGGCAAAAGCATTTAAACCCTGCATCAATATGGGATTTGCTGAGAAGGGTGAGTGGAAGACAGCAAGCTTTCCTGGAAACTTTCCATTGCCTCGACACAAGTGAGAAGCACAGAAAGAATACAAGTGCAAGGAGGTTATGCTGAAATACTACAAACCACTAGTTAGTCCACAACTGGAGTACTGCATGCAGTTCTGATCACTGCTTTACAGGAAGGATGTGGCCGCACTAGAGAAGGTGTAGAGGATATTCACCAGGATGCTGCCTGGTCTGAAGAAAGATTGGAGAGTGGAGCATCCTGCGCCAATTGAGACAGTGATGCCGGGGCTTTAAAGAAAGTGAAAGTGGCAGCAAAACGTTCAACCAAGGAGCTTCTGAAATGACAAGCCTATCAATGGCCAGCCTTCCACATGAAATATGCACTAATTGGATGAGCTGCCAGGCAACAATTGTGCATTTTCTTCAGTTAGGTGATTCTACTAACCTCCTAAAAATGCTCTGCCTCAGGAACATCAATAGTTTGACCTCATGAGAAAAGTGGATTAATCAGCCCCTGAAAGTGGCAGTCAGGCTACAAATTTGTCGGGGAGCAAGCCAGGAAAAGGAAGTAGGCACAGGGGTGTGTCATCCAGCTTCTTAAACCAGTTCAGCCATTAAATGACTGAAAGCAAGAATAGATATGGAGATGGACAAAGAGATATATTAGTTATGAATGTTTCCCTATATGACATAACAGTATATAATTTCTCAAACAACTAAGCAGCATCTGGAGTTGAAGTCCTCACCTGACTGAAAGTAGCCAACACCATTTGACTGTGACTATCTGTCCTATAAATTTATAAAACAATGATCTTCAACCTGGGGTCCACAGAGAACTTCCAGAAGAATGCAACACAATGTCAGCTTTATGTTGAGAAACTGCATAGGGAACTGTGATGAAATATATGTGACTGAATGTGTTCTGCTCTCACTAAACCCCTCCCTTATCTCCCCCATTCCCACCTGTCGCTTTCCCCAGTTTCTGTATTTTTCTGGTGACAGCCTTCTCCCCACCATGTTCCCATTCTCCCTATATACTTCTCTAATGTGCTTCTTGCATGTTCCCTACTACTTTCTTCAACTTTTGCCCTCTCTGTACCCTGCCAGAAATAGACAGATGCTGCAGTGAGAAGCAGACATTGTATGTTCTGCCACTAATACATTCTAGTTATACATTTCTCCGGAGCCTGCATGTCTTGTTGGATGAGGGTAACCAGCCTCTGGTTATCTAGAACAGCCTCCTGTAAGTAACATAATATAGTTTATCTGCACCTACTTAAATCTATTCAATCATAGTTGTTTACAGCACAGAAGGAGGCCATTTGGCCCATTGTTATATGCAGATCAACATAGATCAAATTACACTAAACCTATTTGTCAGTTCTACATCCATAGCCCTGAAGGCTAAGGAAGCTCAAGTGAAAATTGAAATACTGCTTAAATGTTACTAGAGTTTCTGACTCAACCATCCTTTAAGGCAGTGACTTTCTGACTCTGACCACTCTCTGAATGAAAATAATTCTCTTCAACTCTCCTCTTAACCTCCTACCTCATACCTTAAATGCCCGTTGGTTATTAACCCCTCTACTAATGGAAAGATCGTCTTCATAACCACTCCATTTATGTTGCTCAGGTCCCCTCTCAAACATCATTGTACCAAGAAATACAACCCAGGCTAATCCAATCTTTCCTCTATCACAGACCCTCCAACCCTGGTAATTTTCCATTGCACCATCTATAGTGCAATCACATCCTTCCTATAATGAGGCGACCAGCACTGCAGGCAATACTGCAGTTGTGGCCTAGCCAGCATTTTATACCGTTCCACCATGACCTCCCTGCTCTTGCATTCCATGCCACAGCTAATAGAGGCCACGTGCTATATGCCTTCATAATCATATCCTCTACCTGCTCCACTATCTTCGGGGATCTGCGAATATGTACACCATGGTCCCTGTGATTTTCAGTACTTTCCAGGGTCCTATCATTCATAGTGTAATCCCTTACATTGTTAACCCTCCCCAGGGGTATTAGTTGATACTTTTGGATTGAATTCCATTTGCCACTGCTCTGCCCACTTGACAAGTCCGTTGATTTCGTCCTGCAGTTTATGGCTATCCTCCTCACCATTTGGCTACTAATATTTCTGTTAGAACCAAAGCAATTATGTGCATATTATTAACGTACACTACAAACAGTAAAGACCCCAGCACTGAGCCCTGCAGAACCCAACTGGAAACAAACGTCAGTAACAGTAACACCTCTCTACCATCACCCTCTGCCTCCTGTTTCTTAGCCAATTTTGGATCCACTTATTTTGTTACTTTGCCTCAGTTCCCATGGGCTTTTACTTCTTTGACCTGATTAAAAACAAAACTCTTGCTAAAGTCCAGGTAGACCCATCAAATGCAACTCCTGTTATTTCGTCAAAAGATTTGATCAAATTTGTCCAGCACAAACTATCCTTAACCAAACCATACAGACTCCTCTGATTATTCCATGTCTCTCCAAGTGCAAATTGAATTTGTCCATCAGAATGTTTTCTAATGACTTCCTCATCACCAAAGTTAGTGTGAATGGCCTGTAATCTTCTGGGCTGTCCCTTTGTCCAATTTTATTAAGAATGGGACATCATTAGCAGTCCTCTAGTCCTTTAGCACCCCACTTGGGGCCAGAAAGAATTTGAATTTGAAAATTATTACCAGGGCCCCGTTATCATTTCCCTTGCCTCTCTCACAACCTGAGATACATCACATCCCGGCCTGCAGATGTACCCATTTTTAAGGCTGCTAAATTCACTGCCTAGGAAATTTTAATGGAAAACAAAGAAATGCAGAGGAATTAAATACAAACCGTCTTTCTATCTTCATGAAAGAAGGCATAAATAAACACCAGAAATGTTAGGGAAGCAAGGATCTAGTGAGAGGGCAGAATTGAAGGAAATCAGTATTTGTAAGAAAATGGTGCAAGGGAAATAAATGGGGTTAGACACTGACAAATCACGAGGATCTGATAATCTACACCTGAGAGTATTAAAGGAAATGGCTCTCAAAATATTGGATGCATTGCTGGTCACCTTCCAAAATTCTATAGACTCCAGAACAGATTTTGCAGAATTGGAGGTTGTAAATGTAACCCCACTATTTAAAAAGGAATAGAAATGCAGAAAACTCCAGACCAGCTACCTTAACATCAGCAGTGGGAAGAGGCTAGAGTATTTTATAAAAGATGTGATAACAGAACACTTGGAAAGCATTAATGGGATTAGATGAAGCCATTATGGATTTATAAAAGGAAAAACATCATGTTTAATAAATCTACTGGAGTTTTTGACGATGTAACTAGTAGAGGAGAGGTAGAGGAGAACTGGTGGATATTGTGTATTTCGATTTTCAGAAGTCTGTTGATTAAGTTCGTCATAATAGGCCAATTGGCATACTTAAAGCACATGAGATAGAGGATAATTTTTGACTTGGATTGAGAATTGGTTGAAACTAGAAGCAGAGAATGAGGACAAATGGGTCTTTTTCAAAGTGACAGGCAGTAACAAGTTGGGTACCGCAAGGATCAGTGCTTGGGCCCTAGCTATTCACAGCATAGAGGTTATAAAAGCATGAGGTGCATCGATAAGCTGAATATAAAAGCTCTTTTCCCTCGGGTGGGAGAGTTCAAAGCTAGGGGGCATATTTTTAAATTTAAAGGAGAAAGATTTAAATGGGACTTGAGGGATAACATTTTCATGCAGAGTGTGGTTCATCTGTGGAATGAACTGATGGAGGAAGTGGTGGATGCAGGTAGAGTTACAAAGTTTAAAAGACATTTGGATAGGTACATGAAAAGGAAAACGTATAGATGGATATGGGCCAAATGCAGGCAAGTGGGATTAGTTTAGTTTTGAAAACTTGGTTGGCATGGTTGAGTTGGA
Organism: Rhincodon typus; assembly: GCF_021869965.1. Taxonomy (NCBI): domain Eukaryota; kingdom Metazoa; phylum Chordata; class Chondrichthyes; order Orectolobiformes; family Rhincodontidae; genus Rhincodon; species Rhincodon typus. The sequence goes on along the minus strand of NC_063332.1, from coordinate 48,982,757 downwards.
CCAAAGGATCTGTTTCTGCGCTGTATGTTTATATGAGTCTATATATAAATGACCTGGTGAGGGAAGCTGATGACACAGACTAGGCAGGATTGTGAGGAGCATCAAGGTAGCTTCAAGCTGACTTAGACAAGTTGAGGGAGTAGATAAATACATGGCATAATGCAACTACCTTTTTTAATCACTTGTCAGACACCAGCATCTCTTGCCCATCCCTTGTTGCCCTTGAGAAGGTGGTGGTGAGCTGCCTTCTTGAACCGCTGCAGTCCACCTGCTGTGGGTTGACCCACAATGCCATTAGGGTGAGAATTCCAGGATTTTGACCCAGCGACAGTCAAGGAACAGTGATATATTTCCAAGTCAGGATGGTGAGTGGCTTGGAGGGGAACTTGCAGGTGGTGGCGTTTCCATGTATCTGCTGCCCTTGTCCTTCTGGATGGAAGTGGTCATGCATTTGGAAGGTGTGTTCGAAGGATCTTTGGTGAATTTCTGCAGTACACATTGCTGCTTCTGAGCATCAGTGGTGAAGAAGTGAAGATGCTTGTGGATGTGGTGCCAATCAAGTGGGTTTGTCCTGGATGGTGTCAAGCTTCTTGGAGTTGCATACAGGAAAATGGGAAGTATTCGATTGTACTCCTGACTTGTGTTTCGTGGATGGTGGACAGGCTTTGGGGAATCAGGAGGTGTGTTACTCGCTGTAGCATCCCTCGCCTTGGACCTGTTCTTGTATCCATTGTATTTATACGGCAAGTCCAGTTGAGTTTCTGGTCAAGAGTAACCCCCAGGATGTTGATAGTGGGAGAATTCAATGATGGCAACACCCTTACATGTCAAGTGGCAGTGATTAAATTATACCATATATGAGATTGTCATTACTTGGCATTTGTGTGGTGTGAATGTTACTTGTCACTTGTCAGCCTAAGCCTGGTCATTGCTGCATTTGAACATGGACTGCTTCAGTATTTGAGGAGTTGAGAATGGTACTGAACATTGTGCAACCATCAGCGAAAATCCTCACTTATGATGGAGAGAAGGTCATTGATGAAGCAGCTAAAGGTTGAGCCTAAGACACTACCTTGGGGAACTCTTGCAGAGTTGACAAAAACAAAAAGAGAAATTGCATCTTTGGTTTCTTGTTTCCTGCAGAGATGTCTTGGAGCCGAGATGACTGACCTCCAACAATCATCTTCTTAAGTGTCAGATATGCTTCCAACCAGTGGAGAGTTTGGCCCTGATACCCATTGATTCCAGTTTTGATAGGGCTCCCTGATGCCACACTCAGTCGAATGCAGCCTTGGTGTCAAAGTCTGACACTCTCACCTCACTTCTGGAATTCAGTTCTTTTGTCCATGTTTGTACAAAGTCTGTATTGAGTTCTGGAGCTGAATGAACCTGACAGAACTCAAACTGGGCATCACTGAGCAGGTTATTGCTGAGCAGGAGCTGCTTGATAGCACTGTTGATGACACCTTCCATCATTTTACTGATGATCGAGAGTAGACTGATTGGGCAGTAATTGGCTGGTTTGGATTTGTCCTGTATTCTATCTACAGCACGTACCTGGGCAAGTTTCCACATTGTTGGGTAGATGCCAGTGTTGTAACTGTATTGAAATAGCTTGGCTAGGGCAGCAGCAAATTCTGGAGCACATGTTTTCGGTACAATTGCCAGAATACTAAATTGGCATTGTACACTTTGGTGTGAAAACTGAATGAAAGAATATGATTTAAACAGTGATATATTAGGATGTGTGGATGTAAGTGTGGTAACCAGCCTTGAATGCTGGTCCAATAGCACTTGCTAGAATCTCATTTTTCTATTGAGTTTGTGTAAGCTCTGCTTTTGGATAGTAAAACTAGATTCTGATTAGCTGTAGTCAGAGGATACATTTCTTTCACTATACCATCATTGAGTTGTGTAAGATCAACACAAATTTGAATAGTACCCTTAGACCTGGCTACAGTAACTATGCCTGAGCACCACTCTGTTAGTTCTTGGTTTTGTGCCAAGGAAACAAATCTCATTCTTATCTTTTCTGCAATTCAGTCCTCAAATTATTTCGAAAGGGATGGGCTACCATTCTGGGTAATAAAGGTATAAGTGTTTCATATCAGTAGGAACATGGAAACAGGAGTAGACTATTGAGCCTGTTCTGCCGTCAATTAGATTATGGCTCCTCATCTATCACAGTGCCACTTTCTTGCATTATTAGTCTTCGAAGACAGCTCAGCTGTCAATCCAAGGCTCCCTCTGGAGATACTGTCAAAGAAGGTGCAAAGCAGAGAGAATTGGGTCTCCAGGTTGTTCCATTTTATCCCTCTCTTCATGCCCTTCTCGAAGATTCTGTGGCCTGTAGAAATACTGGCATCAGGCAAGGACAGGAAGATCCAGTCAGCTGATTAATTTCCATATTTGGAAGTCACAGAGCATAGTTTTAGACCTTCAACTGTCAAGTGCTGTCCTTGTCATGCTATACCTCTGACGTCCTACTGATGCTGGGGAGGTAGAAGCAACAGTTTGTTCTGAAACAATGAGACCAATAGAACCTGGCCAGGCAGTTCCAGACTTGTCTGTTTTCAATGGGGTAGGGGCAGGGTGTGGGGGTTTGATTGTCTGAGGGCTGGCTGCAAATATACTGTATATTCCAGCTCTGCAATTTGTAAGTTGCAGAGTCTGGCTCAGTTTAAACTTCTCTTCCACATTTTGAGATTTTATCCGTGCTCATGTAAAAGTGTCAACATTTCTGTCACAATCCATGGGTCACCTGATCACAACATTCCTTGTTCTTTCATCCTGAATTCAACCCCTGAAATCATTTTTCTGAGATTCTAGACTAAGCAGTAAGAGAAATACCTTATCTACATCCATTTATAGGAACTTCATAAGTTTCAATAACTCTAATTTCAAAACTCTGCCAACAGAGTTCTTCAGTGTGGTGCTGCATTTTATTTTAATCTTTTTAACCCGTTGAACAAATTGATACAGAGTCATAGAGTCATAGAGCTGTACAGCATGGAAACACACTCTTCAGTCCAACTCACCCATGCCAACCAGATATCCTAAATTAATCCAGTCTCATTTGTCAACATTTGGCCCATATACCTCCAAACACTTCTTATTCATATCCCCACCTAGATACCTTTTAAATGTTGTAATTGTACCAGCCTCCACCACTTCCTCTGGCAGCTCATTCCATACACGCACCACCCTCTGCGTGTAAAAGTTGTCCTTCTGGTCCCTTTTACATCTTTCCCCTCTCACCTTAAATCCTCTAGTTTTGTATGTCACTACCTGGGGGAAATGACCTTGACTATTCACCCTATCTATGCCCCTCATGATTTTATAAAACTCTATAAGGTCACCCCTTGGCATCCGATGCCCTAGGGAAAATAGTCCCAGCCTATTCAGCCTCTCCCTACAGCTCAAACACTCCAACCCTGGTAAGTTCCTTGTAAATCTTTTCTGAACCATTTCAAGTTTAACAACATCCTTCCTATAGCAAGGAGACCAGAATCGAATGCAGTATTCCAAAAGTGGCCTAACCAATGTCCTGTACAGCCACAACATGACTCCCATCTCCTATACTCAATGCACTAATTAATAAAAGCAAGCATACCAAACACCATCTTCATCACACTGTCTACCTGCGACTCCACTTTCAAGGAACTATGAATCTGTCTTTCTCTATTAAAGTGTAAGAATTCCTGGTTGTGAAGTATGTACAGGTTTTCTAGTATTTAGTAACCCTTACATTGGAGAGTTTGTTGTAGCTTGTATTTAGTTTGAAGTTCAATGCTCCTTGGAACATGTTGTTGCATTTTTGTCAGCTGTAGACAGCGTTTTATCACCTAATTCCTGCAGTGCAGAAAGAGGCCATTCAGTCCATCGAGTCTGTATCGACCCTCCAAAGAGCATCCTATTCAGACCCAAAACCAGTCCCCCCACCCTACCCCTAATGTTGTATTTACCAGGGCCAATCCACCTGGCCTGCATATCTCTGGACAGCATGATGGGACAGAGTACAGGAAGGAAATTGAGTGCATAGCAGCATGGTATAAAGACAACAATGCCTCCATCAATGTCATTGACTTCAGGAAGCGGATTGGAGGGCATGGTGCGGAGATGGAGATGGTCAAGAGCATCAAGTTCCTAGGAGTGATGATCGCCAAAAATCTGTCCAGGTGCACTCACATCAACACAACGGTCAAGAAATCACAACAACACCTCAACTTCTTCAGGAGGCTAAGGAAATTCTGCATGTGCACAAGGACTTTTACCAATTTTTATAGATGCTCTATAGAAAACATCCTATCTGGATGCATCACAGCATGGTATGGCAACTGTTCTTCCCAAGACCGCAAGAAACGACAGAGAGTCATGAACATAGTCCAGTCCATCACACAAACCAGCCTCCCATCCATTGACTCCATCTATACTTCCTGCTGCCTCAGGAAAGCAACCAACATAATGAAAGACTCTTCCCACCCCAGATATACTCTCTTCCACCCTCTTCTGTCAGGCAGAAGATGTAAAAGCTTGAATACACATATGTACAGATTCAAGAACAGCTTCTTACCCATTGTTATCAGATTTTTGAAGGAATTTCTCAAATGTTAAGGTTTATCTCTCTGTCTGTGCACCTTCTCTGTGGCTGTATTGTGTATTTGGCACTTTGCCCTGCTACCCTGATGCACTCTATATGGTATGATCTGCCTATAAAGCATGCAAGACAACATTTTTCACTGCATCTCGGTACATTTGCCAACAATAAATCAAATTAAAAAAAATCAATCCACCTAACCTACACGCCTTTGGACTGTGGGAGTACTGGGTCCCCAGTACTGTGAGGCAGCAGTGCTAACCACTGAGCCACCATGCTGCCCCATTTGCTGTGAGCTTGTTCCAATGTCTAACTTGAAATTTGTGAGGTGCTCATTGATATAAATATCTGTTAATCAAAATACAAACACTTGGGTCACCTATTTCCCTTATTTAGGTTTTTCTCCTACTGTAGACTGTTCCAACCCACTTGCTATTGTTTTGTTGTTAGTTTTTTGATCGTTTGCTTTTCTGCATCATGTCCTACTTTGGCACATTTTCTGAAAGTTGCTTATTGATTTACAGCAAAAGCTTTCAGTTTTAATAGCAGGATACTTGTGAGGTCCTAATATGCTTTGAATATTTTTACTTTGAAATAAAAGTGAGTTCTCCTGCTAAAGCTAAAATAAACCTTCAGATTGCCACCGCATTTAATATGTTGTACATTCTGCAATAAATCTTTTCTGGGGCCCCCTTGCTCTAGGATGAATGAGGATAACTACTTTCGTGTCTAATTAGAAGAATCTCTTATGGTTAACTAGATGTAGTTTAGCGCATCTTAGCAACTCTATATATTGCAAGGACATGGTCCAGATTTAGTCATTTGGTATTGCTGAGTAAAGATTTCTTTTGTCAAAGCTTTTCAACTTGCACACATCAGAGTATTTCACAAAAATACAAGTTTGAGGGAAAAACTGAATTTAAACTGCATGTGAGGAGAATGTTGATTGATTGGCAAGTGGACTCTGATCAGTAGAGGTGTTGCCATCGAAAATGCACACATTAATGCAGATTGACAGTTAACTGCCAGACTTTGTTTAAATTTCAAAGCACGCTGGTTGATTCATATTTGTCAAGAAATGAACCAACAAATTTCTGTCACCTATTTGGTTAATTTGGAAAAGATGCAGTGATGCATTTTATTTCTGACTGTAAAGAACAGGGGCCCGATAGTGACAAATGTATTTTCCAGTATACAAGCACACCACGCTATGAAACAGACTTGTAACCCTAAATTGGATGACAATGCAATTCCTTGCAGTTTCAGGATACCCAGTAAATGTTGCAGAATCACACCTAATGTTTCCACAATAAACAGATCAGATATAACTCTGTAGTCCTGCAACATCCATAAATGGTGGTTGACAATTAAGCAAGTCAGTCGAGAAAGAGGCTCCACAAATATCCCAATACTCAGTGATGGGGGAGCCCACCTCATCAGTGCAAAATATAAAGATGAATCTCTTGCAACAACCTTCAACCAGAATTGTTGAGTGGATGATTCATCTCAGCCTTTGTCAGGGGCCCCCAGATGCCAGTCTTTAGCTAATTTGATTCACTTCACATGAAATCAAAAAACAGCTGAAGCAAGTGGATATTGCAAAGGCTACGGGCCCTGACAATATTCCAGCAATGGTACCAAAGACTGGTGCTCCAGAATTTGTCGCACACTAAGCCAAGTTCTTCCAGTATATCTACAACACTGGCACCTACTCAACAATGTGAGAAAGCAGGATGAATCCAACCAATTAATTACCAACCGATCAGTCTACTCATGATCATCCGTCAAGTGATGGAAGGTGTCATCAGTAGTGTTATTAAGCAGCGCCTGCTCAGCAATAACCTGCTTAGTGACGCCCAGTTTGGGTTCCACCAGGATCACTCAGCTCTTGACCTAATTAAAAATTTGGTTCAAACCTGGACAAAAGAGCTGAACTCCAGATGTTACATGAGAGTGGCTACCTTTGACATTAAGGCAGTATTTTAAACAAGATTAACAACAAGAAGCTCTAGCAAAATTGAAGTCAATGGGAGTCATGCATGGCACAAAGCAAAGGCAGTTGTGATTAGTCGAGGTCAGTCATCTCAGCTCCAGGACATCTCTGCAGGAGTTCTTCAGGGTAGTGCCTTAGGTTAAATCATTCAGTAGCTTCATCAATGAAGTTCCCTGCATCATAAGGTCAGGATGCCAGTATTGTCCTAAAAGATAGAATTGGTTCAACTGGGCCTATCTACACCAGAGTTTAGAAGAATGAGAGGGTATCTGATTGGAAAGTATAAAATTCTAACAGGGTTACAGAAACTAGATGCAGGAAGGATGTTTTCCCTGGTTGGGGAGTGCAGAAGTAGGGGTCACATTCTCAGGGTATGGTGTAGACCAATTAGGACTGAGATGAGGGAAAATATCCTCAGGCAAAATGTAATGGAATTCTCTACCTCAGAAGTCAGTGGAGGCCAAAACAATGAATGTATTCAAGGAAGAGAGAGGTAAATCTTTTGATATTAAAGATATCAAGAGATATAGAGAGAAAGTGGGAACATAGGATTGAGGCAGAGGATCAGCTGTAATTATATTGCCTGCCAGACAGGCTTAAAGGGCCAAATGGTCTACTCCTGCTCCTAGTTGTTATGTTTCTACATAACTTTATCTCAGCATCTGCATCTATATACAGTCTTCTTCAATTTGTCTGTACTACAGAATTGCCTATCATTCTTCAACCAACATGACTCAATCAAATCAAATGCTCATTTAACTCATTGCTGGTTTTGGAATGTTGTTATGAACAAATTGGCCACGGTGCTTGCACAGAACAGCAGGGAATTTATTTCAAAAAGTCTTGCATTGCTTGTTAAGTGTTTTGGCATATCCTGAATATATTAAACATATTAAATGCAAAGCATCTTCCTTAATTTTCTATCACTGGGGAGAATAAAGGTTGAGTGTATTTCTTTATCGTCTTGCTAATTCTTTACAATAATACTTCTGAATGGAGGAAATATATCATAGAGCTGATATCATACATCAACCATAAAGTCACAGAGTTATACAGCATGGAAACGGACACTTCGGTCCAACTTGTCTACAATGACCAGATATCCTACACTGGTCTAGTCCCACTTGTCAGCATTTGGCCCATATCCCTCTAAACCCTTCCTATTCAAGTACCCATCCAGATACCTTTTGTATGTTGTAGCTGTGCTCGCCTCCACCACCTCCTCTGGCAGCTCATTCCATACATTCACCACACTTTGCATGAAAAAGTTGCCCCTTAGGTCTCTTTTAAATCTTTCCCCTCTCACCCTAAACCTATGCCTTCTAGTTTTGGACTCCCCAACTCTGGGAAAAGGCTATTCACCATGTCCATGCTCCTCATGATTTTATAAACTTCTATAATGTCACCCCTTAGCCTCCGATGTTCCAAAGAAAGAAATCCCAGCCTATCCAGCCTCTCCCTATAACTCAAGCACTTCAATCCTGGCAACATTCTTGTGAATCTTTGCTGAACCCTTTCAAGTTTAACAACATGTTTCCATTAGCAGAACTGAACACAGTATTCTAAAAGTGGCCTAACCAATATACTGTGCAGCCACAACATGACTCCCAACTCCTATACTCAATGCACTGACCAGTAAAGGCAGGCATACCAAATGTCTTCTTCACAACCCTTTGAATCCACTTTCAAGGAACTAGCAACTGCACCCCTCGGTCTCTTTGTTTGATAACACTCCCCAGGGCCTCACCATTAAGTGTATAAGTCCTGCCCTGGTTTGCCTTACCAAAATGCAACACTTCACATTTATCTAAACTAAACCCCTTCTGCCACTCCTCAGCCCATTGGCCCATCTGATCAAGGTCCTATTGTACTCTGAGATAACCTTCTTCACTGCCCACTACACCACCAATTTTGGTGTCATCTGCAAACTTATTAAACGTAGCTCCTATGTTCACAGCCAAATCGTTCTTATAAATTACGAAAAGCAGTGGACCCAGTACCAATCCTTGCAGCACACTGCTGGTCACAGACCTTCAGTACAAAAAACAACCCTCCAAAACCACCCTCTATCTCCTACTTTCATGCCAACTTTGTACCCAATTGTCTCGATCCCCTGGATCCCATGTGATCTAACCTTGCTAATTAGTCTACCGTGTGCAACTTTGTCAGACACCTTCCTGAAGCCCATATAGACAATGTCTGCTGTTCTGTCTTCATCAGTCTTCTTTGTCACATCTCAAAAAATTCAATTACTTCTAGTATCAGGGAAAAGAAGTGAAAAAAATTAAAACTTTAACATGTAAAATTCATTTTGTTTTCAATTTAAGAAGCGTTTAGTCGCTTATCTTGGCACCGTAGCCCCACTTCATCAATTGAAATTCGGATCATAGAATGGTCATACTGACAGGCCAGTAAGAATAATGGCAAGCCTTCTAGGCAATTTTGAAGGTTGGGGACAGTACTATACTACTTACAGGCTGCAGACCAAACAGTTACTCCAGTGCAATTTGATGGCTCTGTCCTGTATGGTATTGGAGAGGAGGTTAACCTGGTTTGCAGTAAAGTAGATCCAGAAGACGCAATTTGGAGATGTGGCAATTTGAGGAACACTCTTGCTACTCTCAGCCCCCCTGAATAGTACATGAGCTTACCACCTTTAGTGCTCTTTACTTCTACTGCAAGGACAAATGGGGCATTGTAGCCAGCTGCCTTCCTGGATGATAACCAGATTCTACAGCCTATCAGTTCATCAGTACAGCATCCATTTATCAGATGCTGTAGACTAAAGCCATCAATCTGGAGGCTGGCAGGGAAGGACATGCACATTTGCTGCCATCGTGTTGCAAAAGGAAAAGTAAAGGAAAATAAACCTGCACCCTTTATTCACAGCTAAAACAAGTGTCAGAGCCTTTTTGCTGATAAATAATCCTCCTGAAGCTTCCACTTCAAGATTGTTTTCTCTTGAGGCAGCACTCTATTCTATCAGTAATGCCAGGCTTTGGGTTCACCCGTGATTTAAAGAGTAAACCTTCACCTGTATTCACTAGAATATAGAGTCCAGAGAATCAGCAAGGCTCTTTCTGCCCTCACATTAAACACAAACTCACCACCCCTCATACCATTCTCCCGTTCAATTGCCAGTGTTTGCTGCTCCTTTCCAAATGAGATGACTGAACCCATGTTGTGTTATGGTTAGGGACCAACATCCTCCATCATCTAAACTAGCTTAAGTTTAAAAAAGTCCAGATACTCAAGAAATTAAAACTACAAGATTCTACAGTTTTGAGCAAACAAATTAAACTTTACAATTAAGAATTAGAAAAGTAAGACAATCAACATTATGTGTATAATTTATCTGTATGATCTAACATTCAGGATAATAGAAGGTAAAAATGGATTAACAACTATGGCCGAACATCCCACAGATTAAACTTTAAATAACTGATATGGTCAAGGCAGCTCAGTGACCAGTGGTAACCCCAGAATGTTAGCAGTGGGGAATTCAGTCATGGTAATGCTGTTGAAAGTCAAGAAGCAATGGTTAGATTTTCTCTTATTGGAGATTATCATTGCCTGGCATTTCTCTGGTGCAAATGATACTTGCCACTTATTAGCCCAAACTTCTTCATCTACTCTGCCAGCTGAAAATTGATCTATAGATGACAAAAGTCCTTGTGGAGATGACATGCCTTCTTCACATTGCAAATACCCTCTGTTATATTATGCGGTTCTATCACTGTGGTAAGTAGGATAGATTTCAAACACAGCCACCTATTCAAGTCTGGGCATTCTTGAATCATTGTGAACTATTAAAAGCAGCAGAATTGTCCTCAAATATAATGGTAAGCCAAGGGATCAACCCTAGTTCAATGAAACATGCAGGAGGGCATTCCAGGACGAGGACGAGGTTTTCCTAAAAATTAGGTGTCAACTTGGTGAAGCTACAAAACTTGAATGCCAAACAGCATAAGCAGCAAATGGCAGATGAAGTTAAGCTATTCAACAACTAATAGCAGATCTAACCTCTGCAGTTCTGTCACATCCAGTCATGAATTATCTTGGTCAATTAAACGTTTTACTGGGGGAGAAAGCCACAAACATCCTCATCCTTAAACATCCCATCCCACGTTAGTGCAAAAGACAAGCTAAAGCATTTTCAACAATCACCAGCGAGAAGTGCTGAGTGGATAATCCATCTCAGCCTCCCCCAGAGGACCCCAGTATCACTGATGCCCGTCTTCAGTCAATTCAATTCAATTCATGTGACAGCAAGAAATGGCTAGAGGAATTGTATATTGCAAAGGCTATGGGTCCTGACACCACCTGAAGATGTGCTCCAGAATTTGCCACTCCCCTAGCCAAGCTGTCCCAGCACATATACAAAACTGGAATCTACGTGACAATGTGGAAAATTGCTGAGGTACATGCTGTACACAAAAAACAGGCCAAATCCAACTGGCCAGTTATTGCCCCATCAATCTACTCTCGAGCATCAGTAAAGTGATGGAAGGTGTCCTCAATAGAGATTTTAAGCAGCACTTATTCAGCAATAACCTGCTTACTGATGCCCAAACTAGGTTCTGCCAGAGCCACTCAGCTCCTACTTCATTACAACCTTAGTCCAAATATTCCCAGATGTTTTTAAATTCTCATTAATCTGGATAAAAATTAATATCAGCCTGTAAATTTAAGAAGAAACTCACAACAACAAATATTAAGAATATACATATCATAATAATGCAACAGATGAATTAATAATAACATTTTGATAACAATTGATAGATATGGCGGCGATTCAATCATAAGATTTTCTTTGCTTTGAGAATTAAAGCAGAACTATTTGAAGTCACAAAGTAAACACATTTTACCCAACTCTACTGCCAAGCCTTCAAGTTTGCTTATTTTGTTCGAATTCCAAAATTCTACTTGAGTTCATAATCCATCAACCTTTCCAGCACAATATTTCACAAAGGTGCAATTTGATTCCATCCATAACAATACTGAGAGGGACCAAGTCTGCATATAAATACTTCCTGATAATTATCGGTGTGAACTATGCTTCTGATTCTTCTGAAATCACCAGAGAAGTAATTTTGCTCATGTAGGTAAGGAACATTGCAAGAACCAGAGTTCAGAGTTCCTCTCCATAGCGTTCAGTCGGTGAAAGAACTATGATTTGTAGCAGACGAGGACAGGGAGAAATGATGGCACAGTAGAATTTGAGAATAATACGTTGGAGTGAACAACGCCAGCACAGATAGCAGGGTGTGAGGGTGGGTTGGAGCAGCATGTCAGTGCAAACTGGGAGATTGAGGGGTGGGGAGTGTCACATAAACTACAATGAGGAGGGAGGCAAAGTCATTTCTATGGTTCTGGAATCACACCGAGGCTGAATCATGTCTAGGCAGTAGGTTTATTTCCCTCAGAGACATAACTGACTCAGATGGAATCTGGTAGCCCATGGTCACCATAAATAATTTTTTTTATTTCAGATGCATTAAATGAACTGAATTTAAATTGCCCAGGTAGCAGATTTGAATTCTATTTCTCCACCATTAACCTAGTCATTCCCTTTGGCTGTTGTTACAATTGTATATGGTTCTTTGTGCTTTGTAAAAGAAAGCAGTTCACTAGAACTTTCTCGATAGCAGCTAATGTAACAGTAAAGTCAACATAATCCCCAGAGGACTGCTATCTTATTAGAGAGAGGGAGATATAGCTGGTGGTGAGGGTGGTTACTTCAGGCGAGGGCTGAGGTTGAAAAAGGTGGAACTGAACGGTAACCTCAACCAGTGGGTTGGAGAATAGAAAGTCATGGCTACAAGATGCTATCACCTGGCATTAGAAAAAGATGCAATTGTCAACACCACAATGTGATCCACAAATGTAGCTCAAACAAATTAACCTCAAGCAAATAACCCTCTTATATTGTTTCCTTTTCTTTTCCTGTTTAGGTTCTCTTACTTTTCTGTACTAGGCTCAGTTTTTGTTCCTTTGTTTTTTGTCTTGCCCCACTTACGCTAATTCTTCTGCCATTAAATCTCTGCAATCTTCCACCCTATCGGAGTCCATTCTTTCATCTTTGTCCTGGACCCATTCCTTGCTCAAAATTTATTCCATCTCTATCTTTTCCAACTTCTGATTAAAATGGCTTTCTCCACAGATGCTGCCCGACCTGCAAAGTATTTCCAGCATCTGCTTTTCAAAAAGATTCAACCACTTGTTATGATGCTATATACCTTGTAATCTAAATTTTAGATCGCTGGATAGAGATAGAGAGATAGATAGTTAGAGAGCTAGAGCTAGAGAGCTAGAAAGATAGATAGATAGATAGATAAATAGATAGATAGATAGATAGGTAGATAGAGAGATAGATAGATAGAGATAGCTAGCTAGATAGGTACCTTCACTCCATCATAAGGTCAGAAGTAGGATGTTCGCTGATGACTGCACAATGTTCAGCACTATTCATGGCTCCTCAGGTATTAAAGCAGTCCATGTTCAAACGCAACAAGATCTAGAGAACATCCAGGCTTGGGTTCAAAAGTGGCACATAACATTTGCACCACACAAATGCCAGGCAATGACTATCTCCAATAAGAGACAATTTAACCACTGCCCCTTGACCCTCAATAGTGTTACCATCACTGAATCCCCCCACAATCAACATACTGGGGGTTATCATTGGCCAGAAATTTAATTGGACCCGCCACATATGAAAGCTAGGATTTACATGCATTTGGAGAGGCAAAAACTAATTCTAAATAGTCAGCATGATTTTGTGAGTGGGACGTCATGTCTCACAAATTTGATTGAAGTTTTTGAGGAAGTAACCAAGCCAGGAGTGTGATGAAACACTCCCCACTTACCTGGATGAGTGCAGCTCCAACAACACTCAAGAAGCTTGACATCATCCAGGATGAAACAGCCCACTTGTATGGCACTACATCCACAAGCATCCACTCCCTCCACCACTGATGCTCAGTAGCAACAGTATGTACTATCTACAAGCTGCACTGCAGAAATTCATCAAAGAGAGCACTTTCCAAACCCACAACCACTTCCATCTAGAAGGACGAGGGCAGCAAATACATGGGAACACCACCACTTGCAACTTCTCTTCCAAGTCACTCACCATCTTGACTTGGAACTGTATCACCGTTCCTTCACTGTTGCTGGGTCAAAATCCTAGAATTCCCTCCCTAATGGTATGTGGGTTAACCCACAGCAGGTGGATGAATCAAAAAGGCAGCTCACCACCTTCTCAAGGGCAAATTGGGATGGGCAATAAATGATGGCCAGCCAGTGATTTCCAATTTCCATGAGTGAATAAAAAAAAAGAATTCCGTTTGAGGTGGTCCAGACCTCAATCATACTTGGACTACAGGTTTCAAGGAGAGATTGAGATCCCCTTGGTGCAGTTGCCATTACGATCCTCAATGTAGTCCAATTATGGGTTCCTGCTGTGTTTATCCCATTGGCTCTGCTCTGCCACAATATTGGGTCAAGCAGATTCTGGATGGGAAAAAGAGAAATTTGTAGCAGAGTTGGGAAAGAAAACAGCTTGGGATAATTTTGTGCAATGTGGAGGAACACTACCATTTTTCTCAGCTGCACTATTATAATAGGATGCTTATCCACACTTCTCCTTAGCCTGACTGTCAGTTGATACCTGACAGACTCGATCCAGCACAGTTCAAATTATAGCTCTTGGGTGCAGCATAAATGGCAGGTTGAATGGGTCTCCCTTTGCTGACTCAGGTCTGTTCTGAAGGCCTCATTGTAAAACCGCAACATTACTGTAATCACACTAAAGGCAAGGGCAGAGAACTGGGTCAGTCCTCATTTTTTTCACAGTTCTACAACCAGGTGGAAGATTCTGAAAATTCTCTTGTTTCTGTGTGTTCTTTAGAAGTTTAGACATACGCTTATACATTCAGACAACATCACCAATTCTCTCAAATCACTCATAAAGTTATAGCCATTTCCGGCAGTCAAGCAGCTCATTCTGCACATTATTTGTGCTAGCTCATTAACAATCCAAAACTAATTGCACTGCCCTGATCTTTCCCTAAAACATCCAAAATCTGAATTGTGATCAGTTTTACAACCACTGGTACTGTTCTATCTAGATATTTATAATGTGGTAACACAGTGTGGAGCTGGAGGAACACAGCAGGCCAGTCAGCATCAGAGGAGCAGGAAAGTTGTCATTTCAGGTCAGGACCCTCCTTCATGAAGAAGGGTCCCAAACCAAAATGTCAACTTTCCTGCTGCTCTGATGCTGCCTGGCCTGCAGTATTCCTCCAGCTCCACACTATGTTATCACTGACTCCAGGATCAGCAGTTCTTACTATCTCTGTCGATAATGTGCACTTTTTTTTACATTTGCCTACTTCCAGCAGGTTCAACATCAGATGTGCTTTTCCAAACTGAATTGCATCTTGCAGCTGACTAATATTTTAGTCAGGAAAGCCAACATCTTCTGTCAAAGTGAAAAGCAAAACCAGCAGGACATGACTGTCCGATTTCATTAGGCTTTTGACTTCACTAAATTCTGGAGATTGCTTGGTGACATTCCAGTGACAATCCAGGCTTTTGGGAATACAAGAGGACTTCTAATCAATCAATGTGCAGCTGCAGTGTGATGACTAACACTCTGTCAATTTTGTTTTTGCCAGCTTTGGAAAGTCTGTGTGGCATGTGTCCTACTGAACTGCTTCAAGGTTTTAATAATAATCTAAATTGCATTCATTGTGCTGCTTCAATTTCTTGCACCTTCACTTTGTATCTGTCCATGAATGTGCACAATTGTCATCAGATAGGGAGATAAGGTGTAGCCTTAAGTTGACAGTAGGTATTCTTACAGCCATATAAACGTAAACAGGTTTTGTTGCAGTTGTATAGGGAATTAGTGAGGCTACATCAGGAGTCCTATGTACATTTTTTGTCTTCATATTTAAGAAAGTATATAATTCCATGAGCAACAGTTCAGAGAATGTTTGTTCAAAACATTCCTACGGATGAGGGTCTTATGTTGTGGGGAAAGGCTGGACATATTGAATCTGTTCATCAGAATTTAGAAGGATAGGAGCTGATCCTACTGAAACTAGATCCTAAAGGGACATTTGACATGGTGGATACTGAAAAGATATTTTCCATTGTGGGAGAGACTAGAATGAGGTGCACAATTTAAAGATAAAGAGTATTCTGTTTATGATGAAGATGAGGAAAACAATTTACTATTAGAGGCTCATGAGCCTGTAGAATTTTTGCCTCCAGAAAGTAGTGTAGGCTAGTCATAGAATCCCTACAGAGAGAAAGCAGGCCATTCAACCCATCGAGTCCACACCCACCCTCCGAAGCTCATCCCACCCAGACACACCCCACTACCCTATCTCCACAATTCCCCTGGCTCATCCACCTAGCCTGCTCATCTTTGGGAGGAAACTGGAGCACCCAGAGGAAACCCGTGCAGAATGTGCAAACTCCACACAGACAGTCACCCAAGGTGGAATCAAATTTGTAGCTAATGCCCTCAATACCAGGCAACATCCTGGTAAATCTTTTCTGTACCTTCTCCAAAGCCACCACATCCTTCTGGTAGTGTGACAACCAGAATTGAACACAATATTCCTAACTAAGGCCTAACTAAGGTTCTATAAAGCTGCAACATTACCTACCAATATTTAAACTCAATGCCCTGGCCAATGAAGGTAAGTATGCCATATGCCTTGTTGATGACCTTCTCCACCTGCGCTGCCACTTTCAGTGACCTGCGTACCTGTACACCCAGATCCGTCTGTCTGTCAGTACTCTTAAAGGTTCTGCCATTTACTGTATATTTTCCATCTGGATTAGACCTTCCAAAATGCATTACCTCACATTTTTCCGGATTAAACTCCATCTGCCATTTCTTTGCCCAAGACACCAACCGATCTATATCCTGCTGTATCCTTTGATGATCGTCATCACTATCCGCAATTCCACCAATCTTTGTGCCATCGGCAAACTTACCAATCAGACCAGTTACATTTTCCTTCAGATCATTTATATATATTACAAACAGCAAAGGTCCCAACACTGATCCCTGAGGAATGCCACTAGTCACAGCATGGAAATGCACACTTCCACTGCTACCCTCTGTCTCCTATGACCGAGCCAATATTTTATCCATCTTGCAAGCTCACCTCTGACCCCGTGTGACTTTACCTTCTGTAACAGCCTGCCATGAGGAACCTTGTCAAAGGCCTTGCTGAAGTCCATGTAGACAACATCCACTGCCATATCCTCATCGATCATCTTCGTCACCTCCTCAAAAAACTCAATCAAGTTAGTGAGACATGAACTCCTCTTCACAAACCCATGCTGCCTCTCGCTAATACACCCACTTACTTCCAAGTGGGAGTAAATCCTGTCTCGAAGAATCCTCTCCAATAATTTCCCTACCACTGACATAAGGCTCACTGGCCTGTAATTAGCTGGATTATCCCTGCCACCTTTCTTAAACAAAGGAACAACATTGGCTATTCTCCACTCCTTTGGGACCCCCCCTGTAGCCAGTGAGGATATAAGGATTTCCCACAAGACCCCAGCAATTTCCTCCTTTGCCTCTCTCAGTATTCTGGGGTATGTCCCATCAGGCCCTGGGAACTTGTCTACCTTAATGTTTTTCAAGACCCCCAATGCCTCCTCCCTTTTGATTCCAACATGACCCAAACTATCTACACACCCTTCCCCAGACTCATCATCCACCAAGTCCTTCTCTATGGTGAATACTGATGCAAAGTACTCATTTAACACCTTGCCCAGTTCCTCTGGTTCCACACATAAATTCCCTTCCCTGCCCTTGCGTGGGCCAACCCTCTGCCTAGCTGCACTCTTACTCTTTATATTTGCATAAGAAGCCTTGGGATTTTCCTTAATCCTGTTGGTCAATGACTCCTCATGATCCCTTTTAGTCCTCCTGACTCCTTGCTTAAGTTTCTTTCGGCTTTCCTTGTATTCCATCCTTGTTTCGTGTGTCCCCAGCCTCCCAGCCTTGATAAATGCTTCATTTTTCTTTTTAATTAGGCTCACAATATCTCTCGTTATCCAAGGTTCCCTAAACTTGCCAAACTTATCCTTCATTCTTACAGAAACTGGCTGGTCCGGAGTTCCCAGCAACTTACACATGAAAGCCTCCCACGTACCAGATGTTGATTTGCCTTCAAACATCTGCCTCCAATCTACACTCTTCAGTTCCTGCCTAATATTGTTGTAATTAGCCTTCCCCCAATTTAGCACTTTCACCTGACAACTAACTTATCTTTATCCAACAGTACCTTAAAGCTTACTGAATTGTGATCTCTGTTCCCAAGCTGCTCCTCTAATGAGACATTGACCACCTGGCTAGGCTCATTCCCTAGTACTAGGTCCAGTATGGCCCCATTCCTAGTTAGACTATCTACATACTGTTTCAAGAGGCCCTCCTGAATGCTCCTTACAAACTCTGTCCCATCTGCGCCCCCAAACACTAAGTAAGTCCCAGTCAACATATGTGAAGTTAAAATCACCCACAACAACAAAACAGCTACTTTTACATCTTGCCAAAATCTGCCTACATATCTGTTATTCCATCTCCCGCTGGCTGTTGGGAGTCATATAGTAAACCCTAATCAGTGAGATTGCAACCTTCCTGTCCCTGAGCTCTACCCATGTTACCTTGCTGTATGAGCCATCCGAGGTGTCCTCCCGCAGTACAGCTGTGATATTCCCCTTAACAAGTAGTGCAACTCCCCCACCCCTTTTATATCTCTGTCATGCCCCTGTTATGCTCCAGGTATACAAAAGCCTGGTTCGGCCACATCTGGAGTATTGTGTCCAGTTCTGGTCGCCTCATTACAGGAAAGATGTGGAAGCATTGGAAAAGGTGCAGAGGAGATTTACTGGGATGTTGCCTGGAATGGAGGGAAAGTCTTACAAGGAAAGGTTGAGAGAGCTAGGGCTTTTCTCTTTAGAACGACGAAAGTGACTTGATAGAGGTGTACAAAATGATCAGAGGTATAGATAGAGTAGACAGCCAGAGACTTTTTCCTAGGGTGGAGGTAGCTTTTACGAGGGGACATAGTTTTAAAGTGAAAGGAGGTAGATATCGGGGAGACGTCAGAGGTAGGTTCTTTACTCAGAGAGTGGTAGCGGCGTGGAATGCATTGCCGGAGAGGGTAGTGGAGTTGGCCTCATTAGGGGCATTTAAGCGGCTATTAGTTAGGTATATGGATGATAGTATAAGGTAGCGGTGGAGGTTAGATAGACCTTAGGTTTAGGGTAAAAGTTCGGCACAACATCGTGGGCCGAAGGGCCTGTACTGTGCTGTACTATTCTATGTTCTATGTTCTATGTTCTGTGTTCTGTGTTCTATATCCCTCTCTATCCCGCCTGAAACATCTGTATCCTGGAACTTTAAGCTACCAATCCTATCCCTCCCTTAACCAAGTCTCTTTTATAGCAATAACATCATAGTTCCTAGTACTAATCCAAGTTCTAAGTTCTGCCTTACCTGTTACACTTCTTGCATTGAAACAGATGCACTTCAGTCCACCAGACCCACTTTGATCAGCAACCACACCCTGCCTGCTCTTCCTCTGAGTCTTACTGGCCCTATTCTCTAATTCCCTTTCAGTCCATTCACCTTTGCATTGGTTCGCAACCCCCTGCCAAGCTAGTTTAAATCCTCCCAATTGACACCAGCAAACCTCCCAGCCAGAATATTTGTGCCCTTCCAGTTTAGATGCAACCCATCCTTCTTGTACAGGTCCCACATGCCCTGGAAGGGATCCTAATGGTCCAGATATCTGAAACGCTCCCTCCTATACCATCTGTTTAGCCACGTGTTGAGCTGTACAACGTTCCTATTTCTAACCTCACTGGCACGTGGCACAGGGAGTAATCCCGAGATTACAACCTTAGAGGTCCTGCTTTTTAACTTTCTACCTAATTCCCTGAACTGCTGCTGCAGGACCTCGTCTCTCATCCTACCTATGTCGTTAGTACCAATATGTACCACAACCTCTGGCTGTTCACGCTGTCCTTTCAGAATACTTTCTGCCCATTCAGACACATCCTGGACCCTGGCACCAGGGATGCAACATACCATACCTCTTGTACATTCACAGAAGCACCTATCTGTGCCCCTAACTATAGAGTACCTTATAAATACTGCTCTAGTACTCTTTGTCCTTCCCTTCTTAAGAACAGAGCCAGCCATGGTGCCACCAGATTGGCTGCTGCTGCTGTTACCCCCGATAGGTCATCACCCCCCCAACAGTATCCAAAATGGTATACTTGTTAGAGAAGGGGACGACCACAGGGGATTCCTGAACTGGCTGCCAGCCCCTTCTAGCAGTCAGCCATCTATCTGCCTGCACCTTAGGTGTCACCACATCTCTAAAACTATTGCCTATGATGCTTTCCACCATCCTCATGCTCCTAAGTGCATCCAGTTGCCACTGCAGCCTATCCATGTGGTCTGTAAGGAGCTGCAATTGGGTGCACTTCCTGCAGATGTAGTCATCCAAGACTCTGGAAGCGTCGCGGATCTCCCACGTCTCGCAAGTGCAACTCTTAACCCCGCTGACTGACATTTCTATCCCCAATTAAGCTGTTTAGGAAAATTTGACAACAGCCCCTCTGCAAACCACCTCCTGGAAGCAGTGACTGCGCTGATACAAATCTTCCCCACATCAGCCAATCAGCATCACCACTCTGCTACCCTCTTCCGGGTCCAGAAAATATTCAAGAAAATGTACTGGAGACTTCTGCTCCAGAATTAACAACACACCCAGCCAAGCTGTTATAGTAAAAAACTGGCATCTAAACAACAGTGTGGAAAGTTGGTCTGCAACATGACCCTGCAAATCTGACCCTGTCAATTACTGTCCCATTGTCCTATACTCGATCATCAGTAATGTGATGAAAGGTGTCACTGACAATTATAAACAGTGGTACTAACACCAGCAATAACCTGCTCACTGATGCTCAGTTCAGATTCAATCAGGAACACTCAGCCCCTGAGCTCACCACAGCATGGATCTGAACATAGACAAAACAGCTGAACTCCAGAGGTGAAGTGAAAGTGCCTCCCCTGAGAGTTGAGGCAGCTTTTGACCAAGTGTGCTGTTGAGAAGCCTTAGCAAAATCATTGGGATCAGGGAACAAACTCTGTACTGGGTTGGAGTCATTGTTAACACTTAGGAAAATGATTGTGCTTGTTGGAAGCCAATCAGTTCAGTTCCAGGCTATTGTTGTAGATATTGCCCCAAGCACTATTCCAAATCTAACCATTTTTAGCTGCTTCATCAATGACATTCTCTCTATCAAGACGTCAGGCCACAAAGATTCTTTTCTAAATAAATCATGTGCAATTAGAAACTTTAACTCTGTTTCTCTAGCTGGAAATACTGCCAGACCCACTGCCTATTGCCAGCACATTCTGTTTTTAACTAGCTAGCACTTTCTCAAGGGCAATTGGCAATGGACATCATTCTCACTTTGCATGGAAGAATAAAAGTAAATCCCTTAAATGCCAATTAAGTCAGCCAGACTGGCATCACATAGATCTTGTGGTCTATGCAGAAAATAGATGAAAACTTAAAGGAAAATAAGTAAATCAGAAAATGTAAAGGAGGGAGGAATTCAAGAAAATTACAATCATCAGGGAAGTGTTAATGGGCAAATTGTTGGAGCTATGGGCTAACAAGTTCTTGGGCCCTGATGGATCTCATGGGGTCTTTAAAGAATTAGCTAGTGAAATAGTTGATTCATTTGTTTTACTTGTCAAACGTTCCCTAGATTCAGCAAAAGTTCCATTAGACTGGGAAATACCCTACCCACAGGCCAGTTAGCTGAATGTCTGACATTGGGAAGATGTTAGAACCTATTCATCAAAATAGTATAATACAGCACTAATGTAAAGAACACTTTTACTTTTTGGACTGTTGACTAAAAAATTGAAAAAAAATTGTCTAAAATGGAGCAATATGTTGAAGTTTCAAACAAAAACTTCACCAGAACTTTTTTTTAAAATTGTATCTACAGGTGGCTTTATTCAAGCAGTGAGGGAGAAGGCTAGACACTTCTGTTCCACGGGTGTGTTCAGGACAGTGACAGCCTTTTTCAATTAGGATCTCTTGCATGTATAGGGGAGTACTCAGTATAGCAACAGCTTCATAATTGGCTCCTGGGTGAATGGCTACAGCTTCGGATTTGGACAATATGACAGAAATATCCAACCTTTGATGGAGAAAACATCTCTCCCTCTTTCTCCCTTTTGTGAGTGGAGATGTAAAAGAACACTCTAAGCAGCAAACCTCACTGTCTCTCGTCTTGAAATGAAAAAGCAACTTCAGAGATGCTGAAAGGGAAAATCTTCAACAAATGAAGGAAAAGTCACAAATTGGTGTGTCCACAACCTCACATCTTCTTCAAAGTGCTGAAAAAAACCAAGAGAAAAACAAGCTGAAGAAAAACATTGGCACCAACCCAGGCTGACAGACACTCACCTATAATAGAGATAACAAGGTATAGAGCTGGATGAACACAGCAGGCCAAGCAGCATCAGAGGAGCAGGAAGGCTGACGTTTCAGGCCTAGGCCCAAAAAGTCAGCCTTCCTGCTCCTCTGATGTTGCTTGGCCTGCTGTGTTCATCCAGCTCTACACCTTGTTATCTCAGATTCTCCAGCATCTGCAGTTCCTACTATCTCACTCACCTATAATATTTGTGTTTTGTCCTGTCTCTTTATGGGTATGTATGTGTATGGGAATTCTTTTAAAAAGAATCAAATTTAAATAATAGAGAGTTATAAATTAGGAATCCACACTTCTTTTCTGGCATAGGTTAAAACAATCTGTTTTCAAGAAAAAAATATTTTCTTGCTAAGTATAGAAATCTGATTTCTTTTAAATTGGGCTCATCAATCAGGACAAAGTGGACTTTGGAAACACAGAAAATATTGGAGAAACTCAGCAGGTCTGAGACCTTCTACTGTTGTTTTGACGTTGAGATTAGTGAAACATGTGAGGAGATGTTCTGAAACAGTTTATCAAGACCTTACCAGCACTCGTCAACTGCTGTGTTTGGTGTTATGTTTCCAAGTGTTCAGAGCTTCGAAAGAGAGTCAGACTGGACTCAAAACATTAATTCTGTTTCTCTCTCCACAGATACTGACAAATCTGCTGGCTTTCTCCAGCACTTCTTGTGTTTGTTTCGGATTTCCAACGTCTGCAGTATTATTCTTTTATTTTACATGGACTTTGGATAGTTTGATTGAGTCTTTCACTCCTGTGATGACCCCAGGAATGGTAGAGCTTGATCCCAGGCACACTACCCCAGTGAGTCATGACACTTAGAAAATTTCAAGGTAATCAGGAAGAGTTAACATGGTTTTCTGAAAGGTATTCGTGTTTAACAAACTTTTTGGAGTTGTTTAAGGAAGTAATATGTTCTGTGGAGAAAGAGGAGCCAGTAGATGATGAGGGTTATTGAGGCTCTGGTCAGGAAAAAGAAGGTGTACGTTGGGTGTCAGCTATGGGGCTCAAATGAATGCCTAGATGACGATAAAAAGTGTAGGAGCGCACTTAAGAGGGAAACCAGAAGAGCAAAAAGGGGGCATGAGGTAGATCTGGCAGATAAGGTTAACAGTAATCCCAAGAGGTTCTACAGCTATATTAAGAGTAAGAGGGTGGCTAGGGAGAGAATAGGACCCCTTAAAGATCAGCATGGCTGTGGAGCCACAGGAGATGGGGAAGACTTTTAATGAATATTTCTCCCACATGTTCACTGATGAGAGAATCATGGATGTTAAGGAAATAAGGGAAACAAGTGGGGATGTTTTGGACTGCATACATTTAACCAGAGTGGAGGTGTTTGCAGCCTTAAAGTGCATTAAGTTGAATAAATCCTTTGAGCCTGATCAAGTCCATCCTTGGATGTTGTTGGAGGCTAGGGAAGAAATTACAGAGGCTTTTAGAGGGATTAGTGCTTCATCTTTAGCCACTGGTGAAGTTCCGGAAGACCAGAATAGTTAATGTTGTTCCATTGTTTAAGAAAGGTAGCAAAGACAAGCCAGGACCTACAGGCCAGTGAGCTTGACATCAGTGATAGGCTACGGTCCTCCACACGTCTAGGCCCATACTCACTCTGGCCCTCTGCGCATCTAGGCCCCTGCTCACTCTGGCCCTCTGCGCGTCTAGACCGTGCTCACTCCGGTCCTCTGCGCATCAAGGCCGTGTTCACTCCGGTCCTCTGCATGTCTAGGCCCTTGCTCGCTCCGGTCCTCCCGCGTCAAGGCCCGTGCATGCTACGATCCTCCGCGTGTCTAGGCCCATGCTCGGTCCGGTCCTCCGTGCATCTAGGCGCGTGCTCACTCCGGTCCTCCGTGCATCTAGGCCCATGCTGGCTCTGATCCTCCGTGCGTCTAGGCCCATGCTCGGTCTGGTTCTCCGCGCATCAAGACCTGTGCTTGCTCCGACCCTCCGCGCATCTAGGCCCGTGCTCGGTCCGGTCCTCCGTGCATCTAGACCCTTGCTCGGTCCGGTTCTCCGCGCATCAAGGCCCGTGCTCACTCCGGTCCTCTGTGCACCTAGGCCGGCTCACTCCAGCCTGCCACATGTCTCGGCCCGCCATGAGTCTTGGCTCACTTGCTCCAGTCCTCCACAACTCCACACTTTGGGGTGGGGGGTGGAGGAAAGGGAAAAAGAGGGAAAATAGGTAAAAGACCTGGTGAGCAGAGGAGCTGACTGGAGTGTCCTATTCTGCTGCCTTCTCATTATTGTCTGTAAATGTAAATCCACTGCCATTGGGAGTGTCTATTGGACTTTAGTAAGGCCTTCGACAAGGTCCCACACAGCAGGCTGGTCATGATGGTTCGGTCACATGGGATCCAGGGAGAGCTGGCTAATTGCATTCAAAAGTGGCTTGATGGTAGGAAGCTGAGGGTGATGTTTGAAGATAACGAGGTGTAGAGCTGGATGAATACAGCAGGCCAAGCAGCATCAGAGGAGCAGGAAAGCTGACGTTTCGGGCCTAGACCCTCCTTCAGAAGTGATATTTGAAGGTTGTTTGAAAGTTGTTTCTCGGACTGAAGGCCTGTGACTAATGGCGTGCCACAGGGATCGTTGCTGGGACCTTTCTTATTTATTATTTACATAAATGATCTGGATGTTAATGTATAAACCATGATTAGTAAGTTTGCGAGTGGAGGTATCGTTGATAGCGAAGAAGGTTATCAGAAATTACAGAGGAATCTTGATCAGAAGGGGAATTGGGCTGAGGATTGGCAAAAGCAATTCAATACAGATAAGTGCGAGGTGTTGCACTTTGGAAAGTCAAACCAAGATAGGACTTATACAGTAAATGCTAAGGTTCTGAGGAGCGTTATGGAAAGAGGGACCTCGGAATACATAGTCCATCGGAAACAGCATCACAGGTGGACAGGGTAGTGAAGAAGGCATTTGGCATGCTGGCTTTCATCGGTCAAGGCATTGAGTACAGAAGTTGGGATATTATGTTACAGTTGTATAAGTCGTTGGTGAGGACAGACTTGGAGCATTGTGTACAGTTTTGGTCACCTTGTTATAGGAAAAACATAGTTAAACTGGAAAGTGTGCAAAGAAGATTTATGAGGCTGTTGCAGGACTCGTAGGCCTGAGTTAAAGGCAGTGATTGGCCAGGATACGACTTTATTCCTTGGAATGTAGGAAAATGAGGGGTGACTTTATTGATGTGTTTAAAATCATAAGGGGGCATAGGCAGGATGAATGCGTATCATCTTTTTCCCACGGATGGGGGATTGAAAATTACAGGGCATAGGTTTAAGGTGAGAGGGGATAGATTTAAGGACCTGAGGGACAACTTCTTCACACAGAGAGTGATGTGTGTATGGAATGGGCTGCCAGAGAAAGTGGTTGAGGCAGTACAATAGCAACATCTATAAAATATTTGGATAGGTACATGGATAGGAAGGGTTTGAAGGGATATGAACCAAATGCAGGCAATTGGAACTAGCTGAGTGGGCACCATGGCCTGTTTCCGTGCTGTTTTACTCTATGACTCTATTAACTTTATTGGATTTCTAGAAGAAATTTGATAAAGTGCCACATCAAAAGCTAGTGTGGAAAATAAAGGCTCATGATGCGGGGAGGAACATATTGACACAGATAACTAACAGGAAGCAGAAAATGGATAGAAATCGTAATTTTTTGGTTGACAAAATTAACAGGTGGTGTGCCACAGGGATCAGTGTGGGACCCCAACTATGTTACAATTTATATAAATGGAGTGACTGACTGTATGGTTGTCAAATTTACTGGTGACACAAAGGTAGATAGGAAAGTAAGATGTGAATAGGATAGAGGTTAGAAAGGAATACAGCTATACAACAAAATCTGGCTAATTAAGTATAATGTGGGAATATGTGGAATCCATTTTGGTAGGAATTATAAGAAGAAACATATTATCTAAATGATGCGAGATTACAGAAGTCTGAGACAAAGAGGAATCTGGGCATCTCTAGAGAGAATCACAAAAGGCTAGTATGCTAGTACAGCAAGTAATTATGAAAATTCATAGAATGTTCTCATTAATCACAAGGGGAATCGGGTACAGAAGTAGAATTGTGAGACAACATCTGGAGCACTGTGTGCATTAATGGTCACCTTATGCAAGGGAGGATATAAAGCACTGGAAGCAGTTCAGAAAATCTTTGCTTGACAAACACCTGAAATTAACAACTTGAGGTTTGGGAAAAGGTTGGTTTTGTCTCCGCTGGACTTTAGAAGAGTAAGGCAACTTTTTCGAAATATGTGAATCCTGAGTGGTTTCAAAGGATGGGTGTGGAAAGGATGTTTTCTCTTGTGGGAGATTCTAGAACTAAGGATCAGTGTTCAAAAGTAAGAGGTCAATCATTAAGATCAGAAATAAGAGCATTTCTTCTCATTAAGGGCCATTAAGTCTTTTTTAATTGTCTGAAATAAGAACAGAAAGTGTTGTAGAAACTCAGGTCTGGCAGCATTGTGGATAGAGAAACAGTTAGTATATTTATTCTGATATAATTCTTTGTCAGGGAGTTCGTTTAGTGAGCTGCTTTGTTGAGTTTGAGTTTAAGTTTGATTTATTGTTGTCATATGTACTAAGGTACAGTGAAAAGTGTTGTTTTGCATGATATACAGGCAGATTTTACCATACAAAGTGTACCAATGTAGCAGAACAGAGTGCAAAATACAGCGCTACAGCTGCAGAGAAGGTGCAGAGAGAGAGATCAATACTAATATTTAAGAGGTCCGTTCAAGCTTCCTGAATATTGATGGACCTACATTTATCCAGACAAGTGGGAAATAGTCCATCACATTCCTGATGTTTTGACTTGTTCCTGATGTGTGGGGGACTTTGGAGA
Source organism: Rhincodon typus (assembly GCF_021869965.1). Classification (NCBI taxonomy): domain Eukaryota; kingdom Metazoa; phylum Chordata; class Chondrichthyes; order Orectolobiformes; family Rhincodontidae; genus Rhincodon; species Rhincodon typus. Next base: position 48,955,738 of record NC_063332.1, on the reverse strand, counting down.
ATCCGGAGATGGATTACACACCGTAGAATATGAAGCCTCTGGCCTGTGCCTATAGCCACAGTATTTATATGGCTGGTCCAGTGAAGTCGCTAGTCAATGGTAACTGCAGAATGTCCTGAATAGGGGATTTGCCAACAAGGAATAGGCCTTTCATGAACTAAAGCTTGGTCTCCATTCAATGTCATTTGTACTGTTGCAAATGTTGATGTTTGCAATATTTAATGGGCTATCTTCCTTGACAATGAACAAGCTATATTAAATCTGTTTTGGATATAAAGAGTTATGAAAAAAAAACTTTCATACAGATTGGATAGAGAATTTCCAAATGAGTAAGGAAATATCCTTCTTTGTTACATTTTAAGTATGTATCTGTACAACTTCTCACTTTTTCCATTCTGTTCTAGGTCTTGACATTGACTCGGGAAATGTTGTAAGTTCTACATAAGTATATATTTGGTTGATGTGGGCCTTGTGTTTTATGTGCTGTTATTTAGGAAGTGCACACAGTTATGGCTGATGCAATTCCAGTTCATCAAAGGACCAATAGCAATGGAACAAATGTTGTTTGTGACAACTTTGAATGGATTATAAAATGATTTCTTACAAGTGGCAGGTACAATTTATGTAACCCATATTCCAACACTGGAACCATTTATAGTGGAAATATGAAAATACATCAATCATATCAAGCACATGTCTAAATTTTGAAAGTTTATAATGCTTACTAACAATTAAAGTTATTTATTACATTGAAGGAATGTCCAATTGGAAATGGAAAGTAAAAACAAGTCTACTTGGCCCATGAGCAAAGTTCTGTGAAAGTCTATCAGTTCTTTTTTCAGAGGTTTTACTGCTGCTGAGTACATGCCAACTTCAAATTGTTTTTTTAATAAAAAGCCTTTCGCATGTGCTGTCGGCAAGTTAGCAAATCTACATCAAAAATTCCAATATGCAAGAACTTTTGTCTATTCCTGCAATGGTGTGCTGTAGCCCCATACAGTTCCACATGCAACCATCTTCCCAAATGCATTCCCACCTCCAAGGAAAAGCTTACCTCATCCTGAAGCTATCCTGTCCAAGGCTTTTTTGAAAAACTAACAATTGCTTCAATGGTGTTACCATCACTGATATCCCCCACTGTCAACATCCTGGGAATTGCCATTGACCATAAATTGAATTAACCCAATAAATTCTGTGGCTGCAAGAGAATGTCAGACGTGAAGAATCCTGCAATGAGTAACACACTTCCTGACGCCCAAAGCCTGTCCATCATCTACAAGACACGAGTTAGGAGTCAGATGGAAAACTCCCCATTGGATGAGGGTATTTCCAACAACAATCTCTAGAAGCTTGCCACCATCCAGAACAATGCAACCCACTTAATTGGCACCACATCCATAAACATCACCCTCTCCACTACTGATGCACAGTAGCAGCAGTGTGCACCAGCTACAAGATACACTGTAGAAATCCACCAAGACTCCTTAGATGACACCTTGCAAACCCGTGATCACTGCCATCTTGAAAGACAGGTCAGTAAACACATGGGAACACTACCATTGCAAGTTCCCCTATTCTGACTTGGTGAAGTGACGGCCTACTGGCATTATCTCTGGACTTTAATCCAGAGACGCAAGTTTGAATCCTGCCATGGCAAATGGTGGAATTTAATTTCAATTATTAAAACTCTGGAATTAAGAGTTGAATGATAACTATGAATCCATTGCTGATTGTCAGGGAAAAAAAAACACCTGGTTCACTAATGTCCTTTAGAGAAGGAAACTGCCATCCTTACCTAGTCTGGCCTATATGTGACTCCAGACTCACAGCAATGTGGTTGACTTTTAACTGCCCTCTGGGCAATTAGGAATGGGTAATAAATGCTGCCTAGCCAGTGACACTCTCATCCCATGAACGAATAAAAGAAAACAAAAATCACCCTTCCTTCAGTGTCACCAGGTCAACAACTTGGTAATCATTCCCTCAGAGTATTGTGGCTGTATCTACGTAAAATGGACTTCAGTAGCTCAAGAAGGCAGCTCGTCACCACTTTCTCCAGGGCAGTTAGGATGGGTACAAATGCCAGCCTGGCCAGTGAAGCTCACATCAATAAATAAAGAAAAGAGCCTCAGTGGAACTAGATAGTGAAAACATGTTCTGATTAGGGAGAGAAGAATGCAGCTAAAACTGGATTTTAAACTTAAACAAACCAAATATGAAAGCATGAAAACAGATGTAGCCAATGTGAACTGAGACAGATTTGGGCTTAGGGATAGGTCAGTAAAGGTACAATGAAGGTACGGTGGCATTTAATAAGATATTTCATAATGCTCATTTTCCAGTGAGAAAGATTTAAAAGATTTGAAGCAAGGAATCCCTTGACTAACTACTGTCACAACCAGATCCTGGGCACATTTCCCAAGTTATTATAATTCCAGATGGGATACCCCAAAGTGCAAACACAGGTGAGGAGGGATGAACTGGCTTCCCATCTTTATTCAAGAAAGTGGAGTCGTACTGCCTTCTTGAACCATGTGCTTGAAAAGTGAGCAGTTGATTTTAAGATGCTTGACCTTGCAGCTCAGCTGAAAGGCATTTGTACTGTTTCATTTCAACTGCAGTTTCTCTTACTTCTTGTCTTCAAGAAAAGAGAGAGAGGAAGTCTGTTATTTTTATCTGGAATGTATGGTTGCCTGGGGTGTGTTCAGCTGTAACACTCAAAGCATACACCCTTTCCCACTAGCACACACAAGCACCAGGGTAAAAGCTGACATTTATTCCCTGTTCTTGTGCATTTTTCAAATGGGACAACACAAACATGTCTCTCACCCAACAAACACAGAAATTGCTGGAGAAATTCAGCAGGTCTGGTAGCATCTGTGGAGGAGAAGCCAGGTTAATGTTTTGAGTCTGCTCTTATGCTATATGTGTTCTGAAGCAGCGTCACACTGGACTCGAAACATTAATTCTGTTTCTCTCTCCACACATGTGCCTGCTGAGTTTCTCCAGAACTTTCTGTGTTCGTTTGACACGGCCATTATCTGCATTTTTTTTTCACTTTTGTACATCTCTCACCCAGCCTGCATTTTTCTTTCTCCCACCATGTTCTCAGTCTAAAATAACTCTCACGAGATTACAGCTTAGCGTGCAATGCGTTTCGCCCTTTGAAGTCCTTCTCTTTGAAGCTTCCTTTGCACTCATCAGATGTGACATTCTATGGTCTGTCCCAAGGCTGAGATTAGTCCACATGGGCCTTCCAGACAGTTACTGAATTATGTTGTCCAGATTCTCTGTCTGTTTTGCCTGTATGTCCACTTTTTGAAGAAAAATCACATGCTGCAATGAGAACATAGAACCCAAATGAAACTAATCCTTTCTGCCTGCCATTGCTCCATATCGCTCCATTCCTTGCATATTCATGCGCTTATCTAAAAGTCCTTTAAATGACCCTCTTGTATCTGCTTCACCCCTGGAAGTGTATTCCAGACTTTTACCACTCTCTATGTAAAAAACTTGCCCCTGAAGTCTCCTTTGACTTATCCCCTCTCACCTTAAATGCATCCCCCCTAGTATTAGACATTTCAACCATCGGAGAAAGATTCTGACTGTCAACCATACCTCTGCATCTCATAGACTTCAACTGAGTCTCCCCTGAGCCTGCGCCTCTCAAGAGAAAACAACCTGAGTTTTTTCTAGCATCTCCTTACAGCTCAATTAGAAATGCAATATGTTTGCAGGTGATGCAGGTTATAATCCATCTTCATGTCACAATCATGAATGCTTCTATATAGTAATATACACTTTGCTAGATAATTTATATTAAAAGTTGTACAGTATAGTGAAACATAGGTTTCAAAATATTGACTAGGCATAACATTCGTCAACTGCATTAACTGAAAATTGACATTGCACCTGGCAGTGAAATTCAACAATATTCCCTGATATGAAACCTGTTTTGGAATGAAAGCATGTTATTGCAAAGTAATGGGGAAACATGTATTTATTTCTTACTTCTAGTCTCTTCACCTTGCACTTGAGCATACATAATTCCATTTACTCCTCATCAGCCCAACCTGTCCGTCTTCATAGATCACTTTTGAGCTGTGTTTCCTCTTCCTGTTGTTTGTATCCCTTTTAAAGTACTGTACAGAAACATTCACAACATGTGGGTGGGAACTATTTTGAAGAGCCATACAATGATATCGTGAACAACTGAATAATGGAGCTCATTTTCAATTTGGGCAGTCATTTGGCAGAGTGGATTAACCACTCATTATAGATGCCCACTTGAGTTTTGTTTCTTTTGCAATTAAATGGGATGAATACAAATAGGTTCTTCAACATTCAAATTCTGCCAGGTCAGTGCCCAGACAGTAAACTTGAAAATTGCCCCCAAATTTGGAAATGCAATAAAGCTGAATATTTTGTATATTTTATTTCACATGGTATGGTGCTCCTTTAAGAGTGACACCTCTATTTTTTATATTAGCTTTTGCTGAATAGATTTCCATATCAGGCTTCTTCATTATTTTTCAACCTTTTCTCCAAACCCAGCTATTCTCTTCCACCAACATTCCCTCCCCAACCTATCCATCAGATAAATAGTTCAGTTAAAGAGCTAGAATCTGGTGCATTAGTTATATTAATTTACTGATTCACTTTCCATCTGCCAGGGAAGCATTAACTTTATCTCTTGCTGCAGGAAATCTGCCCAGAACGACAGATACTAACAGACCACAGTAATCATTCACAAATCCTATTATCTTACCAGATGGTCTGTTTGACCTCTGTGTCCTTTCAGGATCACAACTCAAAGTGGGTTGACTTTAATTATTTAATACAAATCACCATTTGCCAGCATTGGCCAGCACAACCTTTCTGATAATTGGCCTACTCTAGACGTAGCTCTGTCAACAGTGACTGCATCTCTCAATTATAACTACATTCACCAAATGCTTGAAGAACAAATCATTTTTGAAGCAGTATGTCCAACTGCAGTTTCCCAAGCCACTTGCAAAAATAATAAATGTTACAAGAAAAATTGTTTGCATGTGTATCAATTTTTATTTTATCCAGCTTTGTTTCTTTTTTCCTAGGGAGCAATCAGAAATATTAGGCTGAGTTTTTTTTTATAGGAAATGATATTGAAAGAAATAACTGTTCCAAATTACATTATCCTTCGTGAAATGCTAGCTGACGTGCTGCTAAATGCTGCATGATAGTGTAATGCACCATCTTTTGAAAGACAGAACTGACAGACACTACTATGCTTGTTAGGAGGATGAAGCAGAAACATAGAATAAGAGCTCCACTGGATTTCATGCTGTCAAAGCCCGTGCTGCTATTTCAACTTACCAGGATTATATAAAACAGGGTTCAATCCTGCAATTTCTGATTCACAGGTACGAGTGCTGCATTCCGTCGTTTTAGCGATAATGGTCAGTTGATAAGCATCGATCAAGACGGACGATACAAAGATTGGGGGAGTTGCAGATAGTGAGGAGGATTGTCTGAGGACGCAGCAAGATATAGATCAATTGGAGGCATGGGCAGAAAAATGGAAGATGAGTTTAATCCAGACAACTGTGAGGTGATGCATTTTGGAAGGTCAAGTTTCAGGTGGAAATTATATAGTGAATGGTAGAGCCCTTAGGAGTCTTGATATGCAGAGGGATCTGGGTGTGCAGTTCCACTGATCGCTGGAGGTGGCAGCGCAGGTAGATAAGGTAGTCAAAAGGCCTATGGCATTTTTGTCATCATTGGAATGGGCACTGAGTGTAAGGATAGACAAGTTATGCTGCAGCTTTATAGAACTTTAGTTAGGCCACACTTGGAATATTGTGTACAGTTCTGGTCACCACACAGCCTGAAGGATGTGGATGCTTTGGAGAGGGTACAGAAAAGGTTTACTAGGATGTTGCCTGGTATGGGGGTTTTTAGCTATAAAGAAAGGTTGGATAGACCAAGTTTCTTTTCACTGGAATGCAGGAGATTGAGGGACAACCAGACAGAAGTCTATAGAATTATGAATGGCGTGGATTAGAGTGGAGAGTAAGAGGTTTGTTCCCAGTGTAGATGGGTCAATTACTATGGGACAAAAGGTGTGGGGGGTATGTTTAAAAGAGATGTTTGAGGAAAGTTTTTCACACAATGGGTGGTGAGTATCTAGAACATGCTGCCAGAGAGGGTGGTGGAAGCAGACACAATAGCAGCATTCAAGAAGCCCCTGGACGAATACATGAATAGAAAGTGAATAGGGGGATACGGATCCTGTCAGTGAAGACAGTTTTAATATGGAAGGGCAAAATGTCAGCACAGGCTTGAAGGGCTGAAGGGTGCGTTTCTGTGCTGTATTGTTTTTTGTTAAGACACTACTAGAACCAACAATCCTTCATCAAAATGCTCCAGGCTACACCCTTCTATCCATTAATGGATGGGCTCCAAACAACAGTGGCTGGAATTTACTCAACCTATGTAAGGAAGGTTGGTCTTGAAATAGATAGGAACTGGTGTGCTAATTGCACTCTAATAGGCCAGACATGAGAATAGAAGTTAGATTTTGTAGGCTTCTGAAGAAAAAGTGTATGATGGCAAAGCAAACTCTCTTTGGAAGAGAATTTAGGAGGATAGGGGTATAACTATTGAAACGTCAATCATACATGTAACCAAAATTTAAGACTGGAGACTACCAGTTAAGCAGTGAAATCCAGAAATCTTCTCAGAGGCTGTGACTTTCCCATTGAAAGTTAAAGTATGATGGTGAGCATGTTTCATGGACCCAAGGCAAGTTATCACATGCTATCATGCACCTCTCACCTCTTTATTGATGCAAGCGAGATGTTGGAAGCTTTATTTGGTAAATTGCATGGTGACCAAGATGGGAGTTCTCATCATGTCAGGACCTTCCAGTTTCCAAGGTCTGTCGCCATATTTAAAGACGAATTGGACTCTAATTCTTAAGGTGCAAGCTGGGAACTAGTCCTCATCACTATTTAATTCTCAACCTATGATGCAGAAGGGAAATGAGCTGGTTGCCCACTATACAGAGAAAGGCATGGAGGCACTGGTGGATAGGGTGATGGAGAGAAGGTCAGTCCTCTTCCCTGTTCATGGCAAGAAGAAACCACTCTAACAGAGCCAGCTAGCACAGTCAGAAATGGCAGTACAGCTCACTGTGTCTATTTGAAAAAGAATGCCCACCAGTTCTACAAGGAAGTCAAAGATCTCCTGTGCTCTGCAAGGGTAAGTGGCACCATTTCTCTCTGCTATCTCACACTCATAGGCCTTACTCATTTTAACTCAGTCACTAAGGCAATAGATGACAACTCTCAGCAGCTCATGCATCATGCCCACTCAAGTGTTCATACTCACCTCATCCTCTGCAACATCTAACCCTTCCTGTACTCTGTGCTTCTTACTCACTGGAGACACCTCACCACTCACCTCTTCTACTTAGTCAGAAATCACAGTGTCATAAATAAGTAGGACAGCCGTGATGTGGAGGTGCCGGTGTTGGACTGGGATGGATAAAGTCAGAAATCACAGTGTCATGTGATTTCTGACTTTATCCATCCCAGTCCAACACCGGCACCTCCACATCACGGCTGTCCTACTTACTTATTATCATTAACTGCTCTTCCATCATACACATTCCCTCTGTTTCTCTCATTAAAGGAGAAACTGACTCATAACCAGGCTGAGAGGGTTAAAACAGGTAGGAGTTGGCAGACAGCAGGCTCCTTATTCTCTGCGAGGAGGATAGTATGGAACCAGCCAGAGAAGACTGGGACTACTCATGTGCTAATGGGTAGATACGAATGGCAATTAACTGAGTAAACTCCATTGTGCAATGGTCCTCTCCCATTACTACCAGCTTCAACTTTATAAAAACTGATTTATAAAAACTGATTTATTCACACTCTTTCTTTACTGCCAGCCAACCAATATTCTATTCATGTCAGTAAGTGAACCCCCTACATTATATGCTTTTATTTTACTCAATTACCTTTGATGTGGCAGCTGACTGCTGGCACAGAGCAGCCTGGGGCTTGGTGGGAAGCAGGGACAGCTGTTGGACTGGGGTCTGGTGTGTTGGTCTTGAGCTGCTACACTGTAATGTTTATTTGAAATTTCCTACCTTGCTGTTAGGTCAACCCTTTAATGATGTCCTATTTTTAAATTATTTTTCAACTCTGTAAGTAATGCAACCGCTTTTACTCCTCTGCTGTATCCAAGAATTGTACCTAGGTACTTGTACCTAAGATGTCGCCATAAGAAGACAGATATTGTAAAATCTTTTCACAGTACTCATACAATGGAGTACATGTGACAATAAAAGGATATTGTATTGCATTGTATTAAATGCCTTCTGAAAATCCAAGGACAGTCTGTCAACATGCTTCCCTTTATCTAGAATGCATGTTACTCTTTTAAAGAACTCCAGTGAATCAATTAAACATGATTTCCCTTTGATGAAGCCGTGATGACTCTTCCCAATGTCTTGGGTTTTCTAGCAGCACCACTATACTCACTTTAATGGTTGATTCTAGCACATTCCCACCAATAGGTGTTAAGTTAACTAACGGTTTGGGAGCTGGGAAAATTCTACCTGTCTTTCCTGCTGTGTGCCTTGTGCAGCAACTTTCTTATGCCATACCATAAATTTACAGAAGACTATGTCATCCTTGATGTAGCATAGTCACTTTTCTTCTGGGTCACATACTCATTCCCAGCCAAATCTAGCATCTACTGCAGCCAAAATACATGTACCCCGGTAAAGTTGTGAACTGGTTTTAGGTTAGACTATGTGTTGTGAATTCGCAAAACAGTTGGTCTGTTACTGGTGTGCAGCCACTGAACAGCAGGTTTAGCAATGGGATACATGATGCTTTCACTTAAATTAGCAGGGAGACAAAATTTATGTACCTGCCTCCTACATCAGAACGAACAAGTAATCCTGCATCAAAAGCTCTGTGCTCATTTTCCAGGGCAATCCAATCGTACATCCGTTCACTCAATATTTTAATCAGTTTTACAGCTGTAAGATTAGATTTTCTGTTTGTATGTGTAGTATCATTAGAAATTAGTTTTTATAAACTGAAATATATTGATTAACATTGCATTATGTAAATATCATGGCCCGCAAAACATGATCCATTGAATGTTCACTCAATGTTCTGGATAAATGTTGAATTATCAGGAACAGGTGGCTGTTTGTTAATTCAGCAAGCAAATTATCAATGCTAAATCTTTTCAGGAAAATCTCATCAAGATATAATAATATGGTTTAGGCACGCTGGAGTGCAGACAAAAAAAAGCAAAAAGATCATGACAGATCATGCTAGCTTTATTAATGTAAAGCTAACTCATAAGGTCAGCCATGGAGTTATCACATATCCTTAGGACAGACAATGGTGTAACCTAAATCTAATTGCATCAGTATGTTAAGACACCAGCACCCTGTAAATCATAAAACTAAGATGCCTTATGGGTACAGCATATCCAGTAAGAAGACAGAAGATAGGAGAAAGTCCTTAATTAACAGGAAAGATCAAGAAACACATTGCCAGTCAGGGACAAACCATAAGTCAGTGTCCTGAAGCGGATCGATTCAAAATTGCTGCCTTGATTATTATTCTTTTATACTTGTTTTGACAAACTTGATAAATATTGTCAAACTTGTGAAAGCATAATACTACGAGGAATTGACCTTCTAACTAATCAAGATGAGTAGACCTTTTAGGTTAGCTCTTTCTGTAATTGGAACTGACTTAGTTATTACAAGTAAAATTAAACTGAACTCCAAAGCTTTACACAGCTATTGCAAACATTACTCCTGTTGCTGGGATAGATATTCAAATCTGAAATTTATTTATAAGAGAGATGTTCAGGAAACACAAAAGCAATACCGCTTTATCAGTGTGGACCAATGGAGGCTTGAGAATTTGTATGCTCATATATTATTATAGATTGTCTTGATAATCATGCCAATTAGAAAGTTTGTTATTTGAGCCTCCTTTAAAACCTCAGTCCCGGAATTGTCAGCTGATACTATTTTTAGAAGCATGAGATATTTCAGGAAACTGCTAAGCAGCTCTCTGAATAAAATAAGCATGTTAAAACCTGCCATGAATTCCTTAAGACGTTAGCATCCTTATGAATAAACGTTGAGAAAGTCACTTCATTTAAATACAAAAACAGACACATGATAAAGAATTATCAAGATTTCTCCAGTTGAACAGTCTTGTATTCAGTTTGCAATGGGATAGATTCAATTTATAGGAAACAAATAGAAAAATGCATAGTAATTTGGCTACAACACTATCAAGGAATAGTAGCTGGGCAGACAGGAAAAAGATGGAAAATGATATGTCACATTGCCATATCGGAAGGCAATGGCCAAGTGGTATTATCACTAGACTATTAATCCAGAATCTTGGCTAATGTTCTGGGGACCCAGCAGATGGTAGAAATTGAATTCAATTAAAAAAATCTGGAATTGATCACCATGAAACCATTGGTGATTGTCATAAAAAATGTAGCTCAGTAATGCCCTTCAGGGAATGAAATCTGCCATCCTTGCCTGATCTGACCTACATGTTACTCCAGACTTACAGCAATGTGGTCGACTCTTAAGTGTTCTCTGGGCAGTTAGGGATGGGCAATGAATGCTGGCCCAGCCAGCAATGCCCACATCCAATGAATAAAAAAGAAGTCAGTGCTGGGAGCATTCTCATTCTCAACTTCTTTAATTGATTTGAGCTTGTGATGGAATCCATTTCCTGCTTTTTTTAATTGTATGCAGTACCCAGCAATCTGAATTGTAACATTCAGAGCACACACAGTTCCACAAGTTGCCAGTTAGCTACATTCAATTCTGTCCAGCACTAAATGTGTGTTAATTGTAAAGTTTTCATTTGTGGGTCTCTCAAGGGGAATTCAAAGGATAAAGGCAGTGTGGAAGTCAATGAAAATGTGAGGCATAGAGAAAGATAAAATTCCTTATTAGGCAATGCTACCTTTCGCTGTAATACTGGGAAGGCAACTGAACTACATGGGTTCTGTGTGGAGAACTCAGTGAGAAGTCAAGAACAGTTGTTAGAACTCAGTAGAATGAATTGGTAGGACTCAGGCAAACTTCTAGGAATTAGTGGGCAGCTATGTGTTGGAGTCAGGACTAAGGCAAAGACCTGGCAGCTGTGGGAGTTCAGAAGAAATGATAGTTTGGTGCAACTGAGAGTGGGATTGAAATGCCCACAAGTCATATTTGGCTACTTCTGAGCTAAGGTTATAAAAAGGGTGTAGTTCTGGCTTGTTAGCCAATTGCATATGAGTAAGTACTAGAGAGCCTTTTTGGAGTGTAGCAGAGCATAGATCCAGGAAAGAAGGGTGATTCACCAGAATGGAAGAACCATTGAGGCAGTCTATGTTGGAGTAGTTCTTGATAGGGAGTTTCAAGGTCAGCTCAGTGACAGTGAAGAATTGTAACTCCTTGTGAAGTTTAATGGTATTTGATTACCCATTGTGTCACTCATATCAGGGGGAACAATTGCTCAGAAATCATTGGGATCTGTCTTGATTGCATTTGCTACCTAATATGCACTATGGGATGCTAAATCACAGTATATTACCCATATTTACCACATATCCATTCTGAGTGTTAGAATATAAGTGTACATGTATTGTAGTTTGTATCAGTGCACCAATGTTGTATAGTAAAGTTTATTGTTCAAAACTGTGGAATCTTATGACTTTAATCTCTTAATAAGTTCCCTGGATTTCACAACATTAACTATTTTTCAGAAAAACACTGATCCCTAGCCAATCCCTTAACGAACATAATGATCTGGTCTAGGATTGTCACAGGCTCAAGAATCAGAAGGACTATACAAAAAAGAGTAGTAATACTAAATGAGAGGTTTCATCATCACTGGGATGATTGTGACAAATATAAGCCACCAGGATGAGTGATTAATGAGCAAATGAATTTATATATTATTTTGAAAAAGGGTCACTGGACATGAAATATTAAACCTGTTGTCTCCCTACGAATGCTGCCTGACCTGCTAAGTTTTTTTTCCATACAAATATAAGTGAGTGTTTAGTCAGAAGAGTAATGAGACAACTTACTCCTTGGAAAATATGAGACTAAATGATATTGAGGAGCAAAGGAATCGCAGGTTGTCGATACAAAAAAAAATCATCAAAACAGCAACAAGTCTTAATAAAAACATAAACAGCAGACAAAGTACTGGGGTACAATATGAATGGGATAAAATTGAAAAGCAGGGAAATTGTGTAAAACTTACATGGAAACTTGATCACACCATGTGCTGTACTATTCTAGACCCCGTCCCCATATTATAAAATGTACATGGAGATACTGGAGGAGATACAAAAATGACTCACAAAGATGATAATAAAACAGACAGGATTGTGTCTATTACAAAAGACTGAACTAATGTGTGGGTTCCTTCAATCTCATAGAAGTTTAGGTGGATTAGGACATCACCTTTCTAGTCTAATTAGAAAGATATTATTAAGTAAACAATATTAAGTTGATTGCATTACTGCAACTACTTGCAGAGTACCTGAATACGACTACATTACTAGAAAGGATGTTTGGAGTACCCTAGCCTAAGGTCAGTTTCTCACGAGTTCCTTCTTTTTCTAAGTCCTGTAACATCATAATAATAGGTAGTGCTTACTGTACTCAATTAAGTATTAAGCATTTCAGAGCCAGGTGCACATTCTCCCAATTTTTATGTGTTACTATATTGTTATGCATTTGTTTATAAAGTTACATTTACCACTACCCCATCTCCCCCAAGTCTTTGACTTTACAAAATGAGACTATCCAGAGGTTTCACTAGAGGTTTCACTAGTGTCCTCGAACATCTCCTCTTTCAAATTAAAAGGACAGCAGTTTATTAGGTAGAAGATAATTGACTTAGGCTGCTTTCCAACAGATCTGAGGTCTGTGGTCCCCTCTTAATTGGGAGTATATTTAACCTCTTATATTTCTTTTGCAAATGACTTTATTCATTATAGCTGCTGCTACAGCAAGTGACACTTTTGCTTCGCAGTATCTTGGTCCTTGCACATTTGTTTGTCCCTTCTTGGTGGGGTCTTTCATAGAGTTGTATGCATCAGTCTTCAATTGGTGTCAGTGAAAAATTTTCTGATTCCATTTTTAAGCCTCATGGGACTGGAAATCAAGCCCTGCCGTTCCCAGAATTGTCAAAGAATTTAAAGATTTGAAAAAGTACACAGAGTTCCCCCAATGTACTTGTTTCTTAGACATGGGTCGACAGAAAATACAGACTTAACAGCAATTACTATTTATTATAAGTAATTAGACTCTAGTTACTAGTAAACAATTATGAATCATTGGCATATAATACAAATTCAAATTTTAATGCCCTTATAAACATTCACACACACACACACACACACACACACACACACACACAGGATAGAGGGAAAGTCTGAAAAGTGAGTTCAGTGCTTCCTGAGATGACTGTAATGATTCTTGTTCTAAGTGGAATGTTACTTCTTGGTCATTCTTCTTCTGATGCTTTCACTAGTTTGCAAGTGGCACAGGATTGTTTTTTTCACTTATAACTGGTCTCTGGATTAGCAATTAAAAGTTACAGCTTACACCAACTGCTGAATTAAAAATAAACTTGTTTTCTTCATGCTTAAAATGGCCTTTACTGCATAGAATAGAGACAGCTCCTGAGCTTGTGAAGACTTGATGGCTTCTCTGTCTCTTGTTCACAGCCCCAAACTGTTCAGCTACCTGGGAGCCAAGTAGAAGGTTTTTGCCAATAATAACTGGATAGCACAAACCAATCAGCCAATTGTAACAACCAAACCTCCAACTGTACAGAATCTGTCAGCTCCAGTTTGGTTGCAGCCATGCTTTTACCACTGCTTGAATATGTAGCTATGTAAATAGTGCTTACAATGAATGTTAGGTTAATTGCTTTTAAAACATATAGCAATCCTCCAGCCACCCTTGGATTTGAAAACAGTTGTTTTCTCATTTCTATCCACAACTAAAAGTACAGAAAATGTAGAAGACATGGCCTTTAACCACACTTAGCTTTGTGTTGAAGTAGGTAAAATACTTATTTTAAATTCTTTGATATTTTGGATGCTGTCTGTCCCTCTCAGCCACTGAATTCTTGTTGAAATCACCTTGTTCACCCTCTTAATTATGTTATCTGAAGATAACTTGATGCTGTATTCTTGCTTGCTGTTTTAGATTACCTTTGAAAGGTGGGGAGATCAGATAATTTGGTTGAACTTTCCACTTCTTAATAACCTTAGCACCTGATATTAGACTTGAATTTTTCATTACCACTTGTTCTCTGGGTTATGATCTGACTCAGATTGGTAGCTGATCCTCTGTTGACTGTAAGCAGTGTTTTGTCAACCAAGACTCTCTATATGATAACATTATGTTACTTGCTTCCATGAACTAACTTGGAGTTTGTGTGATGCCAATTGATATAAATGTTTGCATACCAAAATGTTTGGTCTAGGATACTGATTATACCTAGAAACTATTTAGATTTCTCTTCTCCTGGAGATTGCCCTACCTCATTTATGTTTTGCGTGGTCAATTCTTCAGTCATTTGCTTTTCTGTACTTTAGTTGACCTGCTTTAGCACAGTTTCTGAAAGTTACCTAATTTCTTACAATAAATGCATGTAGTTTTAAAAGCTAGACATTATTTGTACCTTTGAGATTTCTTTGCTCCACTGAGTTAGCAAGGTCTCTGTCCTGCCTGCTGCCTTGGCTTATCTGGTCTGTCTTTTGTGTCTTTGCACCATAAGAAATGAATATATTCCGTGGATATCCTGTCCCAAGATTTATCTTCTCTTTTAGGATAAATCGCATTTGTTTCTGGAACTCTTTTTCACTCATCATCTGAATGACTTTCTCTAGAATCATATATTCTTTAATAAATCTGAAAAAGGCTCATGAGTAATGCCTACAACAGTCTGGATTCTTACGAATCCTGATGTTAAGTTACTATAGTTGAATGTCTCCAGTGGCCTGTAGAGATCAGTAATTAAATCAAATAAGGTTTCACTTTGATGCTGTACTTTTCTGTTGATTCTAACCCTTGAAGAATTTCATAGGTTCTAAAGTCTAAAGGCTTTCAAAATTGCTCAATGTTTAATTTACTGTGGTTATGTGCAGAAGTATATTTGTTTCTTCAGTTTCTATCTAACAAGCCAATTTAGAAACAGTTTTATACCTCAAGAACTGCATTCTTTGGAATGTATAGTTTTGTATTCTATTTGGCCAATTTCTGAAATGAAATCTTTCTAGCAGTGTTATTTTTCGTACCATGGTTCCCTACTGTGATGAAGTATTTTATCTTCTATAAATATTTTTGTTTGACAGTAATGGCAGTTCTCCCACACTTTGCTGCTGTACTAGGAGATTTTCCCATGCTCTGCGGCTACAATGGTGGTTTTCCTGCCATAAGCAGCCATAATGGAAGGCTTTTCCGTTCTTCAGAACCCCGCCGTGTCTTCCACTGCATTCTCTTTTCCCAAAAGAATATCTGTGTTAGTATTGCAAACATCTGTAAATTGTACACCACTTACCTGCTTTAAGTAGCTGGGTCAGCAATTTTCCAAACTTTCCATTCCAAGAAAGTTGAGTTGTTTTCTACCAGATTTGCTTTGTGATATTCGTGCTCTACTGTAGTGGCATCTGACCAGAGCTATAACTTTCTCAGAAATTACAATCGTTACAGCCTGAATTAATGCACCATTTCTGCTTTTGTGCGAGGAATTTTTGGTTTTGACACATGCAATCCTCGATGTCTGGTCACACACCAGCTCAACTCAGACTTGAGATTGCTTTTACAGACCGTCACCTTGAGATGTAACTTCTACCTTTGTCTCGGAGCTGCAGATTTCTTCTGTTCTCATGCAACTTCTGACAGGAGTGCACTTTGTTGTGTCATCCTCTGAATAATCTTCTGAGCTGTGTGCATGAGGTAAGCTGGCATCAGCAATATCTGTTTCTCCCGAAGCTTTTTCGGTCACCTGCATGTCTTGTCCCTGTTTTTTTCTTGAAGGCCTACATTCTAATTTATTTTATTTGGCACCATTTAAGAATAATATTGGGTTGGTGCTTTTGAGCTATAGGGAGAGGCTGAATAAGCTAGGGCTATTTTCCCTGGAGTGTCGGAGGCTGAGGGGTGACCTTATAGACCTTTATAAAATCATGAGGTGCATGGGTAGGGTAAAAAGGCAAGGTCTTTTCCCTGGGGTGGGGGATTCCAAAACTAGATGGCATAGGTTTAAGGAGACAGGGGAAAGATTTAAAAGGGACCAAAGAGGCAACTTTTTCACGCAGAGATTGGTGCATGTATGGAATAAGCTGCCAGAGGAAATGGTGGAGGCTGGTACAATTACAACATTTAAAAGGCGTCCAGATGGGTACATGAATAGGAAGGGTTTAGAGGGATATGGGCTAAATGCTGGCAAATGGGACTACATTTATTTAGGATATCTGGTCGGCATGGACGAGTTGGACCGAATGGGCTGTTTCCATGCTGTACATCCCTATGACTCTATGGCTGTACTGCTATTCATGTATTGTGACAAGGACCCAACATATTGATGTTGTGTGTGTGCAAGTTCCTTTGAGTTTGAATTTGAATCTGACTAGCTAATAGACTTGCTTGAATCTCTCCCATGACTAATAGCATATGGGGCAAACAAAACACATGCTTATATATTTTTCCATAGCTAGTTTTACCTGGAACAGGTTGCCAGCTGTAAAGTTTGAAGGGCATTACTGACCAAGAGACTCACCCACTCTGCCGTGGAATTTTTACAGATTGGTAATCGACCGGCTTGGTTTCCACCTGACGAAGGAACAGCGCTCCAAAAGCTTGCAATTACAAATAAACCTGTTGGACTGTAACCTGGTGTCATCTGACTTCTGACTTTATCCACCCCAGTCCAACACTGGCACCTCCACAACATAGAAGCTAAGCAAACACATTTGGAAGAAAGTAATAGAAGAATGTTTAATTTAGGTAAAATGAAGAAGGAGGCTTGTGTGGCACATAAAATCCAGCCTGGAACAGTTGAGCTGACTGGCCCATTTCAGACTTTATAAATCTACTTGCTGCTTTCAGTTTCAATGCATGAAACAATTTTGAATTTATGACATAGTATATTCATAAAACGAGCCAAGTGTAATGAACGGCAACAAAGGAGAAAGCAGACAACTAAGCCAGCGAGTGTGAAATATGTAAATACATCAAACTATATCCCCACAAAATTTATATCGCAATATAAAGGAAGGAGGATTTTGATTACACAGTCAGTCTTAAAAAAACTGCAAGTTTAACCTTCAAAAACTAGCAACAATAGGGAAACCTATGCACCCTGGACCATAAATAGGAAAATCTTGGGCTGAAAGTAGTCTATGAATGTGATTTGTTGAGAATCCTTAATGCAAAATTAATTATTTGAGTGCATGTAAATTAAAATCTGTAAAGGATTATCAATCTGGGTATCAATGGTAAAAAAAGCTGGTGAATTTGATCTTGAGAAGTTGTCCACTGACTAGTAAAGGGTTCAAATGCAATGCAATAAAGTTAGTCAATAAAATTAGGATGAACAGACTATGTAAGTGTAGCAGGGACTTTATGAAAGCAGAGTGGGAGAAACAATGCACATGTTTTAAAAGATGATGGCATTATAAATTAATTTGAATTTCGTGAAATAACCTTTTCACACTTCAACTTAATAATTTATGGAATGCACTGCCACCTAGTGCAATAAGTATTGACAGTGTCATGGCATTTAACATACCATTTGATAAGCAGTAAGTAGAACGACATAAAATATTGGGAAAACTGATTTTTTTTTCTAGAATGGATAACGGTACCACGTGATTTTGAGATGAACAACCTGTTACAATTCTTGATTCTTGCTAGTACAAAATTGCAAAAAATAATCTTGTGACTGTCACTGCAAGCTATTCACCTTAAACACAATTATATGTTGTAATTCATTATCATTGCAACAAGCTGTTGTTTCTCAACTGAATAAAAGTATTTAAAATGTTTCCCCATTTACTATTACATTTAATAATGTCTTGTCATACCAGCATCAAAATATAACAATTTTCATTAGTTATTGGTTGCTCCTGATGTAATGACGCTGAAATACTAAACACAACACATAGAACTCTGGTGGTTGAAGAAATAAAAACGTTATAATGGAAACTACTGTAATTTTATTTAATACAATAACTGTTAGGAGGAAAGCATAAGGTACACATTTAATATGATAGACAAGATCTATCAAAGTATTTCGAACTCAATTGTTAATTGTGTTAAAACCCTCATTGCAGTCAAAGTAGATAATCAATTATTAACAAGATATACTCAGGAATCTAAGAATATTATTTATGACTTCATCTTCATATAAAAGCTTCCCCCCAGGCTAACCTATTAGAGAATCATTTAAACTGATTATTTCAATGTTTCATGGGCTTTAAGTTAGTCACTGTACAGTTACCTTCTGGAATGCCATTTAGGCAACTTACATGCATCTGGAAGCATTACATTTTAAATTGCTAAAGAAAACGACTGTTATTTACAGCGAGGCTACTGGAGCTTGTCGGCTGTTGCATGCTCAGACTCTTTTCTGAACACTGGACTAATGCTGCAGAAAACCTAAGGTTTCATTAAAGTGAAAACATTTAGCTGAATAACTATAAGGTACAGCAAGATTCATTCCAATCTGTGGTTGCAAAAACAAGGTTTCACAAATCATCTGATAGTGACACAAAAACAAGATTAGCACAGAGAATGTTTATTTACCTTAAAATTTTAAAGTGATATCAGTAACAAAAGTGTAAATTTGTTGGCTCAAACAAGACATCATTAGCAATTTATTCTCCTTGAAACTTGGTCTCAAATTATACTATCTTTTAGATAATTGTGGTGTGTCCTTAAACAGCCCCATGTCCTGGAACCAGCCTCATGTCCTTGGCACATACTACAGCAGTGGCTGGTTTATTTAATGAGGCCTACACAAGGATGAAGAACGAACACATAGAACCGAGAGTTGTGTGAATTTTTTGGCAATTGAGTCCTTGGCTAAATATTTAGAAATGGTCAGCCACATATCATTTCAAAGATAAAATTAACAAATTCTATGATTATTTTTCGATTTGTTGGGGGTGGGGGTGTGAGAGAAAAACACTGCATAATTTTTATAAAATTTGACGTTATGACTGGAAACATTTCACCATTTTATAAATAGAATAACACTGAAACATTTGAGGAAAATGAGCCAACAGATCTCTCTAATTTTAGACATTAATCTGAAATGGTAGCAAAGTTTGGGAGAAAATTGTGAGAAAGCAAACTTCTAT
Organism: Rhincodon typus; assembly: GCF_021869965.1. Lineage (NCBI taxonomy): Eukaryota > Metazoa > Chordata > Chondrichthyes > Orectolobiformes > Rhincodontidae > Rhincodon > Rhincodon typus. The sequence continues at coordinate 48,936,307 of NC_063332.1, read as the reverse complement.
GAGAGAATGTACATTCAATAAAAAAATAAAATTTGATTTCCTGGTTGGTTTCTAATGCAAAGAAATACTTGTGTGAAATATTTGGTCTCGTATCGCTACACCTCTGAATTTTAATCAGAAAGAACCCAAAAAAGGGTTCAATTCAATTCAATTGGATTAGTGAGGTAGTGTAGCAATGTAAAGTCTGCAGTGTTTGTTTACATTTAAGATGTTAATTGGCCATGTGGGTGTAATCCAGGACCATGGGCTTTAGTCTAAAAACAGCCTGCGGCTACAGTCACATTCTTATGACTGACTGACAGCTCTAAAGTCAAACATCTTGGGTCAAACTTTAAATTACTTTATCAGGATATAAAAAAATAGAAAGGAGACTAGACACTATTTGTCCCAAGTCATGGTTATTTTGGAAGTGTCTTTCAATAAGAAAAATAAATGAGTAATCCTTAAAAGTTGCGATGTACTCATTTGACAATCTCGCAGCAGAAAGCAAGGCACTGTAATGAATAATAAAAGTAGTGTCATTTCCATGCAGAAATATGAGGATTTCATGGTTACAATTATTTCAAAAACAAAATATTATATTACACAGGCAGGACCTTTCTATTGTAAGTACTTTTTTTGGCATATCATTGATTCATGTCAGATGATCCATAAGCATCACAGAATCATAATTAATCTCATCCCTGTAAATAATCAAAATAGTCAATTAATAGGTTATACTGTTGTACCTTGGTTTTAGTGTGTTTCATGTAACTTCAGTTGAGATACTACACAAAAATAGTGGGAGAGTGTACACCTGGAACCATTACTATTCATACCATAAGATATAGGAGTAGAATTAGGCCATTCAGCCCATTGAGTCTGCTCTGCCATTCAATCACGGGTGATATACTTGTCAATCACTTTCTCCAGCCTTCTCTCCTTTGAACCCCTTACTAACAAAGTACCTATCTATCTCTGTCTTAAATATACCCAATGACTTGGCCTCCACAATAGTTTCCACAGATTCACCACCCTCTGGCTGAAGAAATATCTCCTCATCTCAGTTCTAAAAGGTCATCCCTTCGCTCTGAGGCTGTGGCCTTGGGTCCTAGTCTCTTGAACTAATTGAAACATCTTCTCCACCACAACTCTATCCAGGCCTCTCACTTTTTTATAAGTTTTAATCAGATCCCTCTATTATCCTTCAAACTTATTGAGTTCAGAATCGAGTTCTCAACCATTTCTCATATAACAAGCCCTTCATCCTCAGAACCTTTCTTGTAAACCTCCTCTGGACCGCTTCCAAGGCCAGCACATTGTTCCTTAGATAAGGGGCCCAAAATCGCTCACAATATTCCAAATGAGGTTTGACCAGAGCCTTATACAGCCTTAGCAGTACATTCCTGTTTTTGTAATCTGGCCCTCCTAAAATGAATCTGATCATTGCATTTGCCTTCCTAACTGCCAACTAAACCTGTATATCAACCTTAAGAGAATCCTAAACTTAGGGCTTTAAATTTCTGAAGCCTTTCTCCATTTAGAAAATATTCTATGTGTCTATTCTTTCTTCCAAAGTTTATAACCTCCCACTTTCCAACATTGTATTTCATCTGACGCTTGTATGCCTACTCTCTCAGCCTGTCCAAGTCCTTCCGCAGCCTCCCCACTTCCTCAATGCTACTTTTCCCTCCATCTATCTTTGTATCATCTGTAAACTTAGCAACAATGTCCTCAGCTCCTTCGTCCAGACAGTTAATGTGAATAGTTGCGGTTCTAACACTGATCCCTGTGGAACTCCACTAGTGACTGGCTGCTAAAATATTTGGTCTCCCAAAACAGACTCCTTTCTCCCACTGTCCTTCTGCCAGTCAGCCAATCCTCTATCCGTGTATATAAGATACTGGTTGGACCTCATCTGGAGTACAGGGTATAATTCTAGGTGCCACATTATAGGAAGACCATGAATGTACTAGAGAGAGTGTAGAATAGGTTTATGAGAATGGTTTCATGGATGAGAAACTTCAATTATGAGCAAAGATTAGAGAAGTTGGGACGGTTTTCCTTGGAGAGGAGAAAGCTAACAGGAGATTTAAAATCATCAGGTGCCTGGTCAGACTGGATAGGAAACACTGTTGGCACTAGTAACTGAATTGAAAACCAAAGGGCACAGTTTTAAAATCTGTTACAAAACAACAAAATGTCGGGGATACTGCCACTCCTGTGCCTGACTCTGTATGAGGCAGCACTATAGTCAAGGGCTGTTCATATGTAAATAAAGGGTGACTTGGTGATGGGATACCAGCTTCTGCGGAGTTATTTCACGTGGGGTCACCTAGATTGACAAGTTGAGCCTGAAACCACTCTTTGAGGCATCACCTGTGTCCTCTTCCATCCTCATCCAAATCACAAATGCACAATGGAAATTTAACATAACTACCACCACATTCAGAGTGGGTGGATTAAGTGCTTTCTATTTTGTCTGAGAGTGTGGGCTCTACTTTTGAACAATGTTACCCCTTTGAGGGGTAATTGGATTAATCAGGCAATTGCGCAGTACAGGTTAAAAGCATCTAGAATCATAGAATCCCTATAGTGTGGATGCAGGTCATTCAGCCTATCAAGTCCACATCGACCCTCCGAAGAGCATCCTGCCCAGACCCACCCCCCTACTCTATCCCAGTAGCCCTGCATTTCCCATGGCTAATCCACCTAGCCTGCACATCTATGGGCAATTCAGCATGGCCAATCC
>NC_063332.1:48914874-48933566 GCF_021869965.1 Rhincodon typus | reverse complement strand
CATCTATGGGCAATTCAGCATGGCCAATCCACCTAGCCTGCACATCTTTGAACAGCATTCTTTGTGAACTGCATCTGTATTGTCCATGTGAACTGTGAGCAGTGACCATTAATGTTGAATACAAATCCTGCCCACAAGCAAACTTGACCATGTCACTAACCTTTTCAAACTGATCATAGTCATCTTTGTGAAGTGGAAGTGATTGCAAGCAACCTTAAAAGTATCATGTGCAGGCCACAATTCACAAGAATGATCCAAGGTCGCATAGGTTGCATAAGGACACAGAGCTGATTTCCTCTCACCTGGAACGGTAACGATTTGCCAATGTGCTTTCATATTCAATGCTGCTCTCACAGGTGATATGGGGTTTAGGACTGTTGGGTTCAACATGTTAGTAATCCCTCCACATTTACAAACTTCTCCTGTATTTGCATAGCATGGCTTTTGCTGCAGATATTGTAATAAGGTCCATTATGTCAAAAGACCATATATGGGCATCTCAAGACCTTCCTTATTGCAGTTTTCCATGACCCACTCTATTGAAGACTATTGTTTGTGTTTCATAAAGTGAAAGGTGGGTAAATGTATCATGATTAACCTGGACGTTGAACAGTTTTTCCGCTGCCTCCGCCTCTGCCTCCGCCTCCGCGCTTACTTCTTAAATAGTGAGCCTAACCCTCCCCTGACTGACCCCTTCTCACGCCTCCAACACACCCCCTCCTCCTGAACACCACCCCTACCCTCCCTGAACCTCTTCTTCTCCAACTGCCGTCGAGACATCAATCGCCTCAACCTCTCCACCCCCCTCACCCACTCCAACCTCACCCCCACAAAACGTGCAGCCCTCCACTCCCTCTGCTCCAATCCCAACCTCACCATAAAACCCGCGGACAAGGGAGGCGCTGTTGTAGTAGGGTGCACTGACTCTACATCGCCGAGGCCAGGCGCCAGCTCTCCGACACCTCCTCCTACCGTCCCCTTGATCATGACCCCACCCCCGACCATCAAAACATCATCTCCCAAACCATCCACAACCTCATCACTTCAGGTGACCTCCCACCTACAACCTCCAACCTCATTGTTCCCCAACCCAGCACTGCCCGCTTCTATCTCCTTCCCAAAATCCACAAACCTGACTGCCCTGATCGACCCATTGTCTCTGCCTGCTTCTGCCCCACCAAACTTATCTCTACCTATCTCGACTCCATTTTCTCCCCCTTGGTCCAGGAACTCCCCACCTATGTCCATGACACCATCCACGCCCTCCACCTCCTCCAAAACTTCCGATTCCCTGGTCCCCAACACCTCATCTTTACCATGGGCGTCCAGTCCCTATACACTTGCATTCCTCATGCAGATGGCCTAAAGGCCCTCCACTTCTTCCTGTCGCACAGGCCCGACCAGACCCCTCCACTGACACCCTCATCCGCTTAGCTGAACTCGTCCTCACTCTTAACAACTTCTCCTAAAATTCCTCCCACTTCCTACAGACAAAGGGGGTGGCCATGGGTACCCGCATGGGCCCAAGCTATGCCTGCCTCTTTGTAGGAGATGTGGAACAATACCTCTTCCAAAGCTACACTGGTCCTATCCCCCACTTCTTCCTCCGTTACATCGATGACTGTATCGGCGCCACCTCATGCTCCCACGAGGAGCTGGAACACTTCACCAACACCTACCACCCCAACCTTTAGTTCACCTGGACCATCTCTGATACCTCTCTCTCCTTCCTGGACCTCTCTGTTTCCATCTCTGGCAATGACCTGAAAACCGATATCCATTTCAAGCCTACCGATTCCCCCAGCTACCTAGATTACACCTCCTCCCACCCACCTTCCTGCAAAAATGCCATCCCCTATTCCCAATTCCTTCGCCTCCGCCGCATCTGCTCCCGGGATGAGGCATTCCACTCCAGGGCATCCCAGATGTCCTCGTTTTTCAAGGACCGCAAGATCCCCCCCACAGTGGTCGAGAATGCCCTCGACCGTGTCCCCCGCATTTCCCACAACTCATCTCTCACACCCCCTCCCCGCAATAACAACCAAAACAGGATCCCCCTCGTCCTCACATACCACCCCACCACCTCCAAATCCAACACACCATCCTCTGGCACTTCCACCATCTGCAATCCGACCCCACGACCAAAGACATCTTTCCCTCCCCACCCTTATCTGCTTTCCGGAGGGACCACTCTCTCCATGACTCCCTTGTCCGCTCCACACTCCCCTCCAGCCCCACCACACCCGGCACTTTTCCCTGCACCCGCAGGAAGTGCTACACCTGCCCCTACACCTCCCCCCTCACCCCAATCCCATGCCCTAAGAAGACCGTCCACATCAAACAGATGTTCACCTGTACATCTGCTAATGTGGTATACCGTATTCGCTGTTCCCGATGTGGCCTCCTCTACACTGGGGAAACCAAGCGGAGGCTTGGGGACCACTTTGTGGAACACCTACGCTCAGTTTGCAACAAACAACTGCACCTCCCAGTCGCGAACCATTTCAACTCCCCCTCCCATTCCTCAGACGACATGTCCATCCTGGGCCTCCTGCAGTGCCACAACGATGCCACCCGAAGGTTGCAGGAACAGCACTTCATATTTCGCTTAGGAACCCTGCAGCCCAATGGTGTCAATGTGGACTTCACAAGCTTCAAAATCTCCCCTCCCCCAGTTGCATCCTAGAACCAGCCCAGCTTGTCCCTGCCTCCTTAACCTGTCCTTCCTCCCACTTATCCCCTCCTCCCACCTCAAGCCCCACCCCCATCTCCTACCTACCAGCCCCATCCTGCCCCCTTGACCTGTCCGTCCTCCCTGGACTAACCTATCCCCCCCTAACTCCACACCTACACTCAACTTTACTGGCTCCAACCCAGCCTCTTTGACCTGTCTATCTCGTCTCCACCTATCTTCTCCTTTATCCATCTTCTAACCACCTCCCCCTCTCTCCCTATTTATTTCAGAATCCCCTTCCCCTCCCCCATTTCTGAAGAAGGGTCCAGACCCGAAACATTAGCTTTCCTGCTCCTCTGATGCTGCTTGGCCTGCTGTGATCATCCAGCTCTACACCTTGTTATCTCATGATTAACCCTGATCAGTTTACAGTAACCCTTTATGCGGTGAAATTGACAAAAGGGACAAGAGTCAGGGGGAGATCCAACACAACAGTATTGAATACTTTATCAAGGAGAAACAATATTTACCAGACTCTACGAGTGTAATTTAATTAAACTCTATCAAATTTCATCAATACTTCACAGGCCTCTTCAGTAAACAGTCATAATTCTTGACGTAAACAGCCTCAAATCTACACCAGCCATCTATTTCTGACACATGCTTTTGAGGACTCTCTACATCCTATCCAAAGGTCGCTACCACTTCAATTGTTTTTTTGTCCAAACAGACTAATAATACCTGGTCAATAAGGCTGGCACAGGCTATTCCTCAGTCTTTGAGGGGTTGGCAGATGTCTCAGGATCTGCAGTCCTTGAGTTAGGATTCCCCTCTTGTCTAGGGCTGGTTCTGATCTTTGGTCATCTCACCAAGGAGGCCCTCTAGGCCTGGTCAGTCCGGTGATGCTCACCACGAGGTACAAGGAGCTGGAGATCATGTGTGACTTGGCTGTTGGCTAAAGTTGTTTTTGGGAGATGCCATCAAAGAAGGTACAAAGGTAGAATAAGCTGGGGCTCAAGGTTGTCACATTTATTCACCTCTTCTTGCCCTTCTCAAAGATTCTGTGGACAGTGTCCAATACTGGCAACCAACGGGCACAGGAGGATCCAACGAGCTGATTGCTTTCCATATTTGGAAGTCTCAGAACATGGTTCAACTTTCAACTGCCAAGTGCTGTCCTTGTAAAGTCCTGCCTCTGACCTCCTCCTAACCTGGGCACCACCAGGTCTGTGTAACATTGCTCTAACAAAGCAGGATCTCTGAAGGAAGAAACAACAGTTCATTGTGAAACAATGTGGCCGTTAGCACCTGACCAGGCAGTTCCAGGCCTGTCTGGTTTCAGTTGGGATCAATACAGTGTGGAGCTGGAGGAACACAACAGGTCAGGAAGCATCAGAGGAGCAGGAAAGTCGACGCTTCAGGTTTACATCCTTCATCAGGACTGGGGAGGGGGGAAAGGAGATCAGAAATAAATTGAGGGAGAGGGGTGGGGCTGGGGCTGGGGAAAGGTAGATGGGACGGTGATAGGTGGATGCAGGTAGGGGCTTGTGGAGTTAGGTTATGGGAAGGGTGGAGTGGATAGGTGAGAAAGAAGATGGACAGGTTGTGTCAGGTCAAGGAGGCAGGGATGAGAGGGAGGGTTGGATATGGGATGAGGCTAGGGGTTGGGAGATTTGAAACCGGTGATCCACAGAGAAAACCATTTCTGGAGGCTCTGGATATACTGTAGATAACGGTTGTCCCATTTTGCTCCAAAGTAGGATGGTCTGAATGTTGTTTGGAGGCCATTTGGTATGAGCCGGCTGTGTAGGCAGGTACTGAGAAAGGAGATGTGGCTGTAGTAATGGTTTGTTTCAGTATGTGATCGAAGAGCTTCAGGGTGGAGGAGATCACCAGTGGGTTGCAGTGGGAGATAGATCCACTGAGACCTTTCCGGAGGAAGGAGGACAACTTCTTCAAGGTGGACATCCTTGGAAGAGGCTTCGCAGCAGGGTTTTCAGTGACTAGCAGTTAGCAAGAACTGCAGATGCTAGAGTCAGAGTCAATAGAGTGTGGAGCTGGAGGAACACAGCAGGTCAGGCAGCATCAGAGGAGCAGGAAAGTCAAACCACAACAATTGTTATCTTCAGAACATCCAGAGCCTCTAGAAATGGTTTTCTGTGCGGATCATTAGTTTCAAAATCTCCTCACTCCCAACCTCATCCCATATCCAACACTCTCTCTCATCCCTGTCTCCTTGACCTGACACAACCTGTCCATCTTCTCTCTCACCTATCTGCCCCACCCTTCCCATAACCTAACTCCACAACCTTCCAGCTCCATCCAACTTTCACCATGCCACCTGCCTTCCCCAGCCCCATCCCCATCCCTCCATTTATTTCTGAGCTCCCTTTCCTCTCCCTAGTCCTGATGAAGGGTGTAAACCTGAAACGTTGACTTTCCTGCTCCTCTGATGCTGCCTGAGCTGCTGTGTTCCTCCAGCTCCACGCTGTATTGATTCTGACTCCAGAATCTGTAGTTCTTCTATCTCTGTTTCAGTTGGGGGTTGATTGCCTGAGGCAGGAATACTGGCTCTTCCAGCTCTGTATTTTGAAAATTGCAGAGTCCGTCTCCATTTAAACTTGGCTTCCACATTATGAGTTTTTACGCTCATGAAAAGAATGTCAACATTTCTGTAACAATTCTGGAGGTCCTGGGTCACCTGACCACATGTATGTGATGTGAATGTCTGTGTTAAAACGATCCGAGACTAATCTCACCGTCCTGGTCTTTCTCCACAGGTCTGTCACTTTTTCTACTTTCAATGGTTATCCAACATTCCCCTAAAAGGAGCAACAGCATCCATTTCAACTCCTTTCATTCTGAATAATCTATTTTGAACACAGACATCACATTTTAGGGCTGCGGAGGAACTTTTATGGTCATGCTGCAAAAAAGCAGAATTAGTGCATTCCGAATGGACATATTTATGATGTGACCACACAGCAACTCGAGCAACTTACTTCACCCCATTATCAGTTTGCAGTACATTTGACTTGTGCCTGTATTCACTAAAATTATGAAAGAAAAACATGAACTTGGATTTCTCTGATATTGAGTATTAAATCACATTCATAAATTCATAATGTGCAGATGCATGCTCAATGGTGGAAAATTGATCAGAAGAGGGGAAGTGAAAGAATATGAGAAAAGAGGGTATAAATATGAATAGGTCTGCAGCTCATGCAAATGGACAGTAATAACATGGACAGTAATAACATGACTGATTTATTTGTTTTCTTTGTAATTCCTATCAAAATTGCTTGCATCTGTACAGTCGCTCTCTAACCTTCAAAATACCTGAAAGTATTTCACAGTCAATTAAATATTTTTTAAAATAGAACTGCTAGGAATACTCAGCATATCTGTTCTATCTGTGGTTAAAAAAGGTGCTTAACAGTCCATATTTCACAGCGTCATAAAGACCCCAAAATCTCTAAAAACGGTGGACGTCACCCTGATCCAGAACTCCCATCCCCATTTCTGACAGATCCAGTTTTTGTTGGATGATTCACTAAAGATATCAGATGTTTTGCCAGTGGAACCTGAAATTAACTCCATTGCATGCCAAGCTTCATTAAAACGATGGAGTGTTGAAATGATACTGATAGTCCCTGAAATGTAAGAAATACAAACTTTTCTGGAATTATTACTACTTTAAGGCCATTACATAGTCTAAATTCATAATTTTTGCATCACATAATGACCAGATTCTTTATCCATGGCAAAGAGACAATTTGAGCAATGGTACCATTTGTTTCAAGACCTGTCAGCTTCTCTGACATGTTGGTACAGATAACAAGTAGCAGACATCTCAGATTTGCAACTGCCAGACTTGACGTCTCAGCACAGGAAGCACGGCAGTACCCCTTAATCTACCAAAATCTGGTCAATAAGGAAGGGTACTGTTGTGTGTAGCCTTTTTTTTTCATTGATCACATTAATGTTATGACCTTCAAGCTTGAACTCAAACTTATGGGAAAGGTTTATTCCCACAAGGTTTCTGCCATTGGCAACTTAGAACTTAAACTTGTCTAGGGTGAGTTTTTTCAGTAACTGGAACTGTTAACAGTCTCAAAAATAGAGTATCAAACACAACTGATCAGCCAATCAGCTGATTTACACAATGCATGTGCATGCTGACTTGGCATGGGGTTGGACACAGTATAGCTGCAACATCAGGGTCCTGATCCCAGAATGGAATTCCCACCTTATATCTCTAAGTGCTGTCTGCTGATACCTGTGGCCATTTTCTCTGTTCTGTCCCTCATGGTCATTATAACCATTTGAACTCCTCCAATTAGACATTTTTTTTTCAAATTAAATGCAAAAGCTAATCAACTTTTAAAAAAAGTGACCATCAACCTTAATATTCCACTGAATATTATGGATGAAAATCACAAACACACGGTATACTTGATGCACTAGCTAGTCTTTGTCTATCCATCACTTCCATACATTCCTATTTTCATAATATTCTGACTTGAAATCCAGGTCTACCTCAGAGCAGTGGCTTACACCTAATTCTGTGTAATTTGATGTTACCTCTTCTTTACATTGATTTTACCTCTTAATCATTCAACTTCAGTGCATATGCATGCATCTTTTTAATGCTATAATTTCCACAGGATTGATTACATGAGCTGTGCATCTTAATTGTTCAAATAGAATTAATCACAACATATTTACTTCCACACAACTTCTCACTTCCTTTTAAAGACAACTTGCTTTTAATTTTAAATGCCATTCTTTAGTCCCACCAACATAGCTTCTTTATCTACATCCTACACTTAGTTAGTCTGATGAAAATCAGTAAGTGGTTGACACATTCTGATGGGAAATTCCATGTCAACCCTTATCAAAAGCCAGCAACAAAGTTTAGTCAGATGGTGATCCAAAATAACCTTTATGGATGAGAATGAATACTTCCCTTTGGCTGAATATTCACATTCTTTAGGCAAAGTGTTTCCTCAAGTGAGATTCACAGTGCCTGGTCTACTGGAGCAGTGACCACTTCGCTCATGCAATCTTCCGCTCTGTATGTCATTATTTATTTCACTGGCATCTACAGTATGCTTGTCACAGAAACGTGTGGCAGGAGAAGTGGAAGTGTTCATTCCTGCCAGGAATTTATGAAGTCCACATCACTGGCATCATATTTAAATTCAGCTCCTCAGTACTTCAGGCACTGCAAGCCAGGGACTGCCTCTCATGGCGTGTAGCCCCACCATAATTTGTCGAGGACATGGCCCAGAAAGACAAATTAGCCTCTCCCTTCACAGGCTGGGACCCAATAGGTTCTCATGCATGGACTGTGGAGAATATGGCACAGCTTTATCTAGCTGACCAGTAAAGGAGGCTATGCCACCAGACCACCTAACTCCTTCCTGTCCTCTGCACATCCTACTCACTCACTGAGGCAACCCACCATTGCCACATCTCCTGCTCCTTCATCACCATTAACCGTTGTACCACCCACTTCCAGCATAGTCAATCCCTCCCTTGGTATCATTGAAGGAACAATTGGCTCACTCTCTGGACTGATGTTTCCAAGCACCCTGAAAGACATATGTGTAATCCCTGGATTGGCTCCATCTGACCTGCAGGACTGACTGTGGCTCAGTCCTCTTAACTTCAGGAACATGGATAGTAACAGGCACCTTACTGCCTACCTGACACTAATCCCATCGACTTGAATCAGACGAGGACATTGAGCGCCTATGATGGCACTCACTGACTGATCAACGTACCTGTTGACACCAGTAAGGACTGCGCTCCATTGTCTTTCAGAAATAGCCTTTTGTTCGAATCTCATGCAGCGTTTACTGCATAAGCTGCTGGGACATGCTGCAGCTGCTTTATTGGCACAGCACAGTGCTACATAACAATACAAGTATCCCCTTATTAACCCCTTATTATCCCCTTATAAACTATTCAGTTAGCACTTATAAACAGGCTGCCTCACCCTATGTATTAAGAAAGCAATGCAAGACAGAGGCTGGCAGCCTCCAAGAAAGCATGAATTAAGCAAGTGCTAATAAAGCAATTGAGAGTCATAAGATACATGAGATGCACATGTATCCCTGTGCGCAAAGTGTCCTGCCAGAAACATGCAATTTATCAGTGTTCCTGAGCTCCAAGGTGAAATCCTGAAGAGCTGCAATGGTCTATGTGTCAGTCAGAGAATGGGCATGGCGATGTCGTGAGGCTGGTGGTTTTCCAATGCCAACTCACATGAATGAAAGATGAAGGAGGATGTTGTAAACCATAAAACTCTTTGATCCAGGAGGAAGGCATCCACAAGGAACGGATCTTTTTTAGAATTAACCTTGTCACCAATCGAGAGGGTGTGGGTGAATAAAGAAGGAGAGTTCCTTCATCACTCCTGACCTGGGAGTGTAACAATTTGATTGATCAATCTGAGACTGTAATAACTTGAGGAATCTCACCCAGAGTTGGTTCATACCCTTATGGAGCTTCCAGTGATGTTGCAGTGAAGATTGAGTTGAATGATGGCCAGGACAAGCAATCAGTCATTTCAGCAGTAGGTAACCATTCCAGATCTTCTGTAGGGAATTGGCACTGTTGTGGATAGAGTGAAAGTTGAAAGCTGCTTTTAAATGAAGCAAGTTGGACTAATGATGAAATAAATGAGAACGTGGTACTCACCGCTCATTCATTGTCCTTCCTAATTGCCCTTGGACCGAATAGCTTATGAAGCCATTTTAGTGGCAACCACATTGCTAGACACCAAACACACTGCTTGTGCTTCAAGCAAACAGTCTTATTTCAAAGTCTAAGGGGAATAGTCCTCAGTCAAATTCAGGGAGACAACACCTTTCAGTCAGCAGGCCCTGGCACAGTAAGTCAAGGGCAACATCCAATATTTAGTCCAGTGACTTGGGCACAGTCAGCCAGCCACTCAAAACATCGGGATCAGGGAGTCCATACCTCTACAGTCCTAGGTGTATGCCACAATCAGCCCAGCACAACCAGTCTGGGAGTCCCTGGAACACAATTGAGGGACTGTACAGATATCAGTTTCGGGTCTGGTCACTCATCATTCAGAACAATCATCTAAATCATTCTTAGGAAGTGGGTGACAGTCAGTCCTCAGGGTCGATCGACTAAAAATTGTGGGATGCTTATCAAGGACCACTGCTATGGGAGGGAAGCTGGGGAATCTAGCTGCAGAGATTGGAAGTAGAAAGCCAGGGTGCAGAGGGAATTACAATAGTGAAGGGGGGAAGACGAAAGACATAAGCAGCGTGCTGGCTTTGATAGGTCAAGCTTGCACACTCAATGTACCTGGGACTTGGGTTGTGGAGGTTTGCATGGAGGAAAATGGGCAAATGAAAACTTAGGTGGTTGGGTTGGGTAGGGATTGGAAAAAGTTCAAAAGCTTATAGGGTCAACTACTGGGAAAGGGACTTTTACTTTTGGAGATTCACCAACAACAAGAAGCTAAGCTTGAGATTTACTGCCTGAGGACTGACTGTTGTTGCCTGACGTCACTGACGTAAATAACATGTGTGCAATGGAGATGAAAATGGCTGTGATCACACATGAGTGGGCGGGGATCAGCAGTTCAATTTGTGATAGAGGGACCTTCATTTTCAAGCAATGTGAGGGCAGCAGTATTATACATACGCCCATATATTGAAGATGAAACAGACCCCACACTATGGGAACATTAGGTATTAACATACTGTGTACAGTCTAAATTCTGGCACCTTTGAATATATCTTGATACTCTTGAATATATCATGGAATCAATCTCACTTATGGCCGTGGTGCACTAGCAATGTTTTACTATCTGGGCAGATTGGCCCTGGTTGCCAGAGGAGCAAGCACCTGTAATTGGTGCAGGAGCTGCTCACTTCACACCTTGGGCCATGAAACAGCATTCATCACTAAGGATGGCTAGACTCTGTATTCTCAATGTTGTAGTTGAGCTGGACTGACATTGGCTTGAACGGAAAATTCAACATATATTTACAAATGTGAAAATGTACTTTGTCTCAGTGCAGCCCAGAGTTCCACAGGTGGGATGGAGTGAACCCTGTTGGTCTTGGAGGTTTGATCAGGGACCCGGGGTATATTTTGTCTAGAGGATCCAAACACATTGAGTGTGTGCTGGCCAGAGGCAGGCTCACCCTCCTTGGGTGACCTCCCACAGGGCTGAGGATGGCAAGTGGGATAAAGGTAGGAAGCTCAGCCACCTCTGGAATGTTCTGAGAGGAGGCCTCTGAGGGCCTAATGTGGTGTTTCTTCTGGCTTGGTACCCACTGGTGCTGCCCCGTCTCCTTGTTAGGAGAGATCATCTGAAGTGAGCTGAAGGTCCCTTGTTCCCCCTGTTGCCAGTGTCAATGGCTAAAGCAATGGTCTGCAGGTCTGTGTGCGTATCAAGCAGACTCTGCGACTACTGGATCTAGCTCTCTATGGCAACTACAAACCTATTTGTGGAAACAGACAGCTTTTCACATGTCTGACGCAGCAGAGTCCCAACCATACCACTCCAGTCCTGCAACTTTTATGTCGGCTTTGCCAGTGCTCCTGCTGCTCCTGTGTCTGCTGTGCAGGTCAATAAAATCACCAAGTGCCCACACCCTGGGCTCTCCTCCTGCCTCGGGCTCAGGAGGTGCCCAGTCCATGGCAGCCCTTTGAGTGCCAGAGAAGTGGGCCTTTCTTCCTCAACCAGCTGTGGGAATGTGTCAGTGAAGTGTTTACCATCAGGTGCTCCTGACTCTAATCTAGTGACAATACCCACTGAGGGGTCAGTATCGGAGATGCTGGGTGGAGTGGGGGGAGGGTACAGGAAGCAGCCTTGCTGGTACTTCCTTTGAGATAGCTTCCTCAAAGGATGAGGAGGGGATGTGCTGCAGCAAGAAAGCATGGCGATCCCACTGGTACCTGCAGGAGGCAAAGAGACCATGCATCATGTCCAAGTTGTGGCATAATAATAACAATAATACATTGACAGTGATGGTAGTGAGAGAGCAGCACAACAGTAGACACTGTTTTCTGCTTGGTTGCTGAACAGGATTTGTCCCAATCCACACCAATGAGAAACAAAATCCTGTTCCCATAGAGGGTACGGAACCAAATACTGGGCACCCACCACCTGTCCTGGCTCTTTCAGCCCTTTTATGGGCAGTTTTCTCCCGGAATGAGAGATGTTGAAGGGACTAGGTGGAAAAGTGGGTTTACACGGTTGTTAGTGCTGGTGCAAATGAGAATAAGGTGGTACTGTGCCCAAACAGAGTGAGCAGGCAGCACAGAAGGCATGTAGGGTCAGCACTGCAGAATAGCAGAGAATGAGTGAGTGCGAGGTATCAGAGAGAAGATAAAGGCATTCACTCTGTGGAGCAGAGTTGTCATTGATCTTCTTTCTCTGCTGCTAAACATTTCTCTAGGTTATGGGAACCACACTGACTTGGTTGGCAACCTGAAACCAGACTGGCAGGATTTGGTGGCATGACATCTTCAGCCATTCTCGGGGAAGAGGACAGCCATACTCTGTACTACCCCATCCAGCAGGACCTTACCTTCAAAGTGCAGCACCAATTTTGCCTTGTCTGCCATGTCCAGGGCAAATGTCTCGAGCTGTGCGGGACAGCTGCAGACTACCAGCGCTTGACTTGCAGCACAACAGTCTTTTAAAGGTAGCGCTGGCACCAAAGATCTCAGGATGTCCTGCCAGTGATTAGCACATCAGCCTAAAATCTATGGTGATTGGGAGAATCAAGCCGGAAATCTGACAAGCAGGACACACAGGGACACGGTACCTTGATAATGGGGCACATTTGGGAAGATTGCTCTGGAAGAAAACTCACTGAGCCTCACGAAGATGAGATGATTTCTGGTAAGATTCAACTTGATGTGACAGTTCATGAAATACTTAGAAGAAGCTTCTAATCTAAGCTAGCTAATGAAAAGGTGTGATTGTTTTGCCCGACATTAAGAATCAAAATAGCTGTTACTTCGACAGGAACGTCCATTGAAAACACCACAGCCTGGCGTTGAGGAATGTATTTCTTCATGTGAAATGTGGCACACACGACTGATCGATTTCTAAAGCTTGAAACTTTACTTTCTACTTCTGTCTGTGCTACGTTGAAGAGGTTAAGCAGACAATTTTAACAGTCTTCATCTATGATCATATTTGTGCAAGAGTGCGCATTCCACTAAAAATGTTCAGCCATTTCATGCTGGCACTGGCAGTCTGCGATCTGCTGTTGTTTATTTGAGGGAAAGACAAAACAGAAACAAACTAGAACATTAAGAGAAGGGTGTCAGAGTTCCAATTTCTTGGTTGTTCAGAAATTCAAAATTTATATATAAGAACATTGTTTGCTGTCCAGAGGAACAAAAACTATTCTTAGGTATAAATTTAATTGTAAGAAAAGTAGGGCAAAGAGCACTTCTGCAGAGAGGAAAATAATGGGATTTTGGAATTTATTAGTGCAGTAGTTGAAGTAAACAATCTGTTGTCGTTTAAGACTGGATTATTTCAGTGATTGAAGGAAAGCACAATAAACAGTGCAGATGCATGGAATTTTTACTCATGTTCATGTGAAGGATAAATACCTACCAGGGCCTTATTAGGTTAAATGGCATGTTTCCAAGTTGTAAATATAACAGAATTCTATGATTAATACCAAATGTATTGGGAAAATATTTTCTGGTGGCTCTGCAAACTTCAATCATAGAATCATAGAATCCCTACATGTGGATGTAGGCCATTCGGCCCATCGAGTCCACACCAACCCTCTGAAGAGCATCCCACCCAGACCCACCGCCCTACCCTATCCCCGTAACCCTGCACTCCCCATGGCTAACCCACCTAGCCTGCATTTCCCTGGACACTATGGGCAATTTAGCATGGCCAATCCATCTAACCTGTATACCTTTAGTCTGTGGGAGGAAACCAAAGTGTGCGGAGGAAATCCACACAGATACGGGGAGAACGTGCAAACTCCACACAGACGGTCGCCCGAGGGTGGGATCAAATCCGGGTCCCTGGCGCTGTGAGGCAGCAGTGCTAACTACCGAGCCATTGCGCTGTGTTCATTTATAACCGATTACATAATTAACTGGAGCCGTCAATGGCAAGAAAAGAACAGTGGCAGAATCTTATAGGGGTCTGAACAATGTCAGATATGGTGAGATCTGTGTCAGATTCAGGTGAGAAGACCAGTGAGGCCCATTTCAACATCAGGAGCATCACACAATGGCAGGAGGCAGGCAAGCGAAGGAATGGCCAACTCCAGCATTCAATATGTCATGCCATTCAGCTGCCTGTGAACAAAAAGTAGCAACCACTTGGTGCCAATGTTTTCAAGTCTCTATTTGTTCATAGGATCTTGGTTTAGCAGGCAAGACCAGCATTTGTTGCCCATCCTTAACTGTCCCTTGAATTGAGTGGTTTGCTAAGCCATTTCTGAGAATAGGTAAGTGTCAACCATATTGTTATGGGTCTGGAGTCACATATGGCCAGACGAAGTAAGGATGGGAGTTTTCCTTCCCTGAAGGTCATGAATGAATCAGAGGGTTTTCATAATAATTGCTGTTAACTGTCATGGTCATCATCACTGAGCTTTACCATTTTTTCCAGGTTTATTAGTTGAATTTCAATTCCATCATCTGCAGTGGTGGGATTTGAATCCTCATGCTTATAGCATTAGCCCGAGTCTCTGGATTACAAGTTCAGTCATGTCACCACTATGCTGTCATCGCTCACTTTTGCGCAAGTGCCATGAGGGAGGAGATATTGATGGGCCAAATGGAAGGCCCAACGATAAGGACATTCAGTTGATAAATGGGTCAATTGTCCTTTGACCAGAGACATGTTCTTCCCCCTGGTCTATAGGAGAAAATAGCCTACAAGAACACAGTAAAGGCAAAGTTGGGTCAAGGAATGTGCCAATATACGTGTTCCCTTTACCTGATTAGTATCCTTTGTATGTAAGAGTTATATCTTATCTTACATTTGGAGTGTTTATCTCAAATTCAATAATTCCATTAGCAACATTCTATCAGTTTAAACAAAAAATGTGACACATTTTTGCACAATTCCTCAGAATTTAAGGTGTAATTTCTAACTCATTTGTTCGCAGTTGCACACTCACAGACACAGAGACAGGTTACAGGTAAAAGTAATAGCCTTTTCCAAATTATAGTTAAGTCAGGCTTTCCATTTGTGGGCTTGCTTTATTGAATGAAGTTGATGCTTTTAAATTCAAATGAGGGTCTTGCAAAGCAAAAGATATTCAGTAAGTTGCTGGGCTTCTTGTGTTCGAATTTCTAGGAGGTTGTTTGATTGGTGAACTTTAACTAGGACAAGTTGGGTGAATCCTACAACAAGGTGCAGGGCTGGATGAAAACAGCAGGCCAAGATGCTGCTTGGCCTGTTGTGTTCATCCAGCCCTGCACCTTGTTGTCTCGGATTCTCCAGCATCTGCAGTTCCTATTATCTCTGGGTGAATCCTACCCTGTGTTGAGATTTCAAGGTATTGCTGTTAATTACCTAAAATGCTTGAATTACTTGCAGCTGGCTTTCGTGGAATTGACTGAAAGAAGATTTGAGCTAATTTGTAAAACAGATTATAAGATTACTCCCTCATTGTGTGACTTTGTACGTATTCAAAGTTCTTTTCAAGTGAAAGATGGTGCGTTTGTGTGTTCATTCCAACATGTTGTGTTGTTTTCCCCTTGAGAATTTGAGACAGGTTTGTTTTGAATGATCACTTTATTAATACCTTCCTTTGAGCTTTCAGAATGGCATTGATCCACATCATTCTGTGATTGTCTTTTTGTTCTGTCTTGAGACAGGCGAGTGATTTTAATCCATATAAGGCATGACTCACAAACAGTTTTTTTTCAGCTATTTTTAACTTGTTTTAGTATATAAAATTACTTTCAAGCTCAGAATGGGTATGTTGGTAGTGGACATAGAAAGTGCCTGACATTTGATTGCTCACACCAGCAAACAGGAGGCTATGAAATTGAGTAGACAGCAACCCAACTGCAGAAGGTGAAGTTGAACTGCAAAGAGAAGATAGTGAGGAGGCTTTGAGCCTGGTGTTAACCACTGGGCAGAAAGGAGACACATAGGCAAGGAATAGGAACAGGGATGTCAAGATTATAGGGTATTACAGAGAAATGCCATCATTGTACAGATGTTATAATGGGGACTTTAATTACTCAAATATAGACAAGTGATATTGGTTGCGTAAAGTGCAGAGAGTAGCAAGTGTCCCTAGATTGTGTTCAGGGGTATTTCCTCCAGCAGTATGTGCCCAGTCCAACATGAAAGAAGCATTGATGAGTCCTGAAGGATCCAGGCCCAAAACGTTGACTCCCCTGCTCCTCTGATGCTGTCTGACCTGCAGCTCCACACTGTATTGATTCTGACTCCAGCATCTGCAATTCTCGCTGCCTCCATGAAAGGATGCACTGTTGGACCTGGTTCCTGGAAATGAGGCGGGTCAAGTGAATCAACTGTCTGGCAAAGAACACTTTGGAGATAATGATCATTATATTGTAGGGTTTAGTATAGTGGCAGAGAATGAGAAAGAAAAATCAATTTGCAGAGAATCAATTTCAGAGGGGCAAGAAATAAACTGGGCAGGCTAGAGTGGAACAAAAGATTGGAGGTAAAATCTGTGACTGAGCAAAGGGCTAACTTCAAAGCAGAGATGATTCATCTAAAGTTAAGGCATATTTCCATCAAAGGGGAAAGCTAGGACAAACAAATCCAAGCTCCCTGGATAAAAAGGAGGTAGTTTATGGATGATTAAAGGGAAGGTATGTCATGGACCAGACCATACCCCCCTCTAAACATAATAAGAAGATAGTCGACACCCTAACTTTTTCCTGATTTTAAAGGTAGGTGTAAGGCATTGCCTTTCAGATGCAACTTGATTGGTCAAACTATCGACTTTAAGCAAAACACACTTTATTTTAACACTACAGTTAAAATACAGACAAAATAAAAGTAAAAAAACTGGCTTAACTGTAATGTTATCAAAATAATATATGTATTAACTACTACTAATTAACTCTTCTAACATAGTAACATCCCACAAACACAACCTTGGTAAAGGCAAATTCAGTAAAATAGATTGTCTCACATGCAATTCTAGCAGCAGGAACAGAACCCCAGCCTCCAGTTTTAACAGACAGAGGAATAAGAGCTTTCATATCCAGCTTCAAGATCCCAGCAAGTGCAGAAAGCTAAAACTAAAAGTCTTGGTTCTGTGGGAGCTTGAGCACACCCATTCAGTTTGCTTCAATTGCTCCAAGTTTAAAAAAAAAATCCCATGCCTCACAAGCTGTTTAGTCTGTTGGCTTTGAACAGACTGTCTCAATCTTTCTTTACGAAGAAAAGGATAAAATATACCTTTTAGTGCCATTGTATTGTCACAGGTGAGAAAGCACATTAAAGAATGAAAGGGGAATTACAAGAAAAGACTGGAAACCAATATAAAGGAGAATCACATAATCATCTATGGATGTATAAATAGCAAAAGGGTGATGAAAGGAGGAGTAGGGCCAATTAGGGGCCAAAAAGGGATTTACACTTGGATGCTGGTCATATGCTGAGATATTAAATAAATATTTTGTATCTGTCTTTACCAAGGAGATAGATATGCTGACAAAGGAGGAAAAACTTTCACTAGAAGTGTTTTAAGGATAACAACTACAAACCAGTCAGTTTAAATTTATTAATGAGGAAACTTCAAACATCAATAATTCAGGATAGAATTAAGAGTCATTAATAAGTTCAGTGAAAAGAGAATAACAATTAATAAATATGTTTCAGGCTGGGGGAATATTTGTCCTATACTGGAATTTAGAAGGACACAAGGGGACCTTATTGAAACATACAGAATTCTTAGGGTACATGTGGAAAGATTATTTCCCCTTGTTGGAGTGTGTGAGACCAGAGGGCATAATCTCAGAATAAGAGTTTGCACATTTAAGAGAGAAATGAGGAGGAATTTCTTGTCAAAGAAGTTAGTGAATCTGCGGAATTCTCCAAATCACTTAAGATCCTGGCTTGGAAATATATTTTGTTCTTAGGTGTCAGTGGGTCAAAATCCTGGAACTCTGTCCATAACAACTTTGTTGGGCTACTTGCAGAAAATGCAATGTAGCAGTTTAAGAAGGCAGGTCACCACCATCTTCCCAAGGGCGATGAGGGATGGGCAATAAATGCTGGTCCAGCCAGCGACGCACGCTTCCTGCGAACAAATAAAAGAATAACGAGAGGGTGCAGGTCAAAAGTGATTTTTTAAAAGAAATAAATGTGATGCCTAAAGATATTTTTCACACCGTGACTGGTTTGTATCTGGAACGTACTTCCTGCAGGTGAAGGTAGCTTCAGGTAAGGCTTTCAGTGGACATTAGATGATTTTTTAAAAATAATAAATCATGTGCAGAATTATGGGGAAAGGGCAGGAAGATCATAAAAAAGATGCAATGCCTTTTCGGCGAGCAAGTCATGGTCTCCTCCGAATGGTCCTCTCTTGTACGTAACATTTCTATGATTCTATAACCTTACTGTTCTTCCCTAAGGACCTCACACTGGGGTGAAAGAGGGTAAAACAGCAAGAAAGTATTGCAATGTGACAGCATTTGAAATTGGAGACTTGGGACCAAACACACTGAGGTTAATAAAGACATAAGAGGCACTCCAGCTCAGAATTAACCACAGGGCGCTGTGCTGAGTGTACAAACACACACACAAACACACACACACACACGCACACACACACACACACACCCACACACAGACACACACACACGAACACGCACACACACACACACTCTGTCTCTCACACACACACACTCTCTCACACACACACACACTCAGACACACACATACACACACTCTCTCTTACACACACACACACTCTCACACACAAACACACACACACTCACACACACACACACTCTCTCTCTCTCACACACA
>NC_063332.1:48908610-48914774 GCF_021869965.1 Rhincodon typus | reverse complement strand
CACATACACACACACACACTCTCTCTCACACACACACTCTCTCTCTCACACACACACACACAAACACGCACTCACACACACACACACGCACACACACGTGCACACACACACACAAACACACACACACAACACATGCGTATACACACACAAGTACACACGTGCGCGCGTGCTCACACACACACACACACAAACACGCGCTCACACACACACACACGCACACAAACACACACACACACACACACAGACACACACACAACACATGCATATACACACACAAATACACAAGTACACACATGTGCACGCGTGCTCACACATACACACAGACACACAGGCACACGTACACCCACACACACCCATACACATATACACACACACACAAATACACACGTACACACTTTCGCACATGTGCACACACACACACGTGCATTGTCTTGGATCACAGCGTGTATCCAAGCAGTTCTTTACAGAATTGGTTAATTATAATTAAGAGAAAACTTAACAACAGCAATTTGCTTAAATATGAATGTTTATTAAGTAAGAATATTGATTAGAATGGTGCTAATAAATGATTATAGTGGTAATAAGAAATGGAAGAGAAAAACAAAAAAAACAGTCTTACAGCCCCCTGCCCTTCAGAGACCCCTCAACCAATGGCTTGTCCAGAGGCTTAAGTTCGTTCCTGGCACAGGTCATGATGCTGAGCTGAGGAGAAGTCCTGCAGCAGCAGCAGTAGCTTGGAACAAAACTCTCTCTCTCTTATTCAGTATGACAAACAGCCAACACAAAGAAAGCAGATATAGAAAGGAAAACTACTGGCTGGTAGAGGCAGCACAGGATGGAAAAACAAGTGCAGGTGTCATCTTCGGCCTGTAAAGGAATGTCAACAAGACTCATCCAAGGTCATGCAGCTTGTCGAGTATCATCAACAATTTTAACCATTCAGCCCATCCTATACAATCTCTCTTCTCATGTAACTATCGAATATCACATTAACTTTTAGCCTTTTGGCCCATTCTATACACATGTTTACACGCACATATACTCATGTACACACATGTACATACACACACGTACACACAGATACCTGTACACATACACACACATAAACACACATACACATAACCACACATATACATGACACAGATGTACACACACACATACACATACACAGACACATGTACACACACACACATGTAAACACATGTACTCACATACACACAAATACATAAGTACATGTGCACACATGTACACTCATATATACACACACATACACATGACACAGGCGTACACACACATGTACGTTCAAAGATACCTGTACACACAGACACATGTACGCACAGACATGTACACACACACACAAACACAAACACACACACACACACACACACACACGTTTATTTTTTGAATGGAATGCTACCCTAGATCATGCACTCTGGCTGCACTGCTGTTCAAAATAGTGTTGCCGATGCCCAATCTACTACATTTTGTGTACATTCAGAGCTATCACAACTATTCCCATGATGACAAAAGTTGCTGCAATATGTTTCAAAGGCATAACAGGCAGATTTTGTAATTACAGATGACTACAGGAAAAGGCTTTATTTCTCCACTACAAAGTTAAGAATCAGAAACTGTATTTGAGATCCTGACTATTGCAATAAAATGCATGAACAACTTATTTCACATCCCATAAAAGTACAACATATGAAGGAATTATCTTCTGATGACCTAAGCAAGAAGCAAACTAGACTAAACCAATGATGCACTGTTTAAAATTAGAGATTGCCATTTTAGGTAGAGATGAGAAGAATTTTTCATTCTCTCAGGCGTTGTGCAACTTTGACTGATCTGTTTATGTTTTGAGTTCCACATTTCCATCTACCTCGATAATATCTGTTATATGAGACAATTAAACAATATTTCACACACTTAATGCAACTTGTGGATTGAGGAATCCAAATATAAAGATCCAGAAAGTTGTTGTATCTAGTCAACCATGCTGAAAATTGAGGAAGACATATAAGTATCAGATATGCTTGAGTTAGCAGGATCACGATTGCTTTCTGTACCCAGAGTGAGGTTGAACCTGCCAGTACTAACTACCTCACTCTGAATTCAACTCAAAGCAACTGCAGGAGTCCCAAAAACAGGACAGCAAATAGTCCAATGAATGTTTCCATTTTGGCCATACTTACCTACGCAGAAACAATGCCATGCTACTGCTAACAGTGAAATGCTTTTGGAAAATTCAACCATTTTGTTCATATTTGTCTGTCTGGCAAAATCAATTACTAAGACTCCTTCCAGCAAAAGGATGCTAAGTATGCATAAAACAGCAAAAGGGGAAAAAGAACCTAACCAATACAGAAGTGCATGAGCCTGCATCCATTTTTGGACTCCCTTTTGGATATAACAACAAGCCTCATGTGATAGTCACCAATGCCAGCTCAGAATTAAATACGTTCATGGTTATAAGAGTATGTGGAAGTTTTCCCTTGGAGCTGCTGCAAACCACTGAAAGGTCACAGGACATTTGAAATGCCAGTATCATTCAAGAACACTAGAATGAATGTACTCTATGTCTGGAGAAGACTGACACACTTCAGTTTCAATGCAACAATGGATTGGCATGTGATTGCAGTCATATACGTGATTGCTATGCCAACAACATCCTTGACTTGCATGCTAACTGCTTCACTGGTATCAGCTAATTGAAAGATGTCAAATGCCAGCTAATGCATCCCCATTTGAGAATGAACTCAACAAATATTTCATGCACGGAAGCAAAGAGCAACCTCAGTGCCTTTTTGAACGACCATTCCTTGTGGGTAATTACAAAAGTCCTGAAATTTCTCTGTAATGGAAGTAGCAATCACAGACAAACAGTGTTTAAATATAGAATTCACTACTGTTTGAAATCCTAGCTGCATTTTGTGTGATTTCAAGTTGAACAAATAGGGTTAAGCGTATCTCTATAGTTCTATTCTCCAATTTCATCTAATGTGCTCCATTAATTTTCCCACAATTATTTCATTTACTTCCACAGTAAATGCTTTAAGAATATTGAGAAGATGGTGGTGAGCTACCTTCTTGAACTGCTGCGGTTCATTTGATGTAGGTAGATCCACAATGCCATTAGGGAGGGAGCTCCAGGTTTTGAACAAGTGATGCATAATATTGTTCTCATTCTCGAATACTAAATAATACAATAGTTCTACCAACAGATACTTTTAAAGTAATTTATGTTAAATGATTTTCTTAAATTAAGGGTTACTAAGAAAAGCCCTAGAAATTATTAAAACATGATATACAAAATAAAGTGAGACCCAATATAAGCTAGGTGAGGTTGGGGGGGGATAAGTAGCCAGTTGTTTGAGGTGATTGATCTGGGGAAACAGTGAGGCCGGGTTGGACAGTGTTGGGAGAGTGAGTCAGGTGAGGTCAGTGAAGTAGCTGAGTTGGGGTCTAATCAAGTTTGGAACAGGGATTGGTGGGTGAGAGTCAAAGTTGCGGGGGTTAGGGGGCAGTCAGGTTGTGAGGATGGTCTGGTAGCGGTTGGGGGCTACTTACGGTGCTCAGTTCAGTTAAGCTGGCTAATTGCTGAGTAATACCAGACAACAACCAGCATAATATTTGGAGGGAAGTGTGTGTCTGGTTTGATTTCAATGTTAGAGACTTTTGCGTAGTGTGCAGGTTAGTGCAAATAAACGGTTTAAGACTTCACAGATAGTTAAACTGCTTGAACGTGTGCCAGGACATGCAACACCAAACGTAACTCCAGATTCTACTGCACTGCATTTTCAGAAGATTTAGACTATGTTTCCTCCATCAAAAAAGAAAAATACCTCATTGCCAGAAAGAAGGAATGAGCTCAGTGGTTCATATTAGTAACAAAGGTTCTCCCTCAGATTTATAAGCCCATTGCCTTCTTACCTCAGACCTGAGGTCCATGAGTTCTGCCATGAAAAATGTAGTTTATTGCATTGCTGTTGAATGAAGAATAATTTTAATAAATATTTTGAGGCAATTATGCTTGGTAGTTGGAGAAAGTTTTAATATTTGAAAATACCACAAAGGTTCACCTATTATCTTCATACACCCAACACAAAGTTTTATCTGACAAATGGTGCTGCATGTTAGAAATTAGGGTATGTATCACTCATGATTTTTCGTTTAAAATACTAGGAGAAAAAACATGGGCGTGAACCTGTGCACCCAGCTTACCACCAACTGAAAAGATTCAGAATTAGCCATTTGGTAATCACTAAAAGGTCTATTTGGAGTGTTCCGCTTCATTTTACGTTTCCCAGTACACACACTATGGCCCCAAAAGTTTGGAGATTCTAATTTATATCACTGATTAAAAGGTAGGAAAATGACATGGCGTCCATTGTTAATTAAGCTGGGAGCGTCAAAGTGCTAAATTTTAATGGTTAGAAGTCACAAAACTGAGATAATAATTAACTTATTATAAAATTCTATTATCAATTCACGTTTGAATACCAATGTTACTTGTCTTCTGTTGCTATACAGCACATAAATACTTTAATTCTAACCTGTACCACAGTATTGTATCTAGTAGTAAAGCAATTTACGATGTCACTGGGATTGGGAAGGGAATGTCACTCACTTAATGCAATGCTATTTCAGAGGTTTTGGAGATGAGCTCTGGGCAGGTATGAAAATGCCTATTTTGAGTTCCTTGGGTGGCTGACTGAAACAATTGTAGCCTGTATCATTATTAGCAGTGGTATGAAGATAGACAAATGAATTCACACAAGTTATTAATCTTTCCTAATTTATTTTTTCACAGGTACAGCAAGCTATTGAAATAACTCCACAGAGGCCAGTATCCCATCAACAAGTCACCCTTTATTTATACATGGAAAGTCCATGAGGCTGATCCAGCTCTCTGTGAGCCAGCTCTCAGAATGAGCTGGATGTCTGACATTCCTGTTCTTGTCTGTCCTCCAGGGCTCTCTGATTGGGCCAGATTAAGAGCCCCAATCAGGGAAATCATATGCTATGAGGTCCACCTGGCTGACATTGTTACATCCCTCCCCTTCTGAGTCTGAGGGCATAGGTTGATTCTTTTTTTTGTAGTTCCTCCTGGGGCGTTTTAGGTTCCTCCAACTCTGCCTCTGATATGGGTGGCATGTAATACACAGTAGTTCGCCTCTTGTGCCTGGGGAATCTCAGAAGAAGTTCATTCTCTTCTTCAGACGGCAAAGGTTTCGAGGCAGCGACTTCTGACATGTCCATCTCAGATTCTGTGTTTTCCTCAATGCTTGACAGAGTGCGAGAACCCATGGGGTCCACCAGCTTTTCCGACAATTCTGAGTTAAGTAAACCTTTTTGAGATTTTCAAGTAAACTGAACCCACATTAGTCACCAATCCGGAATGGTAAGTGGTAATTCTGTGTTAAGGAAAACAAGACAAGAATACAACATTCTCTTTCTGGATCCTTCTGTACAACGAAATGCTGAAGGGATACTTTGGAAGAGAATATCCTCCACTTGAGGATGTAATGTCATGTGCACCTTCCTATAAGGCAACAGTACAGAAACTGGCACTTCAGTGTGTGTCAGTCAGTGAACTAGAGCAGGCAGATAATCTCTTTCATTTCTCTGGTATTTGTATTAAGAGGAAGTACAGCCAGGTCAGCTGACTTGAAGTCAGACATAGTCCATACTTTATGACTTGAAAAGAGCTCCTCTCACCAGTTTCAATAAGTCACATTTACTCTCTGTAACTAGTGGTTTGTTGCCAACTTATTTTAATTTTGGAAACATTTATGTTACACACTTAGATTAATTACAATTGGCTTGAAACTACCTAAATTACATTTTAATTTACCCAGATAATAATGAGAAAGCTTTTAGATTTGATCAACATGAATGGATTTAAAACTGAGTTTAAAAAAATGCTAGGCAACAAAGGTTAAAATAAATGCAAGAGATAACAAGAACTGCAGATGCTGGAGTCAGAGACAATACAGTGTAGAGCTGGAGGAACACAGCAGGCCAGGCAGCATCAGAGGAGCAGGAAAGTTGAAGTTTCGGGCCAGGACCCTTCTTCAGTTTTTCTGAAAAAGAATCCTGACTCAAAACGTCAGTTTTCCTGCTCCTCTGATGCTGCCTGGCCTGCTGTGTTCCTCCAGCTC
>NC_063332.1:48896503-48908210 GCF_021869965.1 Rhincodon typus | reverse complement strand
GGAGGAACACAGCAGGCCAGGCAGCATCAGAGGAGCAGGAAAGTTGAAGTTTCGGGCCAGGACCCTTCTTCAGTTTTTCTGAAAAAGAATCCTGACTCAAAACGTCAGTTTTCCTGCTCCTCTGATGCTGCCTGGCCTGCTGTGTTCCTCCAGCTCCATACTATATTCTCTCTAAAATAAATGTACGTCTGCAGTTTGGTTCTCCTGAGTACAAGATACTTGTACAACACATTCAAAATGCATCTCTTGGGCATAATTCTACAATCGTGAACATAATTGAATTTTCAGTCAGCCATGCATCCATGGCAGTGGTATTTATGTAGACCCTCTGTTCGTTGCTAAAAGATAGCGCCTTAATCTACTTTGCAAAGTAAATGTGATGATTCATGGGCAGAAATCCCATTTCTAAAATGGACAGTGGAGGTGTCAGACAGCCCACTTATCCTAGGGCCTACTGAGGACCTTAAATGCCTCAGCCCACCCTCACCACTAATTTTCAAATGGAAGAAGGAAGCCCATGACAAGTGAGTAACCTGACAATTTTATATGTGTAGGGCAATGTCAGGGAAGAGGTTACTCCCTTTCGAGGTCCCTGTGTCCACTAGTGGCCTTCTAGATAATACCACTCTTTAATCTTCCCTCTCACTCTCTCAAAACTGGGCCTTTAACACCCTTAGTCCTCGCTGGTACCAGCCAACCAGGCAGCTTTTTATGGCAGGTTCTCATTCCTGGATGGTTACAGAAAAATTGCCCTTCTCTAATTAATTTTCCACCATCCGTAAATGGCTGTGGTATCCACGGGAATGTATT
The DNA here is from genome assembly GCF_021869965.1 of Rhincodon typus. Classification (NCBI taxonomy): domain Eukaryota; kingdom Metazoa; phylum Chordata; class Chondrichthyes; order Orectolobiformes; family Rhincodontidae; genus Rhincodon; species Rhincodon typus. The sequence goes on along the minus strand of NC_063332.1, from coordinate 48,907,400 downwards.
CCCAATCTGCTCTTCACGTAATGTCAAGGGATTTCAGATTTCAAGGAGAGCTGAAACTGAAACTTATCTTTAGAAATTAAAGCAGTTTGAAACCAGATAAAAGTTACAAAGTCATCTGGGATCACTTAATCCAGCGATGTATTTCAAGCAGGCTGAAGGAAGACTGAATCTATTCAAATACAAGGACATTTTATGGACTGGACACTTTGACTCAGAAACCAATAACTTAAAGAATGAAATTAAAATTATTTCCCATATTATTAAAGCAATATTTGTCAACATGGGTTTCAGGAGTTGTTTATTCATTGTTATTTAATTCTTTGGCTCCTCAATTTTGCTCATTCCACACAGATTTTCTCTACTTTCCGAAGGAATATTGTGTGAAATCCCCAGTGCTTCCATATTCAATGCATTTTCTGATCCACAAATCTCCTGTTATTACTACCTTATGCAGTTTATCAAGTTAATGTCACCATTTATTCAGTTCAGCTGTGTAATGCTCCATTTATGCCAACATGTTTCCAGGTGTAATAGCTTGTATAGTTCATAAAATGCCCCATACAATATTTTCTACAATCCATTGTTCCCCAATGAGCAGTTCAATGTATGCTTGCACTGCTTCATGCTGACATAATATAAATTCAAGGAAAAAGTTGTCCCTTGAAGCAGTACAAGGGAAATTGAAAGAAAACTACGCACAGTAAACTCGATAGAGTAAGGACAGAATTGAGCTGATCTGTGCGCACAGGTGCCAATTGATATGGGATCTAGGGTTTCATTTAAATTCGACTATTGTACTGCAGCGGCTATGCATTTATATGTTTTGCAGCTAATTTATGCACAGTGCCTATAAATTTCTACCAATTAATTACTTTAATCAATATAAATATTATTTTACTCTAAATGTATTATTAATTATACTTCATAGGAGTAAAGATATATTGGAGGAGAAATTTGACTTTGGCAGAAACTTCAGACAGGTAACAGTGAATCAATAGCCTGCAGAAGAAAATTGTGCAGATTGTAAAATGGTTTGTTTATTCACTTCTGCCTATTTCATGTCCCTGAAATAGCCAAATTTCAGCCTAATATCTTCAAACTGCATTAATGCATGTACTCAGGTAAGGCCCGAAATAAAAAGAAACTGCCAACAAATGAAACAAAAGCCAACAAGTGAGGGATCTTGAATGAATTTTAAAATGATATATTACTGCTCCATACTTTACAAACAACTGTACAAAATGAATTTTTATTGAACTATAATGACAAATGCTTGAGATTATTCACAGAGGTTTGAGGCATGTTGTAAAAATGTCAAAAATTTTTTTAACATATAAACTCAGACGTAACACTGTCAACAAATAATAAGGAGACACTTGTTACTATTATAATTATGCATATGCAGTGAATAGGCTGCAAAGTCCAAGGACCTGTTCATTGTAAAATTTTACAAACCTATCTAGCTCCTTTTTAATACCTTCATTCCTGACAGATGATTCTGCATTATGTCCTTTGTAATGTACTCCTGTAGCTTACCTATTATTGGCAGTAAATTAATGGATCTATAATTTCCAAGGTTGCTTCCCCATCCTTTCTCATTTATTTCATTCATTTGTTATTAGTACTTTGAAAGGCCTCTGTTCAATTCAACTCCATAGTGGTCCTGATAGCTTCCTTTTAAATGTTATTGTTGTATCCAGCCCTTTTCCCTAATAATGTATCCTAATAATTTAATTGGATCTCTGTTAGACTCTCTTTTTGATATTCATCCTACTGTATTCCCTAACATTTAGCTACAAAGCTAAACATGCCCAGCTCTTTACATTAGTTTTTGTAAAATTTATATAAAGTGAAGAACAATCAGTGTATCTTACTCCACAAAATAAAACAAAGAACTGCAGATGCTGGATATTAGAAACAAAAACAAAATTGCTGGAAAACCTCTGCAGGTATGGCAGCATCTGTGGAGGGAAAGCAGAGTTAATGAATCGAGATTAGTGACCCTGGTTCTGAAGAAGGGTCACAGGACCCAAAATGTTAACGCTGCTTTCTCTCCACAGGTGCTGCCAGACCTGCTGAGATTTTCCAGCAATGTCTGTTTTTGCACCTTACTTCATGTTCTGCTGTCTGTGGGGATTATTTAGTGTGATTGGCTGCTTAGTCTGCTTTTTGACATCATTCTTGCCAGATGCTTTATTGTCGCCTTGGGTTTGCAACACATTTGTAGGTGAAATTCACATGACAGAAATTATTAGATCTTTGTGGGTAGCTTTCTCTAAGGTCTGTGGTGAGTCTTTGCTGTTGACCATAGAAATCATGGCCAAACTCTCTTTACTGATATCAGTATTAAATTTAGTTCGATAATACCACATGCAAGTTGCTGTTCTGCTCAGAATTAAAATAGTTATGAAAATGGAGATAATGAATTTGTCATAACTGAAACAAAAACTGTCAAAACTTTATTTTAGAACACAGGAGAAAAGGGTGCACTGGGAACTGAACGCATATACTGTATAAGGGGAAAACAGATGTCTTAGTGCTTTAGGAGTGGCAGAGAGAATTAGATGGAGTGATCTATAAAGTTAGAAAAGCAGTTGTCAAGGGAAAAAGAAGGAAAAGTGAATGTGAAAATTGCATTAGGCATCCAGAAAAGTAATGAAATAATTTATGATAAATAGAAAGTTATGGGTTGGGAATCAGAATGGAAACAGAGAAGTACATTAAAGATTTTTAAATGCTTTTTGTCAGATTTTTTTAATATACTGCAGTATCAACTGCATATCATAGAATCCCTACAGTGCAGAAAGAAGTCTTTTGGGCCATCGAGTCTGCACTGATCTGGATACAAAACTGGCTCAAAGGTAGGAGACAGGGTGATGATGGAAGCTTGCTTTTCAGACAGGAGGCCTATAACCAGCAGTATGCCACAAGGATTGGTGCTGAGTCCACTATAATTTGTCATTTATATAAATGATTTGGATGTGAACATAGAATGTATGGTTAGTAAGTTTGTAGATGACACTAAAATTGGAGGGGTAATGGACAGCAAAGAAGGTTACCTCAGAGTACAACAGGACCGTGAACAGATGGGCCAGTGGGCCAAGGAATGGCAGATGGAGTTTGATTTAGATATTAGACTTAGAAATGTGAGGTGTTGCACTCTGGAGAGGCAAATCAGGACAGGACTTCTATACTTAATGGTAAGGTTCTGGAGAGTGTTGTGGAAGAAAGTCACCTTGGAGTGCAGGCTCAGAGTTCCTCAAAAGTGGAGTCACAGGTAGACAGGATAATGAAGAAGGCATTTGGTATGCTTGCCTTTATTGGTCAGTGCATTGAGCACAGGAGTTGAGAGGTCATGCTGCAGCTGGACAGGACCGTGGTTAGGCCACTTTTGGCGTTCAATTCTGGTCTTCCTGTTATAGGAAGGATGTTTTGAAACGTGAAATAGTTCAGAAAAGATGTACAAGGATGTTACCAGGGTTGGAGGGTTTAAGCTACAGGGAGAGGCTGAATAGGCTGGGGTTATTTTCCCTGGAGCATCGGAGGCTGAGAGGTGACCTTATGGAAGTTTATAAAACCATGACGGGTTTGCATAGGGTAAATAACCAAGGTCTCTTCCCCAGGGTAAGGGAGTCCAAATCTAGATAACATGGGTTTAAAGTGAGAGGGGAAAGATTTAAAAGGGAACTAAAGGGCAGCTTTTTCATGCAGAGGGTGTTGTGTGTATGGAATGAGCTGCCAAAGGATGTGGTGGAGGCTGGTACAATTACAGCATTAAAAAGGCATCTGGATGGGTACATGAATAGGAAGGGTTTAGAGGGATATGGGCCAAATGCCGGCAAATGGAACTAAATTAATTTAGGATATCTGGTCGGTATAGACGAGTTGGACCGAGAGTCTGTTTACTTCTTCTGCGCTTTATGACTCTATAACCCTCTGAAGAGCGTGTCAACCAGATCTAGCCCCCAAAGCTATATCCATAACTTTGCATTTCCCATGGCTAATCCATCTCACATTAACAAAAGCACCAAACAGTCATTTAGCCCCCTGCTTGCTTCTCTGTAATTTAATCACATCAGTTTTAACATCTGGATGTATGAGCACTGTCCTCTTGTCCATCTTCCCAGTTACACTTTTCCAAAGCTGTCATTCTAGGCCTTAGAGACACTTTTCATTAGCATTAGGCAGACAACTGAATTCCACCCATCAAACTTGATTATATTAATCATCAAGTCCTCAATTATGTCTTGTGCTTGACAATTATGCCAATCCTAAAATGTAATTTATAAGCTTTATTTCACATCTTCCAGAACGAGCACCTGTATATTGGCAGCTTAATGATCTGGGATATAGATGATACAGGAAGAGTAGAAGGGGAGGCAAGAGAGGAGGGGTGTGGCATTTTTGATTAGGGAAAACAAATTAGAGAGAATGTTCTTGGGGGATTGTCCAGTGAAGCTACATGGGTGGAACTGAGAAAAGAAGAGAATGATCAATTTGATGGGATTTTACCATTGGCCCCCAAATAGTCAGTAGGAAATTGTGGGACAAATATGTAAAGGAGATTGCAGATAGTTGTCTGAATAATAGGGTTGTAATGATAGGGAATTTTAACTTTTCAAACATAGACTGGGACTGCCATAGTTTTAAAGGCTTAGATGGGGAGGAATTTGTTAAGTGTTTTGAAGAAACTTTTCTCAATCAACATATAGATGGCCCTACTTGAGAAGGGGCAAAACTTGACCTCCACTGGGAAATAAGGCAGGGCAAGTGACTAAGGTGTTAGTGAAGGAGCACTTTGTGACCATAACTCCTTTAGTTTTAAAATAGTTATGGCAAAATATAGGCCTGGTCCACAGTTAAAGTTCTAAGTTGGGGCAAGGTCAATTTTGATGGCATTTGTCAGGAACTTTCAAACGTTGACTGGAGGAGGCTGTTCACAAACAAAGGGATATTTGGTATGTGGGAGGCTTTCAAAAGCAAGATAACAAAAGTTCAGGGGCAGCATGAGATAACAAGGTGTAGAGCTGGATGAACCCGGCAGGCCAAGCAGCATCAGAGGAGCAGGAAGGCTGACGTTTCGGGCCGAGACCCTTCAGGGACAGCATGTTCCTATTCGTGTGAAAAGCAAAGCTGACTGGAGTAGGGAACACTGGAGGACTAAAGATATTGTGGCTCTGGTCAAGAAACGGCTCATGCCTGGCCACTAGGCCCATAGCCCGTGGCAGAGCACTTAACAAAAAGGACTGTAAAGTTAAAGTCTTCTTTTTTCTGCCTTTCGTTTACTTTTATTTAATTTAAAATGGCACCATAAAGTGGCGACACTTTACACTTTTCACAATACATATGATAATAAATCAAATCAAATCAAATCAAATCGTATGCCAGGTAGAGATAGCTGGGATTAAGTGAATCCCTTGAGAAGTATAGGGAATGTAGGAGTACATTTAAGAGGGAAATTGGGAGGGCAAAAATGATGCGTGAGATAGCTTTGGCAGACGAGGCTAAGGAGAATCCAAAGATATTCTACAAGTACATGAAGGGCAAAAGAATAACTAGGGAGAGAATAGGGCCCCTTAAAGATCACGGGACCATATTTGTGCGGAACCACAGGAGATGGGTGAGATCCTGAATGAATATTTCATGTGAGTATTTACTGTGGAGAAAGACATGGAGGCTAAGCAACTCAGGAAAATAAATAGTAATGTTTTGAAAACAGTCCACATCACAGAAGAGGAAATGCCAAAGGTCACAAAATGCAAACAGATAGATAAATCCCTAGGACCTGATCACTGAACTTCGCAGCAACCACCCTAACACAAACGAAGTTGCGTGAGAACATTATTTAAACGGGCAACGACACACTGCAGCAGCGCAGAGCTACGCCAAGAAGAAGAAGAGTACCTCTTCCAGGTATTCAAAGACAATGGATACCCGAAAAACTGGGCCAGAAGATGCCTATTACATGAACAACACCAGGAAGATACTACATGCCCCGGCACACTCACCACACTACCTAACACCAGGGACACATCAGAACTGACCACAAGACTCCTACAACCACTAGGCATCAGAGTAGCACGCAAACACATATCAACCTTATGACAACTGCTCACCCGAACCAAAGACCCACTACCCACTATGGACAGGACCAATGTCATCTACAAGATCCCCTGCAGAGACTGTGACAAACACTACATCGGACAAACAGGAAGGAAACTAACAATAAGGGTATACGAACACCAATTGACTACAAAAAGGCACGACCAATACTCACTCATCTCTATACACGTGGATAAGGACAACCACCAATTAGACTGGACAACACCAAGATCCCGGGACAAGCAAAGCAGAGACAAACACAGGAATTCCTAGAAGCGTGTACTCCACAAAGAAAGCCATCAACAAATACACGGAGCTTGATCCCATATGCACTCCATTGTGAAGGAAAACTGGAAGTGAGGTAATCCAGCTCAACAGACTCCAGAGTTTAAATAATAGGCGGGAAAACACAACGGCGCTTCATCAGAGGCTGCACTGATGATGTTACCCAGCAGGGTAATGAAACATCTGCGAAACAACAAACCAGCTCGGTGAGCCAACCAACCACAACATCCACAACAAATCTACTCTAAAACCTTATAAACTTCTTTGTATGTCTTTCCTGAACCCTTGCAAGTTTAACAACATCTTTCCTATAGCAGGGAGACCAGAATTGAATGTAGTATTCTAAAAGTGGCCTAACCAGTGTCATGTGGAGCTGCAACATGATGTCCCAACTCCTATACTCACTGCATGGACCAATAGAGGCTAGGGTACCAATTGCCTTGTTTACTACCCTGTCTATCAGCGACTCCACTTTCATGAAAGTATGAACCTGCACTACAAGGTCTCTTTGTTCAGCCACACTCCCCAGGACCTTACCTTATATTAGTCCTGCCCTAATTTTCCTTACCAAAATGCAGCACCTCACATTTATCTAAGTTAAACTCCATCTGCCACTCCTCTGCCCATCTGCCTATCTGATCAAAGCCCAGTTGTAGACTGACTGAGGAGTACTTATCAGCTGGGGAGAAGGTAATTGGTAATCTGAAGTTGGTTTCCTTGCCTGGGGCCCGGAGACTTCAAGGAGTTCAGAGTATATGTTAAGGTTAAAACCCAACAATCAACCACTACCCCTCCATCTTTATTGGGTTTGTCTGTCGGTGCAACAAATTCCACCAATTACCTTCATTTTAGGTCATTAGATAGGCCCTTAGGATTACTATCCCACAGAACACAGATTTGAAAATTCTGACATAAGGTCACAGGCCTGAAACATTAACTGTGTTTCTCTGTCTAGTGTTGCTGTTACACCTGCTGAGCACTTCCAGCATTCTCAGTTGCACAGTTAATATTAGGACCCTGGGGAGTGTTATTAAACAGAGAGACATAGAGGTGCTGGCACATAGTTTCTTGAAACTGGCGTCACAGGGTGGTGAAGAAGGCATTTGGCGCCCTTGCCTTTATCAGTCAGAGCATTGAGTACAGGAGTTGGAACATGATGTTACAGCTCTACAAGACATTAGTAAAGCCACATTTGGAGGATTGCATACACATCTGGTTGCCCTGCTGGAAAAAGGATGTTATTAAAAAGGGTGAAAAAAGATTTACAAGGATGTTACCAAGAGGAGAGACTGAATAGACTGCGATATTTTTCCTTGGAGCGTAGGGTGACCTTATAGAGGTTTATAAAATCATAAGGAGATAGATAAGGTGAACAGTCAAGGTCTTTTCCCCAGGATAAGGGAGTCCCAGCAATACAGGGAATGGGTTTAAGGTGAGATGGGAAAAGGACCTTATGGGCAACTTTTTTTACACAGAAGGTGGTGTGTATATGAAATGAGCCACCAGAGGAATTGGTAGGGATGGATACAATTACAGCATTTAAAAGGCATCTGGATGGGTACATGAATAGAAAAGATTTACAGGGATGTGGAACAAATGCAGGCAAATGGACTACTTCACTTTAGGAAACCTGGTCAGCATGGACAAGTTGGGCCAAATGGCCTAGTTCTGTGCTGTGTGACTCTATGGCACGAATTTGTATTCGTTTTGGTACCTATCTTCTAAACACTACTGGCACAATGATTCCAATTATACTCATCTGGGATGCTGATTATTGAATTAACATTTAAAAATTGTTTTCCCCTCCCAAAGATTATCTTCGATTTTTTCCTTGTAGTTCTCTGAAACTGCAGTGGAGAAACTGGCATGATTGCAACTGCCAGTTGTCTGTTTCTTAACTGGAGAACAGGAAGCTCACAGGGTTTTTTTTTGTTTGATCATCTGATCCAGAGCTGATTGGCTTCAGGCCATCCACTGCTGAACTGACATTCTTTGCATCCGTGTAACGTCTAGATGGTAGGCAAGGTAGGTAAGTCATCATACCGGTTTCTATCTCTTTCCTGTGTTCATGCACATGTTGTCAATAAAAAGACTTTTAGTTATACAAGCGTAAGTTATCCCTCATTTCCAGAACCACAAAGAGTTAGTTGGACAATTCTGACATTTGGGGAAGAGAGGGTGAGGTGTGCTGGAGGTGCTTATGGGTGAAGAAACTGTTTGGTCTGCATCCCCCTCATCAAACCCCTGCCAGGGTTACAGGTTCCTTCAGTCTGCTTGCCTATGGCACCCTCTGCTGCTTCATAAGGAGGCAGAACCCCTGCTCAGAAAATGCCACCACCCCTACTTACATTACGAGATCATGTAAACATCATTTTTGCCTCCTGATCCACGTCCCTCTGCAAGGATGTGTCACCTTGTCTGCTCATCAGAATTCCAAATAGTATGATTCAGGTTAAGAGCATTTTGGCATTCTTCACTCCTTGGCACACCAGAGCATCATTCATAAATTTAAACAAAAGCCTGATGACAAAGTCAATTATGGAGAAAACAAGATGTAGAGCTGGATGAACACAGCAGGCCAAGCAGCATCATAGGAGCAGGAAGGCTGACGTTTCGGAGAAGTTGATAAAATAATGTCAAGCAACAACTTACAAAATAACACTTCCATTGTAATCAGTACCCAGATGGCTTTAAATTAGAAACCACATATTAATTAGAGTAATGCTGTAAGCAGGACTGTATAATGCTTTTGCTATGCTCAGCTATTAGGCTGCAGGTGCTAGCTCTATTTTTTTAACTATTCCCCTGCGTAAGGCCTTGGTTGACTTGCACATTGTGGAATCATGAACACTAATGGAGGTCAGATGTCAATAAATCTTTAAATTATTCAGACCCTCTGCCAGTATTGCAAGTCCCTTACGCAACTACAGTTGCTCTCCAAAAGCACTTAAAATCAATACAAGGCTTTTTCTCAAAAAGCTCAATATAAGTACTTCCTGTTCAATAAAGATTCAGTGCATCACGTCTATTCATTTCATTTTTTATTTATTGTATCAGTGATTCCAGAAGGACACTGAATAATAATGAATAGTTAAATATTATCTCTTTCTTTTCCTCCTTTCCCCTCACTCCTGAAAGTGTTGTACATGGAAAGAAAGGCTCAGAGGAAACATCCAAGTAATTATTTGTTGCTGTAATAGTGAACATCAGCAACTTACTTGAGACTATAATTGAGTTTGGTTGTCACCCAAAGTCCATGAGTAGCAATAAGAAATTACTTTTCCTTCCCAGAGGCATACAGGACAATTACAACATGGTTACAAACATATTTGCTGGGAGGAATTTCATTCAATGTTCAAAAATTCCTAATTAGCATGTCTCAGCTATTCATTATCAGCTATGCCAGCACAGATACTTGGGTCAAAGATATTTAAAGCTGTAAATAAACAAAGAATAAGAGGTTCCCTCTCTCATCCTCTCTGTCAACATTAATCTCCATGCAAGGATACAAACATATGAGTTAGGAGTATATAACCATAAGATATAGGAGCGCAAGTAGGCTATTAACCCATTAAGTCTTTAGCACCATTCAACAAAATCATAGCTGACCTGATAATCCTCAATTCCACTTTCCCCTCTCTTCACCGTAACCCTTGGATCCTTTGCTGGCTTAAAATCTGTCTATCTCAGCCTTGAATAACATAATAACACAGAATCTACAACTGTCTGCAATAAAGAAGTCCACAGATTCATTGCCTCTGAGAAAAGAAATTCCTCCCCATTCATTCTCCTCATTTGGTCTTGCTGACAGCGAACCAAAGTAGCTGTAAGAATTCAACCCATTCTATCGTCTGAATCCATACCAGTGACCTACAGGAGTGTCTTCCCTTTTGTGTCTACTTGTTTCCAAACCCATGATATCTCTGTAGTTCTGTCTCTGTATGTATGTGTGTGTTTAGACTAGGAGGATATGGTTTATTTCTGTATGGTAGCAAAGTTGATAACCAATTTTGCCACTTGTCTAAGAATGTTTGTTGATAATAAATGTTATATTGGAGTAAAAACTGAAAGAACTGCAGATGCAGAACTGAGGAAGGGTCACTTGACCCAAAACGTTAACTCTGATTTCTCTCAGATGCTGCTGAGTTTTTCTAGCAATTTCTATTTTTGTTATATCAGAGTATATTGAAGAAACCTGGTGTAAGTCTCTTTCATTCTAGATAACAGGAATGAAAAGAAATGCATTGATCACTTTGTTGATTAAATAATGATGTGGAGGTGCTGGTGTCGGACTGGGACAGACAGGTCAGAAGTCACATGGCACCAGGTTATAGTCAAACAGGTTTATTTGAAATCATAAGTTTTCACCTGACGAAAGAGCAGCGCTCTGAAGGCTTGTGATTTCAAATAAACCTGTTGGACTTTAACCTGGTGTCGTGTGACTTCTGACCTGATTAAACAAGACATTTACACTTTTGGAGATAACAAGGTATAGAGCTGGATGAACACA
>NC_063332.1:48797410-48896103 GCF_021869965.1 Rhincodon typus | reverse complement strand
ATCCAGCTCTACACCTTGTTATCTCAGATCTTCCAGCATCTTCAGTTCCTACTATCTCATTTACACTTTTGGTCCAGCTTATAGAATACTGGGATTTAATTGTTCATGCCCACCCACCATCATAACAAGAACAAAATTTTTTCTCTGTTCCAAATAAGGCAAAATATAAAACTAAGTTTAAGTTAATAAAGTTATATTTTCCTCACTAATGTATCTGTGAACTGTGCTGAATTCTTTACAGTGTATTGTTATAAAAAAGAATAATCTATTCCATCCACTGCTGGAGTAGTAGTCTAGATTATGAATAAATATTGACGGAAAAGTAAGGGGACCATGCTTGTAAATTGTGACAGGCTGTTAATCTTCAGATAGGATGAGGAAATGTTAGTTTGTTAGTCATTGATTTCTCAATCTAAAAGAGCTCTCGTTACTTTCCTGTGAAGTATTGAATGACACATAGATTAGAATATTTGTTGGTGGCTACATTAACCTCATTGAATGTACTTGAAATTAATAAACCAATGGATATGTTAAGATTGAAGAAGTGTGAGTGAGATAGAGGAATAAAAAACTTTTATAACTGTGTTGTATAATGTTCATTATATAGATCTTCCACATTACCTTTAATAGCCTTCCAACTGCAAAATACCATTCAAATTTCGAGCATAAGTGATTCACAACTGAAACATATATCACCGATAAATTGTAGCTTATCTAAACCTTTTCAAAAGCCAGTATTTTTCCAGTTTACAGAAGAAGTTAAGGTGTTAGTATTTCAAAAACCTTATGTTATGTGACAGAAGTACAGCAGTTTGTGTGACCATTTCAAAGGAAATAGGTCTCCATCACCAATACAAAATCTTGTGGTGGGACCAATGAAGGTGATGGCCCAGAATTTCCTGCTTTCGTGGCAGCAAGGAAATCAACAGCATTCCAACCGACACCTGGCAAACAGTAAGACACAGGGACAACCATGACATTAACTCAGGCTTATTTCTTCCTATCGTGTAAAAACACTTCTGAATCTTTCTTCCCAACATCTAGCTACTGAAATTAAGTTACAGTACTGGATTATAGCAATCTTAAAATTAAAGGTTGAAAGCCTACCAAAGGTTATCATCAGAAAACACCCTATCAGATTTATACAGAAACTTAACAAGTCTGTGATTTTCAGGAAATGACTTTCACCCCCACCTGGTTTGACATCTATCTGACTCTAGTCTCCAAATATATAGATCACACTACATAGACCTCGGAAATTGCCTTACAAGTTGTACAAGCAATGCAGACCAAAAATGTCTACCTTCACTTTTTATAGCCTTTTCAGGGATTTGTAATAATGACACAGACATGTTTTTTGGGAAATAGTCGCATAAACCATCCTGCCTTTGTAGCATAATAATGCATGTAAAGGTATGCGTGCTAGTATCACCTTATCCCTCAATGAAATCAAAGCAATTCCAAACTGACTTTGAGTTCTTAAATCAGGATTATGACAATGCCAGGATTATGACAACATGGACTGAATATTAACAGGCCACATATAAAGGCGAGACAGATGGGTGGACCCATAGGTTAGGGTTCTGTACCATCAGTGATGCACATGCCAATGGTCCATCCATCCACGATTTCCACCATGATTTTACAGGTGATGAACTCAGCCAGGTGGACCTCATAGAATTCGAGTTCCTTGACTGAGGCTGTTAATCTGGTCCAATTAGGGAGCCCTGCCTGACAGATCTAAAGGGGAAAGTATAAAGTTCTGTTCACTCTGAAAGCCAGCTCTGAGGGAGCTGGATCAGCATCAAAGGCGCTCCTCATGTAAAAACGAGAATGATTTGGTGATGGGATACAGACCTCTGAGGAGTTATTTCAGCATGGGTGGCCTGCCATTGCCTAGTTGAGAACTTTATGTTTGGTAAATTTAACCCTGTGAGTTACAGTAAACAAAAGGGGAACTTCCTTCTGAAGAATGCTGTGCTAATAGTTTTGTTTCCTCACATCCATCCTCTAAGCCTCCTCCCCCCAGCCCATATCCACTGGCAGCATGCCAGCCAGAGATTCTCCTGGAGGTGGAATGAAGATTCATTCAATTCTAGCGAAGGTCCTTTACCCTGAGAAAGTAAAGTAGGGTGTGCCAGATTAGGGGAAGGCAGGGCCAGGAATTTAAGCTGTGGTGCAGGCAGACCACCCTCAGAGGCGATCAAAACATCTGTTTCCTAATCAATCCAGCTCCACACATAACAAATCTAGCAAGGATAACATTGCACATCTTTGGATTCCATTATTTCAGCCTTAGCATCTGTCAATGGAATTAAAATCTGTATATAATAGACAGTTGATGATGCATTTGGAAGTCATTTCTGAAATAGGAACCTCGCAGGCTAAAACCACACAGAATTTATTGGTGTTTGACATCATATTGCCCTGGCATTTTTCTGGGCTATTTTCCTGAAGTTTCAGATGGGCCTATGGGCCGAGGAGTGGCAGATGGAGTGAATTTAGATAAGCGTGAGTTGTTGCATTTTGGTGAGGAAAATCAGGGCAGGACTTATTTATTCCTGGGGGGTGTTTCCGAACAAAGTGAACTAGTGGTGCAGGTGCATAGTTCCTTGAAAGTGGAGTCTCAGGTGGACAGGGTGGAGAAGAAGGCATTTGGCATGCTTGCCTTCATTGTTCAATGCATTGAGTATGGGAGTTGGGAGACAATGTTGTGGCTGCACAGGACAATGGTTAGGTCACTTTTAGATGCTGTGTTCAATTCTGGTCTCCCTGCTATTGGAAAGATGTTGCGAAACGTGAAAGGGTTCAGAAAAGATTTACAAGGATGTTGCCAGTGTTGGAGGACTTGAGCTATAGGATGAGGCTGAATATGATGGGGTTATTTTCCCTGGAGCATCGGAGGCTGAGGCGTGACCTTAAAGAAGTTTATAAAATCATGAGGGGCACGGATAGGATGAATAGCCAAGGTCTTTTTCCCAGGGTAGGGGAGTGCAAAACTGGAGGGCATAGGTTTAAGGTGGGAGCAGGAAGATTTAAAAGGGACCTAACAGGAAAAGTTTTCACACAGAGAGTGGTATGAGTATGGAATAAGCTGCCAGAGGAGGAGGTGGAGGCTGGTACAATTACAACATTTAAAAGGCATCTGGATGGGTATATGACTTGGAAGGGTTTAGAGGGATCTGGGCCAAATGCTGGCAAATAAGACTAGATCATTTAGATGTCCAGTCAGCGCAGTTGAGTTGGACTGAGGGGACTGTTTCCATGCTGTGTAACGCTATGACTTGATTAATTCAATATTAGTGTGAAATATTTTAGTCAACTCCATGTCCACTAGGCAATTTAATTTAAATGTGATTAAAGGCTGCAACACCTTTTCCTGGGACACAAAGAAGCTGAAATGCAGGGAAGTATCCAAGAAGCCAGGAAAATCAGAGAGCAGAACCAAACTCCTGGAGATACCCAGACCGCAGAAACTTTCTCTAATATATACCTGCACTCTGCAAGGGCCTTTCTTTCTCCCCGAATCTTCAAACATTATGACAAACAAGGTCCACACTCGAGGTAGAGGAAAAGTTACACAAATGCTACATTTTTATATCAAATACTCAATACAGACTGTTGCTGGTGACTTCCATTGAGTCACTTTGTAGTGTGTTGCCCCAAGAGGCAGGAAACTGATATCTCAGAGCTGTGTACATTCTCCTTTGAAAATGCTGCCACAAAAATTGAGAAACAAACATCAGATGTTCATAATATTGCAAGGTTTCCAAGAATACTTAATAACTGTGAATGTGAAGTCTAAGTCTGAGTCCCTGACCTCATCATTTGTTCAACTCAAAGGGATTTTATTATTTAACCCAGTATCTGAATGCTGTACCAGCTTCCTTCACGTTAATGCCAAGTCTTCAGGAAGATGCCAGGGAAATCCTTTGTCTTATATCAACCCAGTATTCCTGCTCCGTTTGAAAATCAGGAGTAACTCACAGATGGCTGTTTGTGAATAGTGTTTTCCTTTAACTTTTGCCAACACTACACCAGAATACGGTAAAAGTGTGCTATATGCATTTGACTGAGTGACTGAATAAATGAATGAATGAATGATAATTTATTACATGTATCTAGGGAGATACAATGAAAAGTGTTTTGTAGCCACAATCTGGCACCATTTTGAAGTATGAAAGAATAAAATGAAAGTACTTAGAATTTATCTTCATCGGTTGGGATCCCAAACATGGCTCCAGAACTTCTACAAGATCCCTGTTCCGGGCCTACTGCAACCAGGAGCCCCTGCTCCATTACTTATTGAAACGTGCTCCTGTTAACTGTACAGTTTTCTATGTCCTCCATGGCTTCTGCAAAATGGCCTAAAGATGGAAGTGTCACAGGGAAGGGAAAGATAGAAGCTGAATTGCTCAAAATAGATAATTAGTTGGGATAAATGAAAGCAGCAAAATCACAGTGGGCCCCCAAGATAGAGAAATATCGAGTTGTTTATAAAATGTATAGGCAGGAAAAGACCAGTTGTCTGTCAAACATGTCACACACTCATGATGCCTGCAATTTGAGTAAATACTGTAGTATGTTGAGAATAGATAGGATAATGATTTTCTGACATATAGCATTGTTTGGATTGAAATGTAAAGAATTCAATAAACTATCTGGTATTAGGAATCTAATGATGACCATGAATCCATTGTCGATTGTCGGAAAAACCCACCAGGTTCACTAATGTCCTTTAGAGAAGAAAAGTGCCATCCTTACCTGGTCTGGCCTACATATGGCTCCAGACCCACAGCAATGTGTTCACTCTTAACTGCCCTTTGGGCAATTTGGGATGGACGATAAATGCTGCCTACCCAGCGACGCCCTCATCCCGTGAATGAATAAAGAAAAAAAGAAGTAGAAATGTCCTTCCTGGTCTTCTGCAATCATGTGACTTCTACCATGAGGCATACATATGGGAGGGAGCAAACTTATAAGGACTTCAATACAGACACAGTACAGACTGAACTACATTCTTTTGAGCATAGGGCATGGTATCAGAGATCGAATCTTGAAGGAAAACCCAAAGAACTATGGATGCTGGAAATCAGAAAAAAAAAATTTGAAATTGCTGGAAAATTTCAGCAGGTCTGGCAGCATCTTTGGGGAGAAAGCAGAGTTAATGTTTTGGGTCCAGTGACCCTTCTTCTGAACTGGAATGTTGGAGAGTTGTACAAATGCAAAGCTAATGACAGAGACGCACAGGCATGTTCAGAGCCGTGAAAGCTGTTACAATAGGCTGAAAGATAAAGAACAAATGAACAGGCTGTAACAGAAACACTGGGTAAGACACAATGGCTGCAATATTTCCTCTACCCACACTGGTCAAAATTGAAGCTGAAATGAAGTAAAACAGAATATGGAGCAATCATTCCACAGACAATGGCAAAGTTATAAAACAGTGACAGAGCCAAGAGCAGTTCCATTCCTGTTGAAAAGAGACTCTTTCAAAGTATATTCCACCCAACTCTTTCTACAGAGCAAAAGAAATAAAATACAGAAACTTTGAAAACCTTGAAGACATGCTTTGACCGACAAGTGAATGGAACATGTGGATGATTCAATGTATTCAAATGTGGAATGTGTTCTATAATGGGGACAACTTGAAAAAGAGTCCGTTGATCAATGTGTGACTTTATTAACTCAACTCTCAGAGCCCTGTGAATTTGTACAGTGAGAAGGTGATCACTGAGAGATGAGAAACTAACCCTCTGGAAGCAATTTAAATGTGCAGAAGCACTGAACTTGTAAATTAGAAGCTACAGCATATTCATGACAGATCCAACCTGGCCTTGAATACATTGGTAGATACTCATGGGCTGAAAGAGCAGAATAATCATTGATAAGGGACAGGATCTAAATATACCGGGAGACTTCATACTAAGGAGAAGAATGCATGTCCAGCATTAGAAAAACAGTGATCAAACTGCAAGAATCTGAACCATTTTGCACAATGTAATTGACTCTTAACTATCCTCTGGGCAATTAGGGATGGGCAATTAATGATGACCTAGCCAGTGATGCCCATATACAGTGAACAAAGAAGAAAAAAGCATGTGTTACTCTTTCAAGGAGGTCTAATGGATTGATTGAATACAATTTCCCCTTCACAATACTATGCTGACTCTTCCTCATTAGCTTGGGTTTCTCTAAGTGCACAGATATGACATTTTACTAATTGATTCTTACACCTCCCCACAACAAATGTCACACTAGCTGGCCTGAGAACCATCTCCACCTATCCACTTATCCCTTCCCGTCCCACTTCCTGTCATCAGCACACATACTATCTTTACTTAGCTACTATCAGTTCTGAAGGAGGGTCACCAGTGTCGAAACATTGACTCTGCTTTGACCACAGATGCTGCCAGACCTGCTGAGTTTCTCCAGCAATTTCTATTCCTGTTTGTGATCTTCAGTATTCACTGTTTTTTTGTTTTATTTTGGCCTATAGTTTGCAGTTTTCTACCTTCCTACCTCCCTTCTTGAATAGAGGGGTTAGATTTGCAACTTTGCGGTCGGAAAGAGACTTCCTGAATTGAGGGCATTTCAAATATTAACACCAACGCATTTATGACCTCATCAACCAGTTGTTTTCAGACCCTGGGATGAAGTACGTATGGACCTGGAGATTTGTCAGGCCACAGCACCATCATTTCACTCAGTACCACTTCCCTCATAATTAAACTTTTGCCAAGTTCTTCTTTTGCTTCCAGCTGCTGGTTTACAGCTATTGCTGGTATGTTTTTGTACCTGTTATTGTGAAGACAGAAACAAAATATTCACTTATTTCATCCCTGATTCCCTAACTATCTACTATTAACTCCCCAGTCTCACTCTCTAGATGACAAAGACTCACTTTTTTAAATCCATTCATTATTCAATAGCTGCACAAACTCCTGCTATTCATTTTTACATTTGTAGCTAGCTTTGTCTCATAGGCTGATTTCCTCTGAATGAGACTAGATTAATTTAGGATGCCTGGTCAGCATGGAAAAGTTGGAACAAAGAGTTTGTTTCCATGCTGCTTGATTCTACTTAATTAACACTATAACAATTCCTGATTAACATTTTAGTCATTCTCTGCCATTCTTTATATTCTCAACTATCATTTAACCTGCCACTTGCCTTGTGTAGTTATATGCTTTTTCCTAAATTTTGATGTTTTTTTCAACTTCTTCAGTTAGCCATGCCAGTGGGTCCTCCATTTATACATTTCCCTTATGGCAGGAATATACTTATCCTGAGTACTCTGAAATATCCTCTTAAATATCTGTTACTGTGTCACTTAGGCCAGAATTACAATTTACTGCAGCTAGTTCAGTTTTCATTTCCACATATTTATTGTTATTTAAATTTAAAATACCAGTCTTGGACCCAGTCTTCTCCCGTTCACACTGCATGCAAAATGCACTCATATTAGAGTCTTTGCTACCAAGGCATTCTTTTACTCTGAGTTCTTGAATTAATTCTGTCACATTACACAATATAAAGTCTAATATTAGCTGTTCTCTTTAAAAATAACCTAAGAACTGCAGATGCTGGAAATCAGAAATAAAACAGTAATTATTAGAAAAACTCATTAAATCTGGCAGGATCTGTGGAGAGAAAGCGTAGTTAACATTTCAGGTTCAGTGACCCTTCTTATGAACTGGTGGTGGGTCAGAAAAGTTTGATATATACGCTGAAGTGGGGGGAAAGGGAGAAGTTAACAATAGTTGGAGATGAACCCCAAAGAGAGAGAGCAACACTTAGGCAGACAAAGGAATGGGTAAAGGTCAGCCTGGGAGAATTAAGAGCTACTAATGGAGACCATTATATGGAGCCTCAAAGGCTACAGGATTCCCAAGCAGAAAATGAGGTATTGTTCTTCCAGTTTGCTCTGAGCTTTGCTGGAACACTGCAGCAAGCCTAAGACAGAGATATTGGCCAGAGAACATGGTGGTGTGTTGAAGTGGCAGGCAAATGAAAGCTCAGGGTCTTTTTTGCGAACAGAACATAGGTGTTCAGTAAAGCAGTCACCCAGCCTGCACTCCGTTTCCCCAATGTAGAGATCACATTGCGAGCAGTGAATGCAGTTGACTAGATTGTATGAAGTGCAGGTAAAGCACTGCTTCACCATAGAATCACAGAACCATAGAATCCCTACAGTGTGGAAGCAGGCTATTCGGCCCAACAAGTCCACACTGACCCTCTCAAGAGTATCCCACCCAGACCCATTCCCCTACCCTATAACCTTGCATTTCCCATGGCTAACCTACACATCCCTGAACACTATGGGCAATTTAGCACGGCCAATCCACTTAACCTGCACATCTTTGGACTGTGAGAGGAAAGCGAAGCCTGGAAGGTATGTTTGGGGCTTGGATAGTGAGGAGGGAGGAGGTAAAACAGGCAGGTTTTACATCTTCTGTAATTGCATGGGAAGATGCCATCAGGGTGTGGGGACGTGTTGGGGATGGAGGAGGACTGGACCAAGGTATCCAGGAGTGAATAGTCCTTGCAGAAGGCCGGCAAGGGAGGAGAGGGGAATATGTGTGTAATGGTGTAATTCTGCTAAAGGTGGTGGAAATGACGGCTTGTGATCTTTTGGGTATGGATACTGGTGGGATGGTGGGTGAGGACAAGGCGGACCCTTGTTGTGAGAGAGAAGAGAGGGAGTGAGGGCTGAAGTGCGGGAGATGGGTCAGACCTGGCTGAGGGCCCTGTCAACCAGGAAGCTGGGGAATCCTCGGTTGAAGACGAATGTGAACATTTCTGAGGCCCCCTTTGTTGAAGTTGGCATCAGCAACAGAAATGGAAGAACTTGGAGAATAGAAGCAGGGTGTGAGGATGTATGGTCAAGGTTACTGTAGGACACAATGGGTTTGTACTGGATAATTGGTGACCAGCCTATCCCTAGAAACGGAAACAGAGATGTCAAGGAAGGGAAGGGAAGAGTCAGAGTTGGACCAGGTGAATGTGAGACCAGGGAATTTGGAAGCAAAATGGATAAACTTTTCCAATTCCAGACGAGAGAGAGAAGCAGCACCAATGATGTTATCGATGTAAGAGAGAAAGAATTGTGAGTGGGAGTCAGAGTAGGACTGGAACAAGGATTGTTCCACATATCCCACAAAGTGACAGGCATAACTGGGTCCATGCAGGTACACATGGTCATCTCCTTGACTTGAAAAATATGAGCGGACTTAAAAGAGAGGTTGTTCAGGGTGAGGACAATCTCAGCCGGCAGAAGAGAGTGGTGGTGGACGGGTCATTTCAGGCCTTTCTTCCAGGGGGAAGCAGACAGCCCTGAGACCATCCTGATGGGGAATGGATGTGTAAAGGGATTTCATGTCCATGGTAAAGAGGAGGCAGTTGGACCCCGTGAATTGGAAATTCTGAAACTGACATAAAGTGTCAGAGGAATCACGAATGTAAATAGGAAGGGACTGGACAAGGGGAGAAAAGAAATCAAGGCAAAGTAGGACGAGATGAGTTCTGTGGGGCAGAAGCAGGCAGAAACAATGGGTCTTCCCAGGCAGTCCCATGTGTGGATTTTGGGAAGGAGGTAGAAATGAACTGTGTGAGTTTGGAAGACTATCACCTTGGAGGCAGTAGTAGTGAGATCACCAGATTAAATTAGGTTACTGACCATTGTGGACGATATTCCATGGTGGGGTCATAGTCCAGGGGGAGATAGGTGGAGGTATCTGAGAGCTGGCACTCAGCCTCCACAATGTAGTGATCAGTCCACCAGACAACAACAGCACTACCATTATCAGCAGGCTTAATAACAAAGTCAGAGTTGGACCTAAGCACACAGAGTGCAGTCAGTTCAGAGAGAGATACGTTTGGATGAGTAAGTGGGTAAGGGGCAGAGAATTTGAAGCAACCAATGACATGTTGACAATTCTCAATGAACAGGTCAAGTGAAGGCAAATGGCCACAGGGAGGGGTCCAGGTAGAGGGAGAGTGTTGGAGGCAGGTGAAGGTCTGTGACAGAACTCCTGTCCAAAGAAATGGGCACAGAGGGGAATGCAATGCAGATGAATCCAATGTCACATTGTGCCCAAGATTCAATTAAGTGGGGATGCAAGGAGATAAAACTAAGACCTTCGCTGAGCACAGAATGTTTAGCATCAGAGAGCGAGAGGTTAGAACGGATAGTAAATACACACCAGGAGGTAGCGTTAGGAAAGGGGATGGAGTCAGATGAAAGGGGACGGGAAGAAGGTTCCAGAGGGGTGTGGGTAAATCTAAGTTGTTGCATGAAAGGAAAAAAAAAAGTTACCTGTTCTCTGGTTGGTTCAAAAATGTGCTGCTATAAAAAGTTATCTTGAAAACAGTCTTCATCCAGGTTACCTCTGCCTACCTGACCTTTCCAGTTCATATGTAAATTAAAGTCACCCATGAATATTGCTATTCACCAGCATCTTATATACTTTGTCCTATATTGGAGTTATTGTTAAGGGATTTTTTTTCCCTTACTATTCTTCAACTCCATCCAAACCCATTGTACATCCTGATCTCCTGAACTGAGCTCATCTTTAGCTATTGGCATATATGTCATCCTTGATTAATAAGGCTATATTTCAAGGTCTGGTTGAAGGTAATTGTAAATGCATCAGCTTTGTCTTTTGCACTGATGTGCTGGGCTCGTGAACCATTGAATGTGGGGGTATTTCTAGGGGATCTTTCTCCAATTAGTTATTTAATGGTCCACCACCATTCATGATTGGATGTAGCAGGACTGAAGAGCTTAGACCTGATCTGTTGGTTATGGGGTCACTTAGCTTTGTCAATTACTTGTTGCTTCTGCTGATTGACATGCAAGTAGTCCGTTGTTACATCTTCATCAGATTGAAAGTCTCATTGTTAGGTAAAACTGCTGCTGATATTAGCACGTCCTCCTGCTCTCTTCATTCCTTTTTTGCTTTTATTCATTCACGAGATGAGGGCGTTGCTAGCTGGACAGCATTTATTGCCCATCCCCTTATTGCCCAGAGGGAAGTTAAGAGTCAACCACATTGCCATGGGTCTAGAGTCACATGTAGGCCAGATCAGGTAAGGATGGCAGCTTCTTTCCCCAAAGAACATTAGTGAACCAGATGGGTTTGTCTGACAATCGACAATGGATTCATGGTCATCATTAGATTCCTAATTTTAGATATTTTACTGAATTCAAATTCTACCAACTACTATGGCAGGATTCGCACCCGGGTCCCCAGAATGTTATCTGGATCTCTGGATTAACAGTCCAGCAATAATACCACTGGACCATCACCTCCCCCTCTTCATTAAACCAGGGTTGATCCTCTGCCTTGAAAGTAATGGTAGAGTGTGGGATACGCCAGACCATGAGCAAGCAGATCATGTTTGAGTACCATTTGATAGTTGCTGATGTCCCTCAGAACCTCATGGATGCCGAGTCTTGAGTTGCGAGATTTGTTTAAAAGCTCTTTCATTTAGTATTCTGGTAATGCCATACAACACAATGTAGGGCATTTTCAATGTGAAGGTGGGACTTTGTCTCCAGAAGGACTGTGCAGTGGTAACTCTTACTGATACTGTCATGGATGGATGTGTCTGTGACAGGTAGATTGATGAGAAAAAAGTCGAGTAGGAATTTCCTTATTGTTGGCTCCCTTATCCCTGCCACAGATCCAGGGTAGTAATTATGTCCTTTAGGATTCACGCACTTCAGTGAGTCAGGTGATGCTACTGAGTCACATTTGATTGTTGCTTATGGACATTGAAGTCCACCAACCAGAACATATTCTGTACCCTTTGACTCTCAGTTCTTCTTCCAATCTGTGTTGAACATTGAGAAGTGCTGATTGATCAGCTGGGGGTATGGCGATAGGCACTAGTCAGCAGCTTTCCTTGTTCATGTTTGGTATCGTGAGACTTCAAGGGGCTTGGGATCAATGTTGAGAAATCCCAGGGCAATTCACTCCCTATTGTATACCGCTGTGCAGCCACCTCTTCTGAATTGTGGGACACAGGCATGGTGATGGTGGTCTGTAACTAGATAAATACAGTAACAGAATGAGCAGGTCAGAACCTGAGAGTTCTGCAGCAAAAAACTAATCTCCTGATTTCCCAAACATTCAAGAATGTCAACAACATTCAGGACAAAGCTGGTACATGATTGGCACCTCATCAAACATCCTAAAATATATAGTTCCTACCCCTCTGTTGCACACTGACAGCGGTGTGTACCATCTAGAAGCTGCACTGCAGCAACTTATTAATACTCCTTTGACAGCACCTTCCAACCCAGTGACTTTTACTGCATCAAAGAACGAGAGCATTAAGTGCATTGGAACACCTGCAAGTTCTCCCCCAAGTCACAAGCCATCCTGATTTGGAAGTATATTGCCATTTCTTCACTGTTGCTAGGACTACCTGAGTGGGCTTTGGTTTAATGTTTCGAATGAAAGCTATCATAAAGAAGGTCATATATTACCTATGATTAGGCTGTCTTGTCACACTGCTCAGGTTTTCTTGCATCTGCTACTGATAAGTATAAATCTACAAAATGATGTATCATTGATTTGTGCCAGCTGCTAAAGCTGATGATCAAGTTAGATTTACATCAACCTGTCAATGCAAGAATGAAGCCAGCTTTGCGTATTTATGTGAATAGATCAGACAAAGTCACCACAATTGCTGCATCAGTTAGGCTTCAGTGCACAAGCGCATCAATCAAGTGACAGAAATCTTCTTTCCTAAGGTAAATATTTTCATCCAGTTCCTTACGGAAAGTAGGTAACTTTGTAAGAGTGTGCACGGCACTCTTTACAGCCAGCAGGGTTTGAAGAAATGCAGACAATCTTTACTGACACACAAAATGCCATTAAGGTCCTTAGCATAAATCCCATTGCATCTTTCATTTAAGGGGATTTTAATCTTTTCATTTGAAAATAGTGTCAGACTACAAAGATAGATAATGTATACTAACATGTGCTATGCAGGTGGCAGCCAGGCATGTTTAATGTTTTGGCAATCCACTATGACAAGATCGTATGAAGGAAAGGTCTGACTGAATCCTGGAGAGCTGGTGGACCACCTGTAAACTGCATGTTTAGTAGTGTCCAAATGTCATCTGTTTACCTTTACATAGTGACTCCTACACAACAAAGAAAGGAACACAATCTGAAATTTTTCAAGATTTTACCAGCTTCCATTTGTAATTGCTCAGAAAGCAAAACATTTAAAACAAAAGAAATAGTAACTGTGGGGTAGAATAAAACTCTCTAAAAAGGGACTCAACGTAAGAAGTGAGGGTTGTTTATTGCCTTCCCAGGGTTGGGAAGCAGTGGTGGACAAATGGCCTGGACTCATGAAAACCAAATTTTATTTTTTTAAGTATTTGTCAATTGTTCCTTAATTAGCTAGTTATGGTGACCCTGGCCAGTCAAGGGGCTAAGTGGATAGTTGAGATAAACTCAGAGGTATTTCTGCCAACCATCTCTTATAAAGTTTTCCCATTGATACCACAGATTCTGAGAGTCAGCATAGCAGGGCACCATCAAACATAATAGTATTGTAACTAGTAATTTCATGACCCAAGGTATTTTGGCATCAACACATGTATATTAGTATAATGTTTCCCTGAAACACTTAAGTGCAAATATCAATGGCCCATGCACCGGGGGTAATGAATACACAAACTGATATGCCTCCTTTTTGAATGACGAGTTTGAAAAGGATGCATGAGAACATAATTGAACAACATATTTTCCATTGTGTAGACTTTCCATTGTCTACAGTTTAACAGGTGATCTTTCTCAAACGCAGCATTCAGAGTTCGGCAATTTTGTTCCCAGGCCAATCTGCCTGTCTGCTGTCAGCTCTAAAAGCAGATAAAACATAAAGGTGCAACACTTGAAAATACACAGATTAGTACTCCAGTGTCTGGCCTACATCTCACCTGTGAGAATGGTGTAAACACTTTGCAACAAAATTTTAAACAAGTTCCAAAATATGCGGCAGGTCTGTACAATACTAAAATTCACCATGCCTCTTTAGATAGTAACTTTCAAACCCGCAGCCACTGCCATTTAGAAAGACATGGGTGACAGGTACAGTGGATCATCACCACCTACAAGTTCCTCTCGAAGCCACTCACCATCCTGACTTGGAAATATTTTGGCATTCATTCAGTATCACTGGGTTAAACTCCTTGAATTCCCTCCCTAATGGAAATTTGTGGGTGTACCAACAGGAAATGGGCTGCAGCCATTCAAGATTGATTGATTGATTGTCACGTGTACCGAAATACAGTGAAAAGCTTTGTTTACAAGCAGTACAGACATATCATAGTAAGCAAAGGATGTATAGATCAAAAAGACTTGGACAGAGGTATACAGGTTATATTGCACAGGGATTGTGCAAGGCAAGATCAACGTTAGCAAGATCAGTGCTATTTGAGGCTAGACGGTCCATTCATCACAGACAGCAAGGTGTAGAGCTGGATGAACACAGCAGGCCAAGGAGCATCATAGGAGCAGAAAGGCTGACGATTCGTGGCCTGCTGTGTTCATCCAGCTCTGCATCTTGTTGTCTCGGATTCTCCCGCATCTGCAGTTCCTACTATCTCTGAGTCCATTCATCAGTTTGATAACGGTCAGGAAGAAACTGTTCCTGAACCTGCTCATGTGCGTGTGTTCAGGCTTCTGTATCTTCTGCCTGACGGAAGAGGTTATAGGAGGGCATTGCCAGGGTTTGATGGGTCTTTGATGATGTTGGCAGCCTTTCCACGGCAGCGAGCCGTGTAAATAGAGTCCATGGATGGAAGGTTGGCTTCCGTGATGGTCTGCACTGAGCACACCACCTTCTGTAGTTTCTTACGGTCCTGGTTGGCAGTTGCCACACCAGGCCATTATACACCAGGACAGTATGCTTTCATTGGTGCATCTGTAGGAGTTGGTAAGGGTCCTTATGGACATACTACATTTCCCGGGCCACCTGAGGAAGAAGAGGCATTGTTGTGCATTCTTGACTGTCACTTCTACAAGGGAAGTCTAGGACAGGTCATCGGTTATCGTCACTCTGAGGAACTCGATCTCTTCACTCTCTCAACCTCAGTTCCATTAATGTAGATGGTGACATGTTCTCCTCCTTTCCTTCTGAAGTCAATGATCATTTCTTCAGTTTTGCCAATGTTGAGAGACAGATTACTTTCATTTCACCACATCACCAAGTCCTCCATCTCCCTTCTGTATTTTGACTCATCATTGTTAGATATCCGTCCCACTATGGTGGTGTTGTCAGTGAACTTGTAAATGGCATTTTTTTGGAATTTGGCACAAAGTCGTAGACGTACAGGGAGTACAGTAGGGGGCTGAGGAAGCATTCTTGAGGGGACACCAGTGTTGAGTGTTATTGTGTAGGAGGTGCAGTTACCCATCCTCACTGATTGCGGCCTGTGGGTCAGAAAGCTGAGGATCCAGTTACAGAGGGCTGAGCTGAGACTAAGGTCCATGGAGTTTTGAGATCAATCGGGAGGGGATGAGCAGGAGTCTGACATAGGTGCCTATGATGTCCAGATGTTCCAGTGATGAATGCAGGGCTAGGGAAATTGTGTCCACTGTGGACCTGTTACCTCGGTAGACAAATTGTAGGAGATCGAGGCAGGTTGGGAGACTGGAGCTGATGTGGGCAATGACCACCTCTCAAAGCGCTTCATCACTATTGAGGTCAGAGCCACTGGGCGGTAGTCATTAAGGCACACTGCATGTGCTATCTTAGATATGGGGATGGTGGTGTTCTTCTGAAAGCAAGTGGGGACTTTGAGTTGTAGGAGGGAGATGTTGAAGATGTCGGTGAGTATGTCCACCAGGTGGTCCTCACAGGATCTGAGTGCTCAGCAGGGTCACCTTCAGGGCCTTTTGCTTTCCTTGGGTTGACTCCCAGGAAGACCGATCTGACTTCTGAAGCGGTGAATGAGGGAACAGGAGTGTCCGGGGCTATCAGGGCAGGCATGACTGCGCCACTGGCATTCTGCTCAAACTGAGCATAGAAAGCATAGAGCACATCAGGGAGGGATGTGTCATTGTTTGCTATCTTGCTTTGCTTCATTTTGTATCCCGTAACATTGTTTAGGCCTTGCTATAGATGGCAGGAGTCTGTTTGGTAGGTCTGGGCCTCTAACTTGGTCCAGTACTGCCTCTTGGCCTCCCAAATGTCTTTGCGGAGGTCATATCTGGATTTTCTGTTTTGGTCCGGATCACCCGAGTTGATTGCTGCACATCTGGTCTTCAGTAGGGAGTGGATTTCCTGGTTCATCCAAGGTTTACGGTTGGGGAGCACTCGGATTGACTTCTTTGGTACACAGTCTCCATGCATTTGCTAATGAAGTCGGTGACAGCGGTGGCGTACTCATCACTGAACACTTGAACATCGTCCGGTCCATCGATTCCAAGCAATCTGGAGACAGTCATGCGCTGCCTCGGACCAGCACTGTACTTTGTTTTGTGAAGGCTTCTCCCATTACAGCTTCTGCATTTAGGCTGGGAGCAGGAACACAGTGCTGTGATTGGATTTTCTGAAGTGTGGGCGGGGGATTGAGCAGTAAGCATCTTTGATGGCTGTGCAGCAGTGGTCCAGAGTGTTCGGTCTCCTGGTGGGGCAGGACATCTGTTGGTAGTATTTTGGCATCACCTGCTCAAGGTTGGCTCAGTTGAAGTTGCTGGCCACAACGAATAGGGACTCAGGGAATTTTGGGTTTAGTGTGTTTGTGGCAGTGTAAACCTCGTCTAGGACATTCATCACATCCACATGGGGTGATATGTAGTCTGCTGTCAGGATGGCAGAGGTGAACTCTCGTGGTAGGTAGTAGGGACGGCATTTTACTGTGAAGTAAGGTAGTATTTGCTTCTGACATTATTTTGTATCCCCCCTTTCAAGGCTTTCCACTGCAGAAAGCATGGCATCCATCGACTGAGGAAAGCTAAAGAACATTTCCATCTGAAAACCTGGGCATTTTTACATTCTTTATGACATGGTTCATCCATATAACATTTTCTTTAGAGTTGGGTATGATTTCAATAGTGAGGTATAGATTGAATTAATTAATCAACTGAACTGGCAATTCTCCTCCAATGTTGGTTGAGGATCCAGTTGTTTAATGAAAACGTTTACAAGGTTATGTGAAAATGAAATGGAGAGGATTCATTAAAATTTTGATTTGATTTGATTTATTATTGTCAAATGTACCAAGGTACAGTGAAAAATTTCGTTTTGCGTGCAGTACAGGCAGGTCATACCATACGAAGTGCATAAGGGTAACAGAACAGAGCAAGGAATTCAATGTTATGGCTGTAGGGAAGGTGCACAAAGAGCGAGGTCAACATTAAATTTGAAATTTGAACAGTCCATTCAGTAGTCTAATAACAGCAGGAAAGAAGTTGTTCTTGAATCTGTTGGTCCGTGTATTTAAGCTTTTATATCTTCTGCTTGATGGAAGAGATTATAACCAGGATGGGAGGAATCTTTGATTATATTGGCTGCCTCTCTGAGGCATTGAGAAGTGTAGATCTACTGAAGGGTGAACAAAGGTACAATGGACTGAATAGCGTCATACAGTGCTATATCATTCTGTAAAACCCCAGTGTTTTGATTATCTGAATTATTGTCCATCTGAAGACCTTCGATTAGTGTTACATTGGAGGGAGAAGACAACATTAGCCCCCTTCCTACAAGAATAGCTTAGAGCCATTAACTCAGCTTCCTAGGCCTTACTGTGCCTTTTCCAAACCAACATTGTCACATCAATCGATGGAAAAGCAATCCTTCCAGGACCTAACTCCCTCCCATCATTTCCTTCTGAAGGATACAGAAGAAGAAATCAGCCATGGAGCAGGAGGTGCAGGAAGGGATATTATACACCAGGCAGTGAGATGCTCCAGTCAGCCACAAAGCCTGTACTTTCCTTTATTTGTAACCTTTCTTTTCCTGTCAAAGCTACAACCAGATGTTCGCTGTGCAAGACATCATTCATGTTTAAAAGAGCAAGAGAGAAGATGAGGTGAGTCATGAATAAATGTTTGGGGGCTGATTGGCCGTTAAATGATAACTGTTCACTCACTAGTCAGGATCCCCACCAAATGTTTAACTGAAGAGGCAGGAACCCCATCCCTCATAGCTAGGTTTTATGCCAGTCCCATGATTTGCCTGCTCTAAGTGCTTGTGGCAAATTTAACCATCTGTGGGCTAACACCTTTGCCAGTACTGCATCAGATAAGGTGATAATGTTCCTCTGCATCTGCTGACCCTATCCTTCTAGATAGTAAAAATTGTAGGTTTTGAAGATGCTGTTGAAGGAGCCTTGGTGAGTTGTTGCAGTACATCATGTAGATTGTACATACTGTTGCCATGGCGTGTCATTGGTGAAGGGAGTAAATGTGAATCAAATCTAATGCATTTTCCTAGATGGTGAGATCTTCTTGAGTGGTTTTGAAGTTTCACCCATTCAAGGAAGGAGAAAGTTTTCTATCATACTCCTGCCTTACACATTGTAGATGATGAACTATTATAAGATGAGTTACTTGCTGCAGAATTCCTAGGCTCTTTCCTGCTCTTGAAGGCATAGTATTTATATGGCTAGTTCAGTTCAGTTTCTGGCTGTTCCGTTTCTGGTAAATGGTAAACCCAAATTTTAACAATCAGAGACTCAGCCAAGGTAATGCCTTAGAAGAAAAAACTGAAAGAACTGTGGATGCTGGAAATCTGACTCAAAGTTAGAAATTTCTGGCAATTTCTCAACAGGTTGGGCAGCATCTGTGGAGACAGAGATCAGTGTCAATGTTTTGGGTCCTGTGACCTTTCTACAGAACTGATGGCAGCTTGGGAAAAGATGATTTTTTATACAGAAAATAGGTTGTGCGGGAGGGGTGAAAGTAAACAATAGGTGGAGATGGACCCCAAAGAAAAACAAAAACAGTTGGACATACAAATGAGTAGTTAAAAGTCTGCCTGGGGAAATGGAGAGTTGCTAATGGAGACAATTAGTGACTGACAAATGGATAGTGTGTGCTAGCAGCCCATGTAATGACAAGACCTGGTATGTGGAGGTGGGACAAAGCATGGGGAAAGGTACTCAAGCCCTAAGATTGTTGCACTCAATATGAACTCCAGAAGACTGCAGGGTTCCCAAGTGGAAAATGAGGCGCTTGCACTGAGCTTTGCTGGAGCACTGCAGCAAGCCTGAAACAGATGTTGGCCAGAGAACTTGGTGGTGTGTCAAAGTAGCAGGCAACTGGAAGCTCAAGGTCTTTTTTGTTGTCAGAGTGTAAGTGTTCTGCAAAGCAGTCACACAGTCTATGCTTTGTTCCCCAATGTAGAGGAGGCCACATCATGAACAGCGAATGCAGTAGACTAGATTGCGGGTAAAGTGCTGCGTCACCTGGAAGGTGTATTTGGACCCTTGGATACTGAGGATGGATGAAGTAAACAGACAAGTGTTACACCTTCTGTGATTGCAGGGAATAGTGCCATGGGGCTGTGGAGGGTTGCTCGGAGTGAAGGAGGAGTGGACCAGGATGTCCTGGAGGGAATGGTCCCTGTGGAAGGCTGACGAGTGAGGGGAGAGTAATGTGAGTGGTGGTGGCATCCTGCTGGAGGTGGCAGAAATGGTGGCTAATGATCATCTGGATTTGGATGCTTGTGGGATGGTAGGTGAGTACTAGAGGGACTATATTGCTGTTGTTGGAGGGAAGAGAGGGAGAGGGCCACAGTGCAGGAGCTGTGCCAGACCCAGCTGAGGATCCTGTCAACCACAGTGCTGAGGAATCCTCGTTTGAGGAAGAAAGTGAACATTAGAAGCCCCCTTGTTGAAGTTCACATCATCTGAACAGATGCGACAGTCAATTATTTCACCACAATTAGGGGAGAGTTCTTAGTTCTCCATTGCATTTCACAAGAACATTCAAAATTGGCAGGAGAGTTTTGTTGGGAATTCACAAGTACCTTTATTCTTCTCTCATGACAGAATGTCATTGTTTTGAAATTTGGCCAAACATGTTTTAGGGGTTTTGTGCCTCATAATCCTTGGCATTAGTACCACCAATGTAACAGCTAATTTCCTGAAAATGTCTAATGTGAAATGGCACAGTTGTTACTAATAACTGAAATAGAAATTACCCTTGATACAATATACAGAGCCAGAGATTCACTCCAGAGTTTTAAGGGGCTAATCTGTAAACAGACATGGGGATTGCAATGCTCAATTATCCATTTCCCTTGATTGAAATGTGGTGATATGCCAACTCCATGCTTCCTACTTATTATTATGATTTCTGTTTCCAGCCAGCACTAACTCCAGTGTTCATTGACTATAAGCATTGGAAGAGGGCCCAAAATTATAGCTTTCTAACACCACTTCAAGCTGGCATGCACTTCTTAAAGATTAGGCACAGTGCAGCTGTCACAGGCATTGAGAGTCACGCAAGAGGTTAATCTGTCAAGAATAAAGCTGAACACAAATACGCTTGAAAAAAAAGGGCTCCAAGATTTTCACACACTGTACTGGAGATCTCAATGGAGGAGGTAAAAGGTGAAGCTGCTTTCAGGTTGCGCCTTATCGGGAGGTTTGCTATTGATGTTGTGAATGGTTTAAACCAAACTTGGCTAGGACATCGGATCCCGAGAGAAGGTTCAGCAAGGGGAGATGAATGGGCCCAATTAGAAAAGACAGTGAATGTGTCAAGAAGGCATAATAATTATAGGCCAGTTAAGGCACAATGGAGTTGGGCAAGATTGGATGTTATTTATGTCAATGCTAGGAGTCTGACCAAAGACAGCAGGCTCGTAGAGGAGTACAGAATGTGCAAGAAAGGACATTTAATAAAAGGAAAATTAGAAGATAAAAAGGGGCGTGAAAGAATAGAAATTTATAATAAAGGAAAATCATAATATGTTTTGCAAATACATTCAGGGTAAAAGGTTAGCATTGGGAAACAGTAGAGTCCATTAAGGACCATGGTAGTAATTTGTGTGTGGAGCCAGAGGACATAGATAGCGTTCTAAATTAATACATTTTGTCCATGTGGGAGAAGCACTGTGACATATTTAAAGGAATTAGAATAGACAGAGAGGAGGTTATGAGAGGTCTGGCAGATTATAAATAGATAAATATTCAGCGCCAGATGAAATGTATCCCAGAGAAAAGTAAGCGAGGAAATAGTGGGGACATTGGTAATCATTTTGAATTCCTCCCTGGCCCCAGGAGAGATGCCAGAGGACAGATAATATGCATACCATTATTCAAGCAGGGAGCAAGGGATCAGGAAAACGACAGGCCAGTCAGTCTAACCTCAAAGGTGGGGAAACTATTGGAGAAAATTCTGAGGACAGAATTGATCTGCAATTGGAGATGTGAAATTAATGAAGAAGAATCAGAATGGTTTCATTAAGGGAAGTTATATCTGACCAACTTGATTAAATTTTTCAAAGAAGTGACAGGGTATATACATGAGGGCAATGCATTTGATGCGCTCTACTTGGAGTTAAGCAAGGCTTTTGATAAGGTCCAGCATGGGAGGCCAATAGCAAAGGTAAGAACCCATGGGATTGAAGGATATTTGACATATTGGATCCAGAATTGACTCAGTAGGCTTCTGCAGGGATTAGTGCTGGCGCCCTTTCTGTTTGTGGTTTATATCTACAATTTAGTCTTAAATGTAGGAGGTTCACAGATGATACAAACATTGGAGTGCTAAATAGCGAGGAGGACAGCCTTAGATTACAGGAGAATATAGACAGGTTGGTTAAATGGGCTAATCAGTGGCAAATGGCATACAATCTGGATAACTATGAGGTTATACACTTGAGCATGAAAAACAAGGCAAGTGAATACATGATAAACAGAAGGACCCTGGGGAGTAGTGAGGATCAGAGGGACTTCGGTGTGCATGTACACTGTTCACTTAAAGTAGTGGGACAGTTGAATAAAGTGGTTAAGAAGACATATGGGACACTTGTCTCTATTTGGTGTGGCATAGAGTTTAAGAACAGGGAGGTGATGCTGGAACTATATAAAGCATTGGTTAGGCCACAACTAGAGTATTGTGTAGTTCTAGAATCTACATTATAGGAGAGATGTAATTGCACAGGAGAGGGTGCAGAGGAGATTAACTAGAACGTAGCCTGGGTTGGAGAGTTTTAGTTGTGAAGAGAGATTGGAGAAGAGCAGTGTGAGGGGAAACATGATTGAGATATGTAAAATTATAAGGGTCATAGACAGCATGGGCAGGATAGACCTTTCCCCTTAGGAAAAGGTGAAGGGATCAATAACCAGGGGCATAAATTTAAGGCAAGAAGCAGGAGGTTTAGAGGGGATGTGAAGAAATAGTTTTTGAGGGAGATGGGAATTTGGAGCTTGTTGCCCATAAGGATGATAGAGGCAGAAATCTTTACAACTTTTAATGATAAGTATATAAATATACACTTGCAATGCAAAGGCATATGAGGTTATGGGTCAAGTGCTGGAAAATGGGATTGCAATAGTTTGGTGATTGTTTTTGACTAACGTAATCTCGTTGGGCTGAAGGGACTTTTTCTATGCTGTAGACCTCGTTGGCTATAACTAAGCTGTAGTTTCCTATCTGGACTGTAATCCTAATGATGGCCTCAATTCTTGCTCTGGAATTCAGAAGTGGCAATGACAGGACGTTGAATACAATCATCCCAGAAGCGGCCAGATATGAATTGCCTCCATCCAATGGAAGTGGACAGGAAAGCAGGAAGTCTAATCCAAGGACCTTCAGCAATGTCTAACCAGTTGACATATTGGAAGATTGTGCTGCAGAAGCACGGAGCCAAGTGTGTGTGTGCATCAACATGCTAGATTGTAGAGACCCAGAGTAACTAGGGCTATCAGTCTGGAGGCTACAGAACTTGGTAACAGTGGTCTTGTGGCTTGGTGATGTCTTTACTGGAACTTGAGCTTCTGCCTTCAATGACTCACTGACCTGCTCCCAAGAGTTGGCAGGCACCACATATGTAGGTGGGGTGGGTAGGGTGGAGGGGATCACAAGAAGATCTGGTGTCCCTCAGAAATAGCCTCCAATTGAGCCCTTTTAAGCAGCATTATTAACTGCCTGCTTTGTTGGAGTGGCTTGTGCACTTTCTTTCCCTCCTGAAAGATCCCTGAAAGACAGGAATGCATCAAATAGCCATCTTAATGAGGCATGACACCCCACTCCCATTCTTCCAGCCTTCCAACCTTGAATCCTGTCTCCAACAGGCTTGGAAAGTTCAGCTTGAGCAGAGCTGTTCTGCATGTGCAGGTGAGTTGATGTCACTCCAGACACAAAGGTCAAAGGGCTGCAGAAGCAGATTGTCATCGAGGTCAATGTTAAGCCCTGAGGACCATGGATGTAGTGATACAAGAAAATCAATGACCTCATACGAGTGACTAAGGTCAATGATGCATTTTTAAGTGTCACCTAGCACCAGCTGAAGCATTCCCTCCCCAACTGGCCTCTTCTTCAAATCACCTACACCTACAGCCATGTTGCTCTTGCTCTCACTCTCGCTCTCCCATCACCCCCTGAGGCATTAGCTACCTACCGCACCCTAAGACCACCCACTCTTACCTGATCCTGACCCTAAAAGTTAGCCATCAGCCTGTCCATTCAAAAGCTAGCTACTCTGAAGGGTTGGGTAATTTCGAGTGGGACACCAGATGGGTGAAAGTATATCTGCTACTCAGAGCTCCCAGTTTGTCTGGTAATACCAGGATCAAGTGGTCAGTCCTCAAAGAGGAAGACCAATCAAACCAGAGTCAGTGCAATGACTAGGTAAACAGAGCTATCACCTAGGCTGACAAAACTTGGGATACCAGCAAAAAACTGAATGAAACTACTCCGGTAAACAAATATGTCACATGGCATCGCAGCAGATAGATAAAACAGTTTGGGGCTCAATATTATACACAGGAAAAGAACAAGCAATATAAGAAGGGACTGCTCCAAAGTTAGCTCAAAGGTTCAAACAGACTGTTGTGCCTACAGCCTCACGAGGTGAAATGGGGTTTGAGGAACCTAAATCATTATGGAGAAGATAAACCAAACAAAGTCTTCCAAGATCAGGATTTGAAAGGACTTGAAAGTGAATATGCCACCAGTTTGAACCATAGTGGCCCCCCTGCTTGGCCCAAATATTGTGATTGTTTTCATCACATCTCGGTGGAAACTCAGTGGATGGCACCCATAGGATCACAGACCAAAGAAAACTCTTAACAGAACATTACAATAGGAAACTTTCATGTGCAAATGAATGTACTGACTATATAGTATTCCATGTCAAAGAGCTTTGTGTTTTGCTTTTGTTGATTGTCAATAATTTGATTTTGTTCATTCATTCATGGAATCTGCACATTGCTGCAGCAGCAATTGCCCATTCCTAATTACCCAGGAGAAGGTGATGGTGAGCTGCCTTTTTGAACCATTCCATTCTTAGGGGTGTGTGTATAACTGTAGTGCTATCAAGAAGGGAGATTCAGGATTTTGCTCCAGCAATAGTGAAGGAGCAACAATATAATTCCAAATCTGCACAGTGCATATCTTGGAGATGGAGCTTACAGGCAGTGGTGTTCCATGTGTCTGCTGCTCTTGTCCTTCAAGCTGGTCAAGGGTTTGGAAGTCACTTTCAAAAGAGCCTTGGTGAATTACTGAAGAAGGGTTAAGGGAGGAGGAATTTCTTTTTACGTAGCAGATGGCAGGATTCTACAAATGATTACCAAAAAGAGACAGAAACTCTCATCATTTAAAAAATACACTTAGACCTGTGTGAATTGATGAATCAAACCAACCCACATTCTTTTATTCATCAGGTAGTAAACAAATTCATGTTGAAAACTATTTTAACTTTATTGAAGGGCTATACCCAACTATTGCAATTTCTACACATTAGTTTTGTGAAAGTTATATACGTGTCCAGCAGATCAATGTGCTTCAACAATGCTTCCAGCTGAGCTGTTTCTGCCATGTTCAAGTTTGTGTTTTCAGCAGCGATAAACAAGATTGTAACCTTGAATTCTTGAGTTATTGTGCCCATGTTTTTCCTTCAAGAAATGCAAACACAAACGTGACAAAAAGGTTTCCTGAATAATGACCATTGATACACACAATGCTTCAAATACTAGTTGAATGCAAATTCTTTTTGTTCATGTAAGTATCGTTGTTAGATTGCTAGCAATTGTTTTGCAAATAAATAAAAGTGGTCTAGTTTGGAATTATTCCATGCTCCCACATAACCGTGACATAGGAAGAGGCAAGTTTATTCCATAGATAAGTAACACTTAAAAAAGGCAGTTAGATTGTGGTTACTAAATGAGTTCCTTGTGGACCATTTTCTACTGCTGTTGGGAAGGCTTTAAATAGCTCTGCAAAGGAAACCAATATTAAAGTGTAGCATCAGGCTGTACAAAACACTGGGAAGGACAGTGCTAGGATTGGTAAGTTAAT
This sequence comes from Rhincodon typus, assembly GCF_021869965.1. Taxonomy (NCBI): domain Eukaryota; kingdom Metazoa; phylum Chordata; class Chondrichthyes; order Orectolobiformes; family Rhincodontidae; genus Rhincodon; species Rhincodon typus. The sequence continues at coordinate 48,870,601 of NC_063332.1, read as the reverse complement.
AGATGGAGTCAGTAAAGGAGAAATTAAAGCATTCTAAAATCAAGGTTACATTGTATGTATGAGAATGTATGGAGTATAATCATGATTGGGGAGCTGCTGGCACAGATTTGTCATGTGGAGTTACGATGTTGTAGCAATAATGGAGACCTGTTCAAGGACTGGGTGTTAAATATCCCTGGATACAGGCTGTTCAGGAGTGATACAAAAGGAAGAGGGATTGTGGTGTTTGATAGAGTTATTGCAGTGGTGGAGAAAGAGGATGTTTCAAAGGGTTCAAGCACCAAATTGTTTTGGCTCAAACTAAGGAACAAGAAAGATGCACATACATTACTTGGTATATTCTTCAGCCCATCAACTACTGGGAAGGAGGTAGAGGAGCAAATCTGCAAAGAAATTAGAGATGCAAACATTGTAAGGTAGTTACAACTGGGAACTTTATAATTAGTCAAATATAAACTGTGATAATGTTAAGGACAGAGAAGGGCAAGTGTTCTTGTATTGTGTTCAGGAGAACTTTCTACAGGAATATGTGTCAAGTCCAACAAGAAAGGAGATGCTGCTAGAACTGGTTCTTACAAAAAGATGGACGAAGTATCAGTAGGGAAGTAGGGACAATGATCAGTTAGGATGATTGTGGATAAAACAATTGAGACTAGGAATATTTAGTTGGGGAGATCAATGGGACAAGATCAGAACAAGGCTGGATGAACAGAAATGAATATTTTTTTGGAAAATCTGCAGCTGGACAATGGGTTACCTTTGAAAATGAGATGGTTCAATCACAATCAATGGGTATATTCCCTCAAAGGGAAAGGAAGGGCAAACATTTGCATTTGAGAAGCCTCAATTCCTGCAACTGCCCAAGTGTTACAAAGTTCTGGCAAGCTGCATGAATAAGAGGGAGGATGCAAGGAGGATGAGAGAACTGATCATGGCACCATGGTACTGGGAGCAGTTCAAGTGTGGGGAGGAAATAGGAATATAGTTTCATTAATAGACAATGTAATTAGGGAGATAGATACCGTTCTCTACAGCTGCGAGCAGGAGTCCTGAAGGCTGTGTTGGCAGCTCAATGCCAGGGTTAAGGGCATCTCCTTGGTAATGGGGAGCAACTTGGATTGGGAGAGGAGGGTTCGGTTGTCCTCGTGCATATTAGTATTAATGACATTGATAGGACTGGAAAGGAGGTTCTGCTGATAGATTTTGAACTGTTAAGAGCCAGACTAGAAAGCAGAGCCTCAGATTACTGCCTGAGCTGCAGACAAACTGGTTTGGGTAAATAAAATCAAGATGTTACATACATGGCTCAAAGATTGGTGTGAGTTTCAGTTCATGGAGCACTGACATCAGCCCTGAATTAGAAAGGAATTGTTCCAGTGGGACAGGCTGTGCTGGGAACGGTGCCCTGAATTAACTAGGACTGTACAGACATTTTAATCTACAAGGGGATCAAGGGTTATGAGGAATAGGCAAGAATGTGGAGTTGAGGATAATCAGTTCATCCACGACCTCATTGAATGGTGGAGCAGGCATGATGAGCTGAAGAAGCACAAGTGGGCTGTATGCCTTGTGCTCATTTGGAGAGCCAGTGCAGACAAGATAGGATGTATAGTCATTTTCTGTACTGTAACGCTTCTGTTACAGTGCAGAAGAGTCATAGAATCGTAGAATCATAGAATCCTTAGGGTGTGGAAGCAGGCCATTCAGCCTGTTGAGTCTACTCCAATCCTCCAAAGATCATCCTACCCACACTAATTCATCCTACCCTATCACTGCACCTCTGCATTTCCCATGGCCAATCCACCTAACTTGTGCATCCCTGAACACTATGGGCAATTTAGCATAGCCAATCATCCTAAGCTGCACAACTTTGGACTGTGGGAGGAAACTGGAGCACCAGGAGGAATCCCATGAAGACATAGAGAATGTGCAAACTCCACATAGACAGTCAGCTGGAGCTGGAATCGAACTTGGGTCCCTGGTTCTGTGAAGTAGCAGTGCTAGACTCAAAACATTAACTCTGTTTCTCTCTTCACAGCTGCTGCCAGACCTGCAGAGTTTCTCCAGCATTCTGTTTTTCTTTCAGATCTTCAGCACCTGTAGTATTTTGTTTTTAAATGAAATGGTGAGTATCTTTTTAAATAGAGCAAGGAATTTGAGATAAACATGATTTTTTTTTCCCCAATAGCGAGTTGCTATTAGGAGAAGGCATTAGTTGATGGATTAGCTTACAAACACAATGCAACTTCTTTAATTAGTATTCACAGTCATTTTTTAACGACAGCCAGCTATTTAATTAGCCTCAGGTAACTGTTTTAACAAGTAGCATCTTAAATGTGGGTTAATCATAGTTGCAACTTAGGATCCCATCATGAACAACTCTTCAGCACCTAAAGTATAAATCACTTAACATTTAGTGCTCAACTGTGAGAAAAATTAATGAATTTTAAACACATATGACACACCTCCATGGCAAATGAGATTTGAACCCAGCTATTCTGTCTTAGAGCGGGGGGTATTACCATCATGCCACTAGACCCTTTACTGAATGTACACTTTGCATCTTTGTTGGATAAATACAAATAAATTTTTTCATGATCTTCCTGGAATTTAACATTCTTTACAATAAACAAGTTGCAAATTTGTGATATTACATCACAAGCAAAGCAGAAGCTAACAGACGAATAGAACAACATGCTAAACATTATTCCTCTTAACAAGTTACAATTTTCATAAGCCTCTTTCTATAGTCAAGAATGGCAATGTTTTAAAATACTTGGACTTAAAATTAGTCCAATTGCCTGGAAAAGAAACCCAAAATTTTATTCATTCATTTTGGCCAGCCTTCCAGGATTGTAACCGTTTCGAGAACAAAACCAAAGTTGCTGGAAAAGCTCAGCAGGTCTGGCAGCATCTGTGAAGGAGAGTTAACGTTTCGGGTCCAGAGACCCTTCCTCAGAACTTATGCTGGGAAAAGATTTAACACATTACAAAGGATTAAGGTGATTGTACATTGATAGGGTGTGAAATGAGGATCAAAATAAGGCAACATTTTCCCTGGATGTTAGGGAAAAGCGGAACAATAGAAAATTAATGCCTTGCTCTGTATCCAGTTTTGTAGAATGTGCTGTCAATTTGCTATTACCTTGCATGTGTTCCCTAAAAAGAATTTTACCCTAGTATGTCTCTGATACCACCCAGCATTCACGTTATATATTTCTAACCAACACAGTCGATAAAGCTGTCACGTTGAGGCTTTTGAAAAAGTTACACAAATGAGTTTATATGTAACTTTCTTTTGAAGCAGGTCAATGCTCACGGTGTGCATCAGTTGATCGGAGGATTTATTTGTGTTTGTGGCAATTGAACAGGATGAGGTTATGTAGATTGTTCATTTTCTTGTCATAAGGGTCTAGTGGTGGAGCCTGGGTGAACTTTACTGAGGGCATCCCTGGCAAAATGCAAGCATCTGGGATGCACTGCACAAGTAGAATTTCAAGTGGGTATCCCTTGTTGCCAACAGCCCTTCCTTGGTCTGTTTACAGGTGTGAAGGAATTAGGGAGCTTGGACAAAAATTGTTATGGCAGCTACTGGGAATCTTGTGCACAACTGCATAAATATCCAATTGTGATGCCACAACAGCTACACATTGAGGCAGTGCAAACCCCTGTAAGTAATGAAGACTTCCGGTTGTTGTGGCCAAGATGTCATGTATGTATCTACTAGAAAGCCAAGCACAGCCACAAACCCAAATGTGCCTGCTCATTCTGACTGGTTTCATCCCAGGCAACATTTATATTGTTGAAAACCCTAATGAACAGCCTACCACTCATCTGTTTTAACCATTTGTGGGCCATTAACTTAGAGATCCTGTGGCATGGTCCTGAATATTGGTAACAGACACTGCAAAGCATACGGCTACCAGATCTAGCACAGTAGATCTGCCTCTTGGAGGCTAAAAGATATCCATTACATCTATCTAAAATGCTGACACACTGGTGCTCATATATATCATGGAAACAGATTCTCTGCTGTAGATCCCATTTCGTGTATTGCCATATCAGTGTAAATTTTAGGAAAAGAACAAAGAACAGTACAGAAACAGGCATTTTGGCCCACCTTTGGTGGTGACACATGATGCCGTGCTAAATTAATAACCTCTTGCCTCTATTCAGTCATATCCATCTATTGCCTGCATATTCATGTATCTGTCAAGATGCCTCTTAAATGTTGCTATTATATCTGCTTCCACCACCTCCTTTGGCAGCACATTTCAGACACTTACCACCCTCTGTGTAAAAAGATTTGCCTCTCACATCTCCTTTAAACATCCCCCCTTTTACTTTAAGCACCTCAATACCTTAGTAATTGACATTTCTACCGTGGGAAAAAGACTCCGACTATCCTTGCCTCTCAGAATTTTTTAAACCTCTATCAGGTTGGACCTCATCCTTTGGTGTTCAAATGAAAACAAACCAAGTTTGTTCAATACTAAATAAAAACCGAAAGAACTGTAGATGCTGCAAATCAGGAACAAAAACAGAAGTTGCTGGAAAAGCTCAGCAGGTTTGGCATCACCTGTGAAGAAAAATCTGAGTTAACATTTCGGGGCCAGCTACCATCAGTTCGGAGGAAGGGTCACCGGACCCAAAACATTAACTCTGATTTTCCCTTCACAGATACTGCCAGACCTGCTGGGCTTTTCCAGCAACTTTATTTTTGTACAAGTTTGTTCAAGCTCTCTTCATAGCTAAAGCTTTAAGAAAATCAGTAGCTTTTGTAAAATGTTCAATCTGACCATAACTGGACAAAAACATGTCAATTACAAGTCACCTGACTATACAACTGCAAGTTCTACGCGGATTACAGGGAGATGTGCCCAGGCAGAGAACGACTATTGACTGGGAGATAAATTTTTGGGGACTCATCATGACAATTTGAATTTGGCACTAACCAGAACAAATGCTAGAACCAAATGTGTGGGATGAGCTGTCTCCTGAATACCTTACATGGAACATGACTTTGTTTTTACATAGATCAAGTGCTAATACAGGCCATCTTAGCTTGCCATCCAAGGATGACTCAAAGATGAGCTTTAACCATTCACCTTTCCAAGCAGAGAGTATAAAAAAAAGAGACATATCAAAACAGCTGGTCTAGCATAAAGTAACTGAGCAGCTGAAATTGCCACACAGTACCAAAATCCAGGAATTTTCTCTCTCTCAAAATCTGCTGCCACCTAGAGTCTACTTTGTACAAGAAAACACCAACTATTCAACTGCAAAAGCCATCACAGCATGGATCATGCTTAAAAATGTTAAGCTCCTCTCTTCAGCAAAAGGAGTTCAAGCTTCAGGCCTCAAAGATATCCCACAGAGACTTTCCAGGGCTTTCTTCTTATAAAGTATTCTTTTTGTCTCATCTGTACATGTTTTAGTCTGAATATATTTATTGTTAAGAAATTACAGGTATCTCCGTGTCCCTAAAGAAATCTCAATTATAACTGGTGATAACCTAATCTTCCACCTATTTGAACGAAAGCTTGGCTCCAGGTCTGTTTTAACATGAATCATACAAATTAAAAGCAGACTAAATGAATTGTCTTAGTTTACAGTTCAAAGAGCATGCTGGGAACACAGTTGTGGTCATGGCACGTGGAGTGACTTTTGTAAGTTTCGCCAATCTCTATTGGTCTCATCTCTGCTGACCTCTGTGGCACACCGCTACAGGTCAAAGACGTGCAGGAGCTACTGATCATCTTGCTCCTCAGCCAAGTTCCAGCACCCATCGTAATGTAATAGAACAAATCTCCTGAGTGTGGAAAGTAACCACTTAGCAAAAGTATTATGAACAAACCATTTCCCACTTGCAGGTAAGGGACAGGCATGAGTAGAAGGTATCTTTATTGTTACCTTCTCTGACTTTCTCTGAGATTGATTCAATAGATACTGTGTTTCACTGGTGAGTTTCACAATACCCAGTAAATTTGTACATTTATGTAAAGTCAAAAATGTGTAAAATCTCTATTGTTATTGAACGAATTGGTTAACATAAATATAATTGCCAACTCCTCTCTCCTGACAATATTGCGTACACATTGTGCTTGTGTGAAAGGCAGAGATCATTAGATCGAGTGTAGTGTGATAATCCACTTAAATGACATTTTAAGTGGCTTCTCGACTGCTTCAATTGACTTCCAGGCCACAAATCCAACCTTCAACCTGGTTGGCTTGATCTTGTTTGGTTAGTAGGAAAGTGACTGTGTCCTCCCTCCACACTCTCCTACTGATCAAATAGCAACCTCATGTTTCCAAATTTATTTCCAGTGCATGGGACATTAAATTCTACCCATCAGTTCTACTTCAGTGTGCACTAGGGTATTCATCACCAGTCTATATCAAAAAAGATCCCTTTGCATTATCTCTTTAACTATGTTTGTAATTGAATGAAATGTAAAGTCTTTAGAATTTAATTGAAATGAAAGTTGTCCCTCATCTTACCATGTCAGTGGTCAGTAAAAATAATCTGCCATCATTAGTTTATCAAAACTTTTTAAACCTTCTTAGTTCTGGTGGAAGAGATCTTACCACGTAAGTGGTCCCTGTTGAAGATCTACTAAATCTAGGCTATTTTATTCTATTAAGGTACACGTAGTATTGGGAACTAATTTCCTCAGAGGCCTTTCCAAACATACAACATTACTTCCCCAGGAAGCTGCAAAAACCATGGGAAAATTGTCTAAACTTCTTCACTTAATTACCTAGTGATGCCAAGAAAATATTCTCTACTGCAAAATTTATTTTCCAGGTCTGGAAAACAAAACCCGCATTAAGGTTCAATCAGGAAATTCAATGCATGTTGTGATTTTTCTACAGTTCCAGAGGGAAGTGAGTGCAAACGTAACAGCTAACAGTGTTTGAGGCATATGATTTAGCATGATTCAATAACAGTTACAGGAATATGAAAAACAGAGACCATCTAAAGCATAGATCATCTAAAGGGGATCAGGTTGATAAACATTATCCACCAGTTTTTAAAAGACGTGTTCCAGATACATGTTTTTTGACTTTATCAAGAATAGTGTTGTAGAATATGTAGCACTCTAAAAGCAATTTATCTGATTATGGCTGAATTTATGACGCCAGTAGTTTAGAACCGGTAACAAAAATGACATTTAGAGTGCTGCTTTTCTGTTTCCATGCTACAAAATGACTTGTAACAGGACAAAATTATGCAAAATGGACTGTTTTAGTTCAGGATACAATATGAATGCAAGGAATTGCTGCAATTAGCAAATTGCTCAATAAAAGATGAGCACAGTGTACCTTTCGTTTCCAGGTAGAATGGAAAATGACTGATCCTGTTGCATTTTCAGCACCAAATTTACTCATCACCCCAACTAAACTACTCTTTATAGCCTTGTATGTTTCACAATTTGTGAAACAGATCCCCTACAACAACAGAATATTATTCTCCCTGGTAACAATCTCTGCCTTAAAGTACCTAAAGGTTAAGCAACTGCTTGTTTTCTGAAAAGTTTCTAAAGTACAAGGATAAATAAAGTATTATTAATAGTAAAAAAATTAAACAGCATTGACTTTAGGTATCTTCATTTAAACTAGAGATGGGTTAAGAAGTTGGTTAAATGATCGTTACTAAACCATTAAATATAACATTTGTGTAATTGCAATTCTGTATAAAATATAATGCAAGACATATTGCACTATCAATGATTGCAATTAAAGAAAAATCCACACTATGATTTCTCTTTTACATTTTACAACATTTTACCATATTGTTTTTCCGACCTTCGAGAGCATTCATAAGTTAAAGAATTTTTTAGGGACACGTCTCGAGGGCTAGTTTGGCCTGGGTTGGGGGTGCAAATCGCCTGCAGATGTACAGAAATCAGAGCCAAAACAAGAAAAATTGCTGACTACAGAAGATACTTCTCTCTTATTTGTAGGAGTGATTGCATTTGATAGCCTCAGAAATTTTTTCTTTATTTACTGGTGGGTTGGGGGTGTTGTTGCCTTTCTTGCCCATCCCTAATTGCCCTTCTTAAGGTGGTGGTGAGCTGCCTTCTTGAACTGCTACAGTCCACCTGCTGTGGGTTGACCCACAGTGCCATTAGGGAGGGAATTCCAGGATTTTGACCCAGCGACAATGAAGGAACAGCAATATATTTCCAAGTCAGGATGCTGAATGGTTTTGAAGGTAAGTTGCAGGTGGTGGGTGTTCCCACATACCTGCTGTCCTTTTCCTTCTAGATGCAAGTCCATGACTTTGGAAGGTGCTGTCTGAGGATCTTTGGTGAATTTCTGCAGTGCATCTTGTAGATAGTACACACTGCTGCTACTGAGATTCGGTGGAGGGAGTGGATGCTTGTCAATGTAGTGCCAATCAAGCGGGCTACTTCATCCCAGATCATGTCAAGCTTCTTGAGTGTCGTTGAGGCTGCATTCATCCAGGCAAATGGGGAGTATTCCATTACACTCCTGATTTGAGCCTTGTAGATGGTGGACAGGCTTCGGGGAGTCAGGAGGTAAGTTACTCACTACAATATTCCTAGCCTTGAACCTGCTTTTGTAAACATTGTTTATGTGGTGAGTCCAGCTGAGTTTTTGGCTGATGGTAACACCAGGATGTTGATAGTTGGGGATTCAGTGATGGTAACACCATTGAACGTCAAGGGGTGGTGTTTAGATTGCCTCCTATTGGTGACCGTCATAGCCTGGCATTTGTGTGGTGTAAATGTTACACAGAAATGCTAATGGCATGCCCAGTAAAAGAAATAACTCCAGAGGCTGATATCCTGTCACCAAATCACCCTTTACTTACACGTAAAGAGTCCTTGACACTATCATAGAATATCATACAATCCCTATTGTGTGGAATCAGGCCATTCAGCCCAACAAGACCAGACCGTCCCTCTGAAGAGCATCCCACCCAGAACCATTCTCCTACCCCTGCATTTCCCATGTCTAACCCCACCTAAGCTAAACATTACTGAACACCTTGGGCAATTTAGCATGGCCAATCCACGTGGCCTGCACATCTTTGGACTGTAGGAGGAAACCGAAGCACCCAGAGGAAACCCACGCAGACACAGGGAGAACTTGCAAACTCCACAAAGACAGTCACCTGAGGGTGCAATTGAACCCGTGTCCCTGGTGCTGTGAGGCAACAGTGCTAACCACTGAGCTACCGTGCCGCCCCACTGATCCAGCTCCCTCAGAGCCAGCTCTCAGAGTGACCAGAAACTCTGAATTTCCTGTTCTTATCTGTCAGCCAGGACTCCCTGATTGGACCAGATTAACAGTTAGCCAGGGCTCCCTGATTGGGGCTGTTAATCTGGTCCAATCAGGGAACTCATATTCTGAGATCCACCTGACTGACCTGGTTATAATCACTACAGTAAAAGAGTGGTTCTTTTGGAACATGTTATAAAGTGACGATATACTAACATCTACTTTTATATGCATATCCACTGCAGAACAGTATTCTTCAGAGCATCACTTTGGATATTGGCCCAGAAATAGGTCCTTTTGTCCAATTATTACTGTGCCTCCCATCTTCCTTCATCGTAAATGTCTACAGAGACAGGAATGGCTCATAACTGGCCTCCCAGCAGGTGATCAAGCTGCCATCCTTCCTACTGCTAGCAATATGTCATTTTCCTGATGTCTTCACCCACCATTTTGCCAGACTTATCCCCAGAATGTCCAGAAAATTAATTCCTGTTAGGTCAATTTCTCTCTCCATACACACTGTCTGACCAGCTAAGGACTTCTAGATTTTTCTGTTTTTATTCTGTTTCCAACTTTTCTCCATTCTGATGAGAGGTCATAGGTGGAAAGTTTTAACTCGGTTTCTCTTTCCACAATTGCTGTCTGACCTGTTGAGTATTTCCATCAGTTTCAATACTTGTTTTTACTGCTTCCTCAGGAATAATAATCACCAGGGAGTCTCCTCTGCTGCACTTCAAATGATAATTCCATCAGCTTGAAATGCTAGACAAAGCCTCATTTAACATGTCCAAAAATGGTACCTCTGACAGTGTAGAGCACTGTCTCAGTACTGTACTTCAGCTTTAGCCTACATTACATAATCACTCAAGTAAGTTCTGAGCCCACAACCTTCTCATTCAGCTATAGAAGCACTGCCAATAAACCACACAATAAGTATCATCTGGTAGTGTTACATATATTTGTGTCCTAATTATTGCATTCTAATTTTTACATCAATGTTATAATTTAATCATTGAACAAATATTTCCTCACAAGATAGAACATCTTTTGTCAAATATTCAGCATGTTTGTAATGTAATTTTATTCCCGTTAAGCTTTTTGATACATCTGATGCTGTTTGAGTATTTTTGTCCATTTGCAGGACATTTTCACATTATTTGTAGTTGTTAACATTTTAGCACAGGCATTCTCAACAGCAAATTGAAATGCTCGTTCTTTTGTGACAAAATGTGGGGCAGAGGTTAATTATAATTTTCGCTGCATTAGGTAAAATAATAACTAATGTTTCCTTGTTTAAATAAAAACCAAAAGAACTGCAGATGCTGAATCAGAAACAAAAACAGAAATTACTGGAACTGCAGGTCTGGCAGCATCTGTGGAGAGAAAGCAGAGTTAATGTTTCAAGTCCAGTGATCCTTCTTCAGAGGATTTTCTTTGACAGTCTGAATTATATATCAGGAAACAGGAATGATTTTCATCTGGGTTCAAAATGGAGATCCTCGTTCCTTGAGGGAACTCCAGCTGAGAACGATGTTAGATTTTCTGTGAGAAAGGAGCTCATATTGTTTGATCTGGTAATTAAACACATAAGAGGCTGGTGAGTCATTGTAAAATTTCCCTGCAATGGATGCGGTATGAGCCATTGATCTTCAGGAATCAAAATCCTCCTCTGTGTTTTCCAAACAGGTTAGACTGACAGCTCCCTGTTGGGGAGTCCTGCGCCTATAATAAATGCAGAAGCAGTATCTTTAGATCACTGAGTGCAGCCATACATGTAGGTAACTGTGATGAGCCAGATGCTTGAGAGAGATGATTTCAACTGGAGTGTATTCAGTGGAACAACTGCCTAAAATTGTTGTCAGGAGACTTGCACCATATTTGGGTTGAAGCATCGAATGAGTGTAGGTGGCAGCTTTTCTGTTAGGAGAGAGCAGGAAATTGGTCAGTTCATGCGTGGAGAAGGCTAATATGTGGAGCTTGGTTGATGGTAGGCAGAACGTCAATCTCACAAGTTAAGGAGGCGGGTGGAGGATGGATGGGGGATAATGGCAAAAGCACTGGTTGGCTGATTTCCTCCTGGTTTCAGGAAATTTCTCCTTTGATTTCTTATGGAGCAGCCAACATTGGTTTTTCAAGTTCAACAAACTCAAGACAGACATTCTTTACCCACAGAGAAATTAAAATGTGGAATTACAATGATAAATTGAGACAAAAGCACAGATGACAGAGAAATTAACAAAAGGATACGCTGGTAGGCTTGTATGAAGTAGACTGGGAGCAGGTTCATGTGGAGCATACACATTTGCAGAGGCCTGTGGCACTAAAAGGCGTATGTCTATGCTGAAATTTCACCGTAATACACACAGAGGATAACATACGTTACTGCATATCTACCTATGACTATGCACCGTCAGGCACCAAATGTTAGTAAGGGCTTTTGGAAAATTTAAATGAAAAAAAGTGTGGAGGTGGGCTGCTTAAAAGGTTCAGTTCTGTGAGACTTGATCCCACTTAGAAAAAAAAACAGGCCTTAGAGTCCTCATTTCTGAAACAATTACCAGAGCCACTTATGCCCCCAAATCAAGTATGCCCCTCCAGCCAATCCCATGGGCCCTCATATACCATCCCCAACCTCATGCATACAACCTCATGTCTCTTCATGCCTCTGCTAGGTATTGGCACTTAGATGCCCATTTATCCATTATACACCATGTTAAAACAATTAACCCTATACTGGCAGCAGGACATATCAAAAAAGGCTTATAAAAAATAGTCATTCATTGAAAATTTCCAGAATGTTAAAAAAAGCACCATTCAACTAAAGTTCAATAAAAGTGTCAATCATTTGGACCCTTTAAAGTTTCAATAGCTGAAATTGCAGGCATTTGAAACCTCTTAACCTTGTGATTAAAAAAATGCTAAATCAATAGCAGGGATTAAACAGTTAGATACGTCAATAAAGCAAGATCTCAGGGATTTTAACAAAGTAATGGTTGAGCACTCAGCCAAGAATCCATAATGAGGCTTGGGATTGTAGCAATCACCTTTTTCTCAAGGACAGCTAGGCGTGAGTAATAAATACACGCCTTGTCAGTGACTCTTTTTTAGCATTCTTTCTTATCGCGTGTTTCGGATATATATTCCAGAGATCAAAGATTGAAAAGAAAATATTCTGACCTCGGAGTCAAAACATGGCATCAAGCCCCACCTCTAAAAACATGACCCAGGGTCAAGTTTCAGTGCAGTACTAAGACTGTCCTTCTCAGTCTTTTGTGTAGGTGTTATGTATATATAATTTGATAACTCATGCATTTTAACAGTATAATATTAACTTTTAGAAAGTAGGATAAATAGAAACATCTGATGCAGAAACTGATAAAACAGACCTGAAGTGACTCCAATTAAAACAGACCTGGGGTAACTGCAGTTTAAAAGTGTAGTCTGCATTTATTCCATAATGTTAGATTTGCAGGGAAAAAAGTAGAAACAATAGTTGTCTTGTCTGGAAATCTAATAGTTCTCTAGGAATACTCAGGAGGATCATTCTGGCAGTCTTATCATTGGTGGGATACCTGTGCTGTATCTCACCACCTCATTTCCTCAGGTATCATAACCTCATCTTAGAATCCATACAGCATAGAAGCAGGCCATTCAGCCCATCAAGTCCACACCAGCCTTCTGAGGAGCATCCCACCCAGACCCAAATCTTTATTCCCTCCTGGTATGCCTACATTTCCTGTAGCTAATCCACCTAGCCTACATACTATAGGCAATTTAGCATGGCCAATCCACCTAACCTGCACATCTTTGGACTGTGGGAGGAAACTGGAAGACCCAGAGGAAACCCATGCAGGCACAGGAAGAATGTTCAAACTTAACATGGACAGACAGTCACCTAAAGGTGGAATTGAACCTGGGTCCCTGGCACTGTGAGGCAGCAGTGCTAACCACTGAGCCACTATGCCACCCCCTCCCCTTCTGAATGCCTATCACCTGTTCCGTTCTGACCTTGGTCAAAGTATTGTCAACATTGTGCCTTTGCTCTGCAGCAGTCTGAGGAATTTATTGATGTGTCCTGAGCCAGGTTTTAATGGGCTTGCCAACAACCATCCTTGTATGGACTGAGCACTTTGGAATACTTTTGAATTTGAAAGATTTATTGTCACTTGCAATTTACAGTGAATAACACAGTATAATACAGTGAGAAGCTTCAATTTTCACCACAATCTGGCACCATTTTGCTTAATTTAAGAATAAAAAGAGTAAAAAGATATATATGAACGGGAGCCTATCTTCGTTTTCTGTAGGCATGTCCTGCAGGTTGGTGATAAGGCCCTGTCAGAGCTATCTAGGTACATGAGATTGCATTCTGCACCTGCAGAAATTACAAATGTCCTAATGCCCTCCCAGCTTGACTGGCCACATTGAGGGGGAGCAGTGTGAAGAGGTGGGCTCTATTACATTAGTCACGTCCGGGATACGTGAATGTGTAGCGAACTGTAAAACACCTCAGAGATCCCAAGTTAGTCCTCAATGACCTGTTTGCAAAATCAATTAAGGGCAGCTGCAACACTGAGGGGACCAGGAATGGTTTGCCACCTGCTCCTTGTGAGTCTAACTCCTCAAACAGCAGCTGGTGTAGGTGTGATATGATGGTACACGGTTCTTCTGCATTGAGCTTCGGTCATTTACAGAAAGCTGCAGTCTGTAGTCTGTAAACATGGTTCCATGCCAGAGCAATCCATCTCCTGAATGGATCTTGAGGTTCTCCCTCTGGATGCTGGGTACCAGCTGGTGGTGGTGACTGCTGTTTTTGTTGGCCCTGCAGAAGATGTTCCCTCTGCTGTTTTCTGTGCCTATTTCTTCAGATTAGCAGCTCCACCAGAAGAACAGCTGGATTTACCTCGCCCTTTCTTTCCTAATTTGAAGCAGATCAGGGACAGAAGTAGATACATACAGAAGTGTTCTTAAAGGCACACATGACACCTGACATCTTTCACGATGAAGCTGAACGTTATTCCCTCACAAACAGTAGTATTATTCAGCACAATGAACAAATTTAATAGCTAATAAAGAATTTAGAGTGACGTTTCCTTACCTCATTGTGTCCCAATAAAATACCAATATTTCCTTGTCATTAGTTAGCCACGAGGAGTCATTCAATTCCAAACCCATCTCTCCAAACCCCTTAGCAGGTGCTAGCGGTTTATGTTGTGTTTGACGATGTGACAGCTGTAATGTGTTGCCTTACAGTTCTTGTCACCAAGAGTGTCTTCTTCCATCAAGTCTTGTTAATGTCAGAGATCAGAAAGTGGCAAACAGTGGGCACAATACAATGGTAACAGTTAGATCATGAGGCCATTCCAGAATTAGATGCTCTAAGGAATGTTGTCTTCCAGATTAAATAGTAGATGATGATTGACCCACAGAGGCAATCTCACATTTCAATGCTGAACAACATCCCCTTGACATTTACACCTCCAGCTTGGAGGCACCATTCTTCCACATTGAGATCTTGTTGTGCAGCAGATTTTCAGATCAGCATGGTAAGCTTCTAACTGTGCACTTGTGTCAATAACGTGCAGGTTCATGAATTGCTCCTATTCATCATGTCACTTATTGTCTCACAATCCAAGTGGCCCCAGTTCAGAAAACATTTCTGAAGGGTCCCGACCCGAAACGTCAACTTTCCTGCTCCTCTGATGCTGCCTGGCCTGCTGTGTTCCTCCAGCTCCACACCTTGTTATCTCTGACTCCAGCATCTGCAGTTCTTGCTATCTCTGGATTACTTTTAGTTTTCCAGATTTCCAATCCCTGGAGTGTAATGGCAGAGAAACCCACACTTGATTTGGACTAATTAGATCATGGCCAACTTCCCAGACCAGAAATGGCCTTGTCCCTGGTCTGTGGTGATACCCCTTGACAATCAGGACCCCACCCTCTTCCCAATATACATTTCTCCCTTTGGAGTTCTACATATTGCCATTCACTTTGAGCATTTGCAGAATGTTTGCTACACAAGCTGCTGCCATATGCTGCACCTCTGACATTGCCTTACTCCTGTATCATAGATCCCTCGCTCCCTGACTGTTATATTTATGCTTCACTGTCGTAAGCTTCCTGCCTTTCCCACTGCAAATTTTTTAGTTCCAAACCAGAGAATGCTGGCTGCCCCTGTCTGCAAACCTTACCTCTCAGAGAACCATTGCTGCCTGACCCGGCCTAATGGCAATCTACACGATCTGCTGAGGCCATTGCATTTCTGTTGCCCAGTTGCATGGACAGATGGCGAGGGAGACATCACACTCATTGACCTGCTGTGGTTCCATCTAAAGTGAAGAGTAGGCCAGCACAGTTGGAAACTCACCTGAACTCAATGTAGAGAACTCAACTTGACAGACACCTACTTGTTTTTTTCAGTAAGTTTTGGAAGTGTTAAATTTCTCAACTGAGAGACTGTTTGTGAAGGGGAAGCCAGTATAGCATGTTGTATAATTGGTGAGATGTAAATAAATGCAAGTAGACTTTCACCACCCGATGATGAGAACCTGAACTCACCATCTAAGGAGAGAGGACTCCATTGTGACAGTTTCAGTCAAAAGAACTTGAGCATTAGACTCTCACTTGATTAAATCATCATGCTCGTCACTATTCTCACCACCTCAGGGAGGGGAAAGTTGAGCCTATAAATGTTAGCCAGACATATACCTTAAGCAAATAATATTAAAATTGATCACTTAATACACAAAATCCAGATGGGATCTTTGGAGTCGGACCTCACTAAGGAAAAGGACTTGGCTAAATGATTTGCCAAGTTTGGAGTGAGACAAAGAACTTTAACTCTAACAGTGAAAATAAGCAGTTATGTTGTGGAGGCAGAAAGAGAGAGAGGGTCTACTAGGAGCTGAAAAGCAGCATGTGTGACTAACAGCTGTACAGGAGCACAAAAACATTAAGCACCGAGGTTGTTCCTGACTTTTTTTAAAGTCACTGGGCATGCCTGCAATGAAGTCCTACCTTGCGCTAAAAAAAATCTCCACAGACATTTTGTTTTTAAAAATGGCTACAGAGTGTTGAATGGAAAGTTTCCCACTAAGTTTCATACCTGAGAGGGTAGTTGGAACACTGAGGAGAAGTTAAAGTTGAATTCCAATGAGTTGTATCATATTTTGTTTGAACTCTTAAATGGGAGAGTGAATAAATACTCAAGATCTCAAAATATGCAATGAAACACTTGGGTAGAATAAAGAAGTCCAAAGTTTTGACAAAGTTATTTTGTTAAATTAGTAGCGTTCCCTGTGTTATGTACAACAAAGGTCTTTTTGTGAAGTCCAGTGACATAATTTCTTCCAGTTAATCACCAAAGTATTTAAATGTCTCTTTAAAAGTTAATGGTCCTTATAGGGATTATAAAATAAGGCATTAATTTTAGACCCTGGGGGTTGACTGAGAGTCCACGTTATGAGCTGACGAAGGACAGTTGAGTTTTTGCAGCGTTTCAGTTATTATTTGTCTCTCAATCAACATTAAATCACCTGCTCATTTCTTTCATTGCTGCTTTCATTGAAGAACCTTGCCATGGCAGGCATTCTTCTTTATATTTCCACAGAGACAACTCTTCAAAGAGTTAATTAATTGGCTGTGGAGCACTGTCGGATGACCTGAAGTCATGAAAGGTTACAGGTGAATTCAAGCTCTTAAAGTTAAGTATTTATGTTTCTAGTTTTATATTGAACTGTCCTAAGTATAAAGTCTCACATCCTCGTTACTTTACCTATATCTTTGTAACATAGGTTTGGTCCTTCAGTGTTTTGACAACTATGGCTCTCAGCTCTTTCACTTCATGAACAAGTAACCAAGAATACTGCACACGTTTGGAACTAGCCTGCCCCAAATGCCTCTCCTGTATTTATTTGCACTGAGGGGCATCTGTCACACAAATGCCATTTTTCAAATGAATTTCAAAGAGATATCCACATACCTAATTTGACAGGCAACCTGGTGTGATAATTAAATTTGAGAATTCATCACCAATGCTTCATCTAAATCATAGTTAAAGACGATGTTGAATTAAACCAAACAAGGACGCCTAAGGGACTCCATGGGTTACTAGAACCCATGCAGAGCTCCTTCCATTAATTACTTGCCTCTGCTTTCAAACCTATAACCAGTTCTCTATTCACTGATCTCACAGGTTGACAGCTTACTTAATAGCTTTCTGCCTGTTCAGTTATCAAAGGCTTCTGGAAATTGAAACACAAAATTCTGGGCGATGCTTCAACTTTTTCACCTCTTAAAATTGCAAGTAATTTAATGTGACAGGAACACCCTTTCTAAAAATACTTGTTTGAATTCTTTAAGTGTTACACCTTCTAATTGGATAGACTACACATCCTTAATCAGGTTTCCAACAACTAATCTACAAATTGACAACAAACTAACCAGTTTACAATTCCAAGTGCATGATTTATTAGTCTTCTTAAATATTGGCACAATCTGGGCCTCCCACCAGCTCAGGGGAACAAATCCAGCATGTGGACTCATTGTGAAATATATGAGGTATTGTTTTGTGTAATATATCCCTAATTTCTTCTTATACTTTGGAATCCAATCTGCTTTAAGAGTCTTAATCCTAGCCAAAATATTTTTCCGCATTAAATTCCAATGAATCAGTTTTGGTAGCTTATTTGTCTGTAATATTGACAATCTTGCATCATCTTCAGTTATGAAAATTGGTATGCAATTCTTTTAAAGATTCCATCATATCTTGGTTTACTTCCTTAAAGCTTCCTGCAGAACCTTTCAATGTGTACTCCAAGCCATAAGAGTCAATGGGATAACTTTGTAACATGGCATAGACCAGGCAGACAGTGACAATCTGTCAGTGTCAAGCTCAACTGACTTATTTTTCATCATTCTCTATATTGATACATAATCTCCCTCCTTTATCTTGCTGAAGGTCCTCATGAGTATAATCATGTTTTCAGCAGATTGTCCTTGTCCTCTTATGCTGTCTATCACACAGCTTCTGTACAGAGAAGGACAGAGAAGGAGAAATATGTAAATGTTTTATAGCAATTGCCATATAGGTGGATCAACATGAGACAGAACTGACGATCACATACCATTTATACTTTAATCAAATGGGAGCAATTTAGTTACAACTCAAGAAAGCAATCGTCTCTTTAGAAGGAGCCTAGAAGTTAAAACTGTTATAGTTAGTAAGGCACTAGATTGGAGGAAACACCATTCTTTGAGAACTTGATCATTTAGTCCTGCTGCTGTAGTTGTTCATGGAAAAATTATGCAAGTATTAGCAAACAAAGCATTAGTCATACACTTAGTACAAGCATGGTCTGCAGACTGGAGTGAATAATATTTCTTGTTGAAGCTGGAGAGAAACCATAAACAAAGAACTGTGGCAACTCACCATCCCTCCTTCAACAAAACTTTCCAATCACATGGCCTCTACCACTCAAAAGGACGAGAGTAACAGACATATGGGAAAACCACTACTCCCCTCCACAAAATCCTGACTTGGAATTACATCACCTTTCCTTCACTGTCACTGAATCAAATTTCAAGAAGGTGGTTCACCACCACCTTTTCCAAGGATATTAGAGAGTGGCAGTGAATGATAGCCTAGCTAAAGCACTCACAACATGTGAACAAATATAAAGGAATTGGGACCCACACTATGGTAGCACGACTCAGGTCTTGCTACTTGCCTGTGTGAACCACCCTCGAGAAGCACAGGCAACTATGCCATGCCAGGAGAGGGATGGACATGTCATTCAGGTTCTTTACTATCTGATTCCTAGGAAGATATCCCCTTCTATTTGGTTTTCATGTTGCAGCTGCAGTTCCTTTGCTGTTTCCCCTTTTTACTCCAACTCTTCTCCCTTTAGCCAGAATGGAATTAACAGAAGTGTCCCCATGTGGAGCCGGCGAACTAACAGCAGATTTGAAGATTGTGAACAGACATCATAGTGATAGTATAGGCCAGTTTTCATAAGAGCAGTTACAAGAATAGGTCTGCCTGTTGTGATTTTCATTAACAGAATTCCCATAAGGGTTTAGAAGATTGTTCAACCAGTACAAGTGCTTTAAAATGGTTTAAAAAGCCAAAACAAACACTGTAAAATATGAACAGCATGTTCCCCCAAATGTTTCAGGATTTGAAATGAGAGCCGGTGATTATCCTTTTCAATAACATTATGGTTGCCTCCTGACTTACACTGAGTGGCTGAGTGACTACAGCTATGCTGATTAGTATGAAGAAGACTTTGTGAAAACTTCATAACATCCGCTGACTACTTTTAATAATAAATTAATCTGACATTTGGCATGTTTCTGGAGGTAGTGCTGGTTTCCTAACTCATTGTCTGTTCAAAAATCTGCTATAATTACATCTATAAAATAGGTTCTACCCGAATGTTCCAACTGCATCTATTAAACAGAGTCATAATGATAATGCTTATTACCTGGCCCGGGAATCGTTGGTTGTGGCTGTGTTGGCTAATGTCAGACAAGAACAATAACCTCATCTGTGAAGCTCACTCCTGTCTGTTCTTAGCCAGGGTGATAAATATGACACTTACATACAGGCCTGACATCCCATATCCTGTCCTACAAATGTGTTTCCTGTTGGCTGATCAATTCGGTGTGCTCTATCTCTAGCTGGATTGCGAGCACATCTGGAATAAATCATAAGCCTGTCTCCATGGTTATTCTGAGCACTATTGCAATTGATCTCGATTACATAAAGAAACCAAAACAAAATCTGTCCCCACTAACACAAACACAGAAGTAAAAAGGGCTACACTTTGGAAAGTCAAAGAAATTTAGAATACAACTGTTCGATGGTTCAGTGTCACTGA
Organism: Rhincodon typus; assembly: GCF_021869965.1. Lineage (NCBI taxonomy): Eukaryota > Metazoa > Chordata > Chondrichthyes > Orectolobiformes > Rhincodontidae > Rhincodon > Rhincodon typus. Next base: position 48,850,469 of record NC_063332.1, on the reverse strand, counting down.
ATTAAGTCAATCCCAAAATATAAATGTTTCTGGCTTAAATCTTTTGGCATGAAAATGAAGATGGGCTGGAAGTGGGTACCACAACTATTTCATCAGTAATGTCATAAGACTATGAGAGCATTAGACATAAGAACATAAGAGCAAAACTCAGCCATTCGGCCCTTCACATCTGGTCTGCCATTCAATCATGGCTGATGTGTTTCAGCAAGGATATCAATCTTAATTTTCCAAGAAGTAAAACATAATTCTATACATCCTGTTTTTACGATCCAGTGCGAGTAAGGATTTTAATGCTTTGTTTTAATCAGCACCCAGCAGGAATACAGATTGGCAGACTTTAGTGGTGGGAGTGTGTGTGTGGGAATTAGGGGAGCTCCAATTTTTTTCGGTTATGGCCACACCAATCAGGTAACCTGTCAGTTGGCTCATGTTGATGCCTGTATTTTACACAATCAAGCTGTAGTCTCAGTGCTAGAAGCTGCTCTTTGTTTTGTGTGTAGTCCCTAGTCAGGCCCTCAAGATGATTTCAATTTGTGTAAAACCAGTTGAGGATCAAATTTTTGCAGAGGACCCACCATAACATTAGTAAAGATGGGCCAGAAACTTTAGAGAAAAGATGCAAATCCCATAAACTTTCCGCCAGTTACAGCGGACAACTGGGAGAAAGGCCTACAGGAATTCCAAGCACCAGTGATGTTTCCTGAGCTTTCCACAAGTCTGTCAAACCCATTGAGCAGTCATTTAAAACCGTGCTGGTCTGATTAGTTAGACAAATATATTCTTAACGATGGGCATGATAAGTATCTCGAAAAAAATGGTATTACAGAAGAATTGAAACATCCTCTTTTTGGTTGCATGAATATCACACGGCTTCTGGCCCACTTTTGTTTTGCAATGTTTTGAACCATCTTTTTCATGCCTCACTGGTTAATTGGAAGCTGCTGTAATATAATTCAGAAAGTTATAATAACTCTGTGTATCGCCTTTGTATTGCAAGATGGAAGAGGTAAGTTGTGCATATTTTTTATCCTTGCCCATTATTCCCAAATCCTTCCTGCCTTCAGATAATATTGCCAAGCATGTCAAAGAACATGCCTGCTTGCACTTCACCAGCAAGGCAATCATAGAATTAGGCAATCTGGGGGAGCTAAAGCTAAACCTAAAACTGAAGCCAAATTGCATAGCATATTAGCTACTGCTTTGAATGATTCCAAAGCCCGTTAAGCAATCACTAGAATTTAAGCCAAATTAGCTCAAAACTAAGATTCATTGTGGTTTCTGATAATCTATTGGGAAATGAACAACGTTTTTCACCAAAAGTAAAACTTTGTAAATTACCCTTGTGTATGAATTCATTTCAAAAAATATACTTCTGTTCTTGCTAAAGCGACACTTCATCAAGGTGATCACGTTCAAGTATTGCAATAAAATGAAGTCTCTGCATTAAAGTCTGAGTCCCTTCCTAATAGCACTGAGAGTGTCCCTACAGCCCAAGGTCTGTAAACCACCTTCTCTAGGGCAATAATTGCTGGCCTACACCACAATGCCCACATTTTAATAATGACTTTTAAAAAAATGAAAAATTTCCACTATGTCATAATTCCTCCCTACACTTTGCTTTCAATCATTTACCTTCGATTTCTCAATATCAAATGGACTGGAAAATCAGTGGTCTAAGGAACAAATAGTAACCATTAAAACTATAAAAGCAAAACATACATGTAAATGCATCTGATATATGGATGATTCAATTACAAACATGATCCCCTGATTGTAGGTACAAAATAAGGCTGCTTAAACACCAAACAGCAGAGGAAGCACACAATAAACAGAGAATTGAGTTTAAGAGCTATGAGGTTATGCTGCAGCTCTATAAAACTCTAGTTAGACCACACTTGGAATATTGTATTCAGCGCTGGTCACCTCATTAAAGGAAAGATGTGGAAGCTTTAGAGAGGGTGCAGAGGAGATTTACCACGATGCTGCCTGGTCTGGAGGGCAGGTCTTATGAGGAAAGGTTGAGGAAGCTAGGGCTTTTCTCATTGGAGCGAAGAAGGATGACAGGTGACTTGATAGAGGTGTACAAGATGATGAGAGGCATAGATAGAGTGGATAGTCAGAGATATTTCCCCAGGGCAGAAATGACTACTACGAGGAGGCATAATTTTAAGGTGATTGCAGGAAGGTATAGGGCAGATGTCAGAGGTAGGTTCTTCACACAGAGTGGTGGGTGTGTGGAATGCGCTGCCGGCAGTGGTAGTGGAATCAGATATTTTAAAGATTTTTAAGCAACTCTTGGATAGGCACATGGAGGATAGTAAAATGACAAATGGCATCATGAATGGTGCTGTGCAGTTATTCACCTCAGCAGAAGATGCTCCACAAATATGTTAAGCAAGCACAATGAGATTCAACATTAAACAGCCTCACAAAATTAAAAACAGAACAATTGAACACTACACTCACCATCCTTAATGATGTGGATGTCCAGCACCTCATTGCAAAATAGAAGGCTGAAACATTTCCAACCATCTTCGGCCAGAAGCTTCAAGTGGATGATCTCTCACAGGATCTTCCTGAGCTTTATGGCTTCACAGATCCCAGTCTTCAGCCAATTTTATTCACTCAACATGATATCAAGAAATAGCTAATGGCACTGGATTCTGCAAAGGCTATGGCTATCACAAAATTCCAGCAATAGCACTGAAGAAGATGTGGGCAACCAAATTAGTGCCATTTCTAGCCACACTGTCACCATTTTGTAATTGTACTGGAACAAAGAGAAAAGGCTATAGTTTTAATGAAAGGTCACTGCACTTGAAACATTAATTCTGCTTCTCTCTCTACAAATGCTGGCAGATCTGCTGAGCTTCTCCAGCTGTATCAGTTTGTGTTTCAGATTTCCAGCATCTGCAGTTCTTTGTTTTTACAAAATTGGGATGTACCTGACAATGTGGAAAATCATCCACATATGCTCCACTGACAAAGAACAAAATTAATCCAAACTGGCTGACTACCACCCAATCAGGCTATTCTCAAATCATCAGCAAATTTATACAAAGGTGTCACTGTAGTGCTAATAACCAGTACTTGCACAGCAATCTTTTAGGGTCACTTGATGATTATGTCGTTACAGCCTTGGTCTAATGGAAAAAGAGATAAACTCAAGTAGTAAAATTGGAGTGACTGCCTTTGATATCAAGGCAGCATTCACTGCATAGTATAGCAGGAGCTGTAGTAATATTGAAGTCTTTGAGAATCAGAGGAAAACTCTCCACTAGCAGGAGTCAGAGTCATGCCACGCACATAAGAAGATGATTGTAGTACTTTGATGCCAACCATCCCAATCCCAGGGTATCTCAGCAGGAGTTCCTCAAGAGAGTGCCCTAGGCCCAACCATCTTTAACAGCTTCATCAACGACCATCCCTCAATCATAAGGTCAGAATTGGGGATGTTAACTGATGATTGCAAAATGTTCAGCACCATTCTTGAATGTTTTTGTGTCCATGTGGCACAGGACTTGGACAACATTCAGACTTGGCCTGGTAGGTAGCAAGTAATATTTGTACCAAATAAGTGCCAGACCATGACTGGTTTCAGCAAAAGGCAATCTAACTTTCTCCTCTAACATTTAAAAACACAACTATCGCTGAATTTCCTCACTACCCTTGACCAGAAACTGAACTGGAACTGCCCTATATGTACTACGGCTACAAGTCACATCCTAAGAATTCCACATTAAGTAATGCACCAAAATATTGCCCACCAGCTAAAAGGTACAATTTGGGAGTTTGATGAAATTCTCTCCATGGACCGAGATGAGCGCAGCTCCAACAACACTGAAGAAGCTCATCAGCATTCAGGACAAGTATGGTACCCAATCCACCACCTCCAGCATTCATTCCTTCCAGCACCAGCTCTCAGCAATAGCAGCATGTATAATCTACAAGATGCACTGCAGTAACTAACCAAGGCTCCTTCAACAGCACTTTTCAAACCTGAGACATCAATCATCTAGCAGGATAAGGACAGCAGGTACATGCGAACACTACTATCTACAAGTTCCCCTCCAAATCAAATACCATCCTAACTTGGAAATATATCATCATCTGGAAATGACTATTACGAGGGGACATAATTCTAAGGTGATTGGAGGAAGGTATAGGGGAGATGTGAGAGGTAGGTTCTTCACACAGAGAGTGGTGGGCGTGTGGAATACGCTGCTGGCAGTGGTAGTGGAGTCAGATACTTTAGAGACTTTTAAGTGACTCTTGGATAGGCACATGGAGGGTAGTAAAATGTAGGGTATGCCCGGTAGTTTGATCTTAGTAGGATAATAGGTCGGCACAACATTGTGGGCCGAAGGGCCTGTACCGTTCTATGTTCCATGTTCTATGTATCACCCCTTCACTGTTACTGGGTCAAAATCCTGAAACTCTTTTTGTTAATATCTCTACATTGCAGTGAGCTCAGCTGTTGAGAAGGTAGTCGTGAGCTGCTTTCTTCCATGGTAATTAGGTATGGGCAATAAATATTGGCCTAGCTATTGAAACCCACATTTCATCAAAAAAAAAGTAAAGAGCAACTAATGCTGGTCTTTCCAGCACTGCTCATATAAATGAAAAATTAAAATATAATAGAATGATTTCATATTTATTCATTCATAAAAGGTTATCCACATCATTGGCTGGGCCATTACTTATGACACACGCCTGAGTGCCTTTTATTTCAGTCACATTTCAGAGGGCAGTTAAAAACAAATCATACTGCTGTGGATCTCAAATCACATGTAGAGTAGTTATTAAGGTTTTTCTAGGGACTGACAATAAATGCTGGAACTGCGGACAAAGCCACATCCCACAAGAATTTTTTAAAAAAGGCCAGATGATGGCAGATTTCCTATCCTAAAGAACATTAGTGAACCAGATGGGTTTTTATGACAGTCGATAATGGTTAGATTGTTGCCATTGGGATATTTTTTTAAATTTCAATTTTTATTAAATTCAACTTTTGACATCTGCCGTGGTGGTATTCAAACCAATGTATCCAGAGTCATTAGTGTAAGATTCTGAATTACCGGTCCAGTGATATTGCCACAACACAACACTGAAATGAATGGCTTGGCATTCCTGCCTAACCCACTTATACCAATGTGTGCTGCTGGTGCAAGTGCTCTGTTCAAGGACCAAAACATTACTAACGCTTTCCAGACGACATAAGACTATAAGATATAAGAACAGAATTAGGCTATTCAGCCCAACTCCACCATTTGATCATGACTGATATGTTTCTTAACCCCATTTCCCTGCCTTCACCATGTAACCTTTGATTCCCTTACTAATCAAGGAACTATCCATCTCTAACTTAAATACACTCAATGACGTGCCTCCACAGCCTTCAGCAGCAATGAGTTCCACAAATACAACACCCTCAGGCTTAAGAAATTCCTCCTCATCTCAGTTCTAAAGGGTTGTCCCTTCAATCTGAGGTTGTATCCTTGAAGCCTAGTTTCTCCTACTAGTGAAAATATCTTCGTCAAGTCTACCCTGTCCAGGCTTCTCAGTATTCTGTAATTTTCAATCAGATCTCCCCTCATCCTGTTAAACTCCATTGAGTACAGACCCAGAATCCTCAACTGCTCCTCATATGACAAGCCCTTCATCCCCAAAATCGTTCTTGTAAACCTTCTCTGGACCCTTTCCAAGGGCAACACATCCTTCCACAGAAACAAGGCCCAAAACTGCACACACTATTCCAAATGTGATCCGACTGGATCCTTATACATCACCAAAAGTACATCTCTGCTCTTGTATTCTAGCCTTTTGAAAATAATGCGAACATTGCAGTTGCCTTCCTAACCGCCAAATGAACCTGCACATCAACCTTAGGAAAATCTGAACTACGATTTCCAAGTCCCTTTGTGCTTTGGATTTCTGAAGCCTTTCCCAATTTTAAAAAATAGGGTATGCCTCTATTCTTCCTGGCAAAGTACATAACCTCACACTTACTCATACTGTATGCCATCTGCCATTTCTTTGCCCACTCTTCCACCCTGTCTAAGACTTTCAGCAGCCTTTCCATTTCCTCAACACTACCTGTCCCTTTATTTATCTTTGTATCATCATACATCACATCCGCAATCTCCCTTTTGAATTTCTTCATTACCACCTAAAAGAATTCTAACAGATTTGTCAGATGTGGTGTCTCCTTGATGAAACTGTGCTATCTCAGCCCTATTTTACTATGCACTTCTAAGTACTCCACAGTCTCACCTTAAATAATGGACTCTAAAATCTTACCAACCACCAAGGTCAGGCTGACTGCCTGTAATTTTCTGTTCTGCCTCCTTTCCTTCTTATAGAAGGTTGCTACATTAGCCATTATGGTGGCAGTGTAAGTCACTCCATTTGGAGCTCCACTTGTGGAACATTCCTTGTTCCAGTCCTATTCCGGCCCCCACCCACAACTCTTACTCCGATACATCGATGATATCATCGGTGCTGCTTCCCTCTCTTGTCTGGAATTGAAAATCTTCATCAATTTCGCCTCCAATTTTCACCCTGCCTTCACTTTCATCTGATCTATCTCTGACTCCTCCCTTCCCTTCAACATTTCTGTTTCCATTTCTGGGGATAGACTGGCCACTAATATCCACAAACCCACCGACTCCCACAGCTACCTGGACTATACATCCTCACACCCTGCTTCCTGTAAAGGTTATCCCATTCTCTCAGTTCCTCCGTCTCCGTCGCACATGTTCAGAGGAGGCCAACTTCAACAAGGGAGCCTCCGAAATGTCCACCTTCTTCCTCAACCGAGGATTCCCCAGCTCCGTTGTCGACAGGGCCCTCATCCAGGTCTGACCCATCTCCCGCACTTCTGCCCTCACCCCTCCTCTTCCCTCCCGCAACAGTGATAGGGTTCCCCTTATCCTCACCTACCATCCCACCAGCATCCACCTCCAGAAGATCATCAGACACCATTTCCGCCACCTCCAGCAAGATGCCACCGCCAGACACCAAACCATCATCTCGCAAACCATCCACAACCTCATCACGTCAGGTGACCTCCCACCCACGGCCTCCAACCTCATCGTTCCCCAACCTCGCACTGCCCGCTTCTATCTCCTTCCCAAAATCCACAAACCTGAATGCCCTGGTCGACCCATTGTCTCCGCCTGCTCCTGCCCCACCGAACTGATCTCCAACTATCTCGACTCCATTTTCTCCCCCTTGGTCCAGGAACTCCCTACCTATGTCCGTGACACCACCCACGCCCTCCACCTCCTCCAGAACTTCCAATTCCCCGGTCCCCAACACCTCATCTTTACCATGGACGTCCAGTCCCTCTACACCTGCATTCCCCATGCAGATGGCCTTAAGGCCCTCCGCTTCTTCCTGTCCCGCAGGCCCGACCAGTCCCCCTCCACTGACACCCTCATCCGCTTAGCCGAACTCGTCCTCACACTCAACAACTTCTCTTTCAATTCCTCCCACTTCCTACAGACAAAGGGGGTAGCCATGGGTACCCGCATGGGCCCAAGCTACGCCTGCCTCTTTGTAGGTTACGTGGAACAATCCCTCTTCCGTACCTACACCGGCCCTAAACCCCACCTCTTCCTCCGTTACATTGATGACTGTATCGGTGCCGCCTCGTGCTCCCACGAGGAGCTCGAACAGTTCATACACTTCACCAACACCTTCCACCCCAACCTTAAATTTACCTGGACCATCTCTAACACCTCTCTCCCCTTCCTGGACCTCTCTGTCTCCATATCGGACAACCACCTCAAAACCGATATTCATTTCAAGCCCACCGACTCCCACAGCTACCTAGAATACTCCTCCTCCCACCCACCTTCCTGCAAAAATGCTATCCCCTATTCCCAATTCCTTCGCCTCCGCCGCATCTGCTCCCAGGATGAGGCATTCCACTCCCGTACATCTCAGTTGTCCTCGTTTTTCAAGGACCGTAACTTCCCCTCCTCGGTGGTCGAGAACGCCCTCAACCGTGTCTCCCACATCTCCCGCACCTCATCCCTCACACCCCGTCCACGCAATAAGAACCAAAAAAGAATCCCCCTCGTCCTCACGTACCACCCCACCAACCTCCGGATCCAACGCATCATCCTCCGACACTTCCGCCATCTGCAATCCGACCCCACCACCAAAGACATCTTTCCCTCCCCACCCTTATCTGCTTTCCGGAGGGACAACTCTCTCCGTGACTCCCTTGTCCGCTCCACACTCCCCTCCAGCTCCACCACACCCGGCACTTTTCCCTGCAACCGCAGGAAGTGCTACACCTGCCCCCATACCTCCTCCCTCACCCCCATCCCAGGCCCCAAGAAGACTTTCCACATCAAGCAGATGTTCACCTGCACATCTGCCAATGTGGTATACTGCATCCTCTGTACCCGGTGTGGCTTCCTCTACATCGGGGAAACCAAGCGGAGACTCGGGGACCGCTTTGCAGAACACTTACGCTCGGTTCGCAACAAACAACTGCACCTCCCAGTCGCGAACCATTTCAACTCCCCCTCCCATTCCTCAGACGACATGTCCATCCTGGGCCTCCTGCAGTGCCACAACGATGCCACCCGAAGGTTGCAGGAACAGCAACTCATATTCCGCTTGGGAACCCTGCAGCCCAATGGTATCAATGTGGATTTCACAAGTTTCAAAATCTCCCCTCCCCCCACCGCATCCCAAAACCAGTCCAACTCGTCCCTGCCTCCCTAACCTGTTCTTCCTCCCACCTATCCCCTCCTCCCACCCCAAGCCGCACCTCCATCTCCTACCGACCAACCTCATCCCGCCCCCTTGACCTGTCCGTCCTCCCTGGACTGACCTATCCCCTTCCTAACTCCCTACCTACACTCACCTTTCCTGGCCCCATCCCCGCCTCTTCGACCTGTTTGTTTCCTCTCCACCTATCCTCTCCTCTATCCCTCTTCTTTCCGCCTCCCACTCTCTCCCTATTTATTTCAAAACCCCCTTCCCCTCCCCCTTTTCTGATGAAGGGTCTAGGCCCAAAACGTCAGCCTCTCTGCTCCTATGATGCTGCTTGGCCTGCTGTGTTCATCCAGCCCTGCACCTTGTTGTCTCGGATTCTCCAGCATCTGCAGTTCCTACTATCTCTGACATATTCCCCTCCCCTCTCTTGTCCGCCTTCCGCAGGGACTGTTCCCTCCGGGACACCCTGGTCCACACTTCCTTCACCCCCAACACCTCCCCACAGCCCTACGGCACCTTCCCCTGTAACCGGCGAAGGTGCAACATCTGCCCATTTACCTCCTCCCTCCCCAGTATCCAAGGGCCCAAACATACCTTCCAGGTGAAGCAACACTTCACTTGCACTTCCCAGAATCCAGTCTACAAGGTGCAGAGCTGGATGAACTCAGCAGGCCAAGCAGCATCACAGGAGCAGAAAGGCTGATGTTTCAGGCCTAGACCCTTCATCAGAAATGGGGGCATCCCTAGAAGAGGCTTCGCAGTGGGGTTAAAATTGAATCAGAGATAGTAGGAACTGCAGATGCTGGAGAATCCGAGACAACAAGGTGCAGAGCTGGATGAACACAGCAGGCCAAGCAGTATCATAGGAGCAGAAAGGCTGACGTTTCGGGCCTAGACCCTTCATCAGAAATCATTCTACTGCAGTCTACTGCATTCGCTGCTCACAATATGGTGTCCTCTACACTGGGGAAACAAAGAAGACTTGGTGACCGCTTTGCAGAACATGTACGTTCTGCTCGCAAAAACGACCCTGAACTACCTGTTGTCTGCCACTTCAATGCACCGCCCTGCTCCTTGGCCAACATCTCTGTCTCTGGCTTGCTGCAGTGTTCCAGTGAAGCCCAATGCAAGATGGAGGAACAACACCTCATTTTCCACTTGGGGACCGTACAGTGGACTCAATATTGAGTTCAATGATTTTAGGCCTAAACTCTCCCATGTCCCAGCCCCCCCACCCCACCCCACACACCAGGCCTTGTTACCACATAGCCTGCCATTACACACCCCCTGTTGTTAGTCACTAACAGTCCCCATTAACAACTATTCACCATCCCAACTGATCATTATCAATTCCTTTGTCTGTCCAACTGTCTTTCTCTCTCTTTGGGCTCTATCCTATCGTTTACTCCCGACCCCACCCACCTACCTATTTTCTGCATATAAACTGACGTTTTCCCAGCCACCATCAGTTCTGAGGAAGGGTCACCGGACCCGAAACGTTAACTCTGTTTTCTCCTCCACAGATGCTGCCAGACCTGCTGAGCTTTTCCAGCAATTTTGTTTTTGTTCCCGAGCTCCACTCTGCTCGCCAGCTCTCTTTCTCTTTCTTTCCTTGCTCTTCCAGTTTTTTTCTCCCTTCTCCTCTCTCCCTCTTTAGTAATTCCATTCCCCCACACCCCAACCCCTTTTAACTGCCAGCCTAAAGAATCAGGAAGGTCACGACTGGGAAGCACATGGCAGGAGCTGAACACGCGAGTTGTGCCCTGCAACAACAGCGGATCGAGCATGTGCCGGAGGATCAAGAGTGGTCCAACCAGCTGGGCCGGTGAGGCAGCGGCAACAAGTTTGGGCCAGGGAGGCAGCCCAGAGCAGGACACTGGCAGCTGCATGGAGAGGCCTATAGCAGCGGAAAGGAAAATTGTAATACAAAGAACAAAGAAAATTACAGCACAGGAATAGGCCCTTCGGCCCTCCAAGCCTGCGCCGATCTAGATCCTCTATCTAAACCTGTCGCCTATTCTCCAAGGATCTGTATCCCTTTGCTCCCTGCCCATTCACGTATCTGTCTAGATACATCTTAAATAACGCTATCGTGCCTGCCTCTACCACCTCCACTGGCAACGCGTTCCAGGCACCCACCACCCTCCGAGTAAAGAACTTTCCACGCATATCTCCCTTAAACTTTTCCCCTCTCACCTTGAAATCGTGACCCCTAGTAATTGAATCCCCCATTCAAACTTCTTGCTATCCACCCTGTCTATACCTCTCATGATCTTGTAGACCTCAATCAGGTCCCCCCTCAACCTCCGTCTTTCTAATGTAAATAATCCTAATCTACTCAACCTCTCTTCATAGCTAGCGCCCTCCATACCAGGCAACATCCTGGTGAACCTCCTCTGCACCCTCGCCAAAGCATCCACATCCTTTTGGTAATGTGGCGACCAGAACTGTACGCAGTATTCCAAATGTGGTCGAAACAAAATCCTATACAACTGCAACATGACCTGCCAACTCTTGAACTCAATACCCCATCTGATGAATGAAAGCGTGCCATATGCCTTCTTGACCACTCTATCGACCTGCGTTGCCACCTTCAGGGTACAATGGACCTGAACACCCAGATCTCTCTGTGCATCAATTTTCCCCAGGGCTTTTCCATTTACCGTATAGTTCGCTCTTGAATTGGATCTTCCAAAATGCATCACCTCGCATTTGTCTGGATTGAACTCCATCTGCCATTTCTCCACCCAATTCTCCAATCTGTCTATATTCTGCCGCATTCTCTGACAGTCCCCTTCACTATCTGCTATTCCACCAATCTTAGTGTCACCTGCAAACTTGCTAATCAGACCATCTATACCTTCCTCCAGATCATTTATGTATATCACAAACAACAGTGGTCCCAACACGGATCCCTGTGGAACACCACTGGTCACAGTTCTCCATTTTGAGAAACTCCCGTCCACTACAACTCTCTGTCTCCTGTTGCCCAGCCAGTTCTCTATCCATCTAGCTCGTACACCCTGGACCCCATGTGACTTCACTTTCTCCATCAGCCTACAATGGGGAACCTTATCAAACGCCTTACTGAAGTCCATGTATATGACATCCACAGCCCTTTCCTCATCTATCAACTTTGTCACTTCCTCAAAGAATTCTATCAAGTTGGTAAGACATGACCTTCCCTGCACAAAACATTCTGCCTATCACTAATAAGCCCATTTTCTTCCAAATGTAAATAGATCCTATCCCTCAGTATCTTCTCCAGCAGCTTCCCCACCACTGACGTCAGGCTCACTGGTCTATAATTACCTGGATTATCCTTGCTACCCTTCTTAAACAAGGGGACAACATTAGCAATTTTCCAGTCCTCTGGGACCTCACCCGTGCTCAAGGATGCTGCACAGATATCTGTTAAGTCCCCAGCTATTTCCTCTCTCGCTTCCCTCAGTAACATGGGATAGATCCCATCCGGACCTGGGGACTTGTCCACCTTAATGCCTTTCAGAATACCCAACACTTCCCCCCTCCTTATGCCGACTTGACCTAGAGTAATCAAACATCTATCCTTAACCTCAACATCCGTCATGTCCCTCACCTCAGTGAATACCGACGCAAAGTACTCATTAAGAATCTCACTCATTTTCTCCGACTCCTTGCATAACTTCCCTCCTTTGTCCTTAAGTGGGCCAACCCTTTCTCTAGTTACCCTCTTGCCCTTTAAGTTATTTTTTTCTTATCTTATTCGAAGTTAATGTGAATGGTGCCATTCATTTACGGTGAAGGTACACACTTTGCACTGCATTTTTACATTGAATACACGTGACAATAAGTAATTCAATTCAATTCCTCTAGGATCCTCCCTGACTCCAGTGATGCCTGAAAGATCACCGCCAATACCTCCACAATTTCCTCAGCTGTCTGCTTCAGAACTCTGAGGTGTGGTCCATCCAGATCCAAGTGATTTATCGACCTTCAGACCTATCAGCTTCCCTCGTACGTTCTCCTTAGTGATGACCCCCTGCACTGACCACTGCCCCGACTCTCTTGAAGTTCTGGTACGCTACTGGTATCTTGCACCATGAAGACTGATGCAAAGTACTTTTTTTTGTTCCTTCGCTATTTCTTTGCTCCCCATTACTAATTCTCCAGCCTCATTATCCAGTAGAATAATAAGCACTCATTACACATCATCAAATTCAGATTCGCCTGTTTCCTAGTGGGCTCTACCACACGCTGTTCCAAAAAACCAATTTGTAGAGATTCCATGATTTTCCTTTCTTGGGATCTACTAACAATGTGATTTTCCCAATCTACCTGCATTTTGAAGATCACCCATGATTACTGTAATAGTGCCTTTCTTACATGTGTTTTCTATCCCCTGATTTATTTACTTCCCCACATCTCAACCACTGCTAGAAGGCTCAAAAACAAAGTTGCTGGAAAAGCTCAGCAGGTCTGGCAGCATCTGTGAAGGGAAAAACAGAGTTAACGTTTCGGGTCCGGTGATCCTTCCTCAGATCTGTGCATTTTAATTGCCCACCATTAGCTTTCCACTAGGTAGGCGAGACTAAAGGTTGCTCCATTGACTGTACATAATTCATCATGTATATTGATCCGAGGTCTTAATATATGGTTATACAGGAATATACATGAAACTAAGCTTAATTAACGATTAATAGACTGTTAATCCAGAGACCCAGGTAACATTCTGGGGATTCGGTTTGAATCCCGCCACAGCAGATGGTGGAATTTGAATTCAATAAAATATTTGGAATTAAGAATCTAACGATGACTGTGAATCCATTGTCGATTGTCGGGAAAAACCCATCAGGTTCACTAATGTCCTTTATGGAAGGAAACTGCCATCCTTACCTGGTTTGGCCTACATGTGACTCCAGACCCACAGCAATGTGGGTGACTCTTAACAGCTCTCTGGACAATAAATGCTGCCTGGCCGCGACACCCTCATTCTGTGAATGAATAAAGGAACTAACTAATTTATTCGAGTTTTTTGAGGAAATCTCATCCAGACTGAATAGTGGGGAACTAGTAGATGTGTTGTATTTGAACGTCCAGAAAGCATTCGACAAGGTACCTCACAAAGATTGTCATAAGATAACAGTCCACAGTATTGGAGCTAGTCTATTGGCATGGATACAGAATTGACGAATGGTCAGGAAACCATAAGTCAGAATAAAGAGCCCCTATGAGGCTCCACAGGCATCAGTGCTACAACTTCAAATGTTAACAACAGATATTAGTAACTTGGAGGAAGGAAGCGACTGTATTTCAGCCAAGTTTATAGAAGGCACAAAAATAAGTGGAAAAGCAAGTTGCAAGAGAGATACAAACAATTTACAGATTGATATTGATAGGTTAAGTAAGTGGGCAAAAAGTTGGCAAATGGAGTATAGTGTGGGAAAATGTGATGTGCTTCATTTTGGAAGGAAGAACAAAAGAACAGATTATTAATTAAATGGAGACAAACTGCAGAAAGCCACAATACAAAGGGTCTTGGAGCACTTGTACACAGAACAGAAAGCTAGCACACAATTGCAGTGGGTAATCAGTAAGACTAATGGAACGTTGGCCTTTATTTGAAGGAGATTGGAGTAGGAGTAGGGAAGTCTTACTGAACTGTGCAAGGTCCTGGTGAGATCACATCTGAAATACTGTGAACAGTTTTCATCCCCTTATTTAAGGAGAGATATCGTTTCATTGGAGGCAGTTCAGAGAAGGTACACTAGGACGATCCCTGGTATGGAGGTATTGTCTTATGAGCAAAAGCTAAACAGCTTGGGACTCTACTCACTGGAGTTTAGAAGAATGAGAGGTAACCTCATTGAAACATATAGGATTCTTAGGGGTTTAACAGGGTAAATGTTGAGGGGATGTTTTCCCTGATGAGAAAGTCTAAGGCCAGAAAGCGTAGTCTCAGAATAAGGGGGCACCATTTTAATGATGGAGAGGAGGAGGAATTTCTTCTCTCAGTGGGTTGAGAGTCTTTGGAACTCATTGCCACAGAGAGTTGTAGCGGATGTAGGGTGGGTGACTCCTTGTGTATATTTAAGGCTGAGATAGATAGATTCTGGATCAGTAAGGAAAATCAAGAGTTACAGGAAAAAGGCAGAAGAATGGATGGGAGGAATGTCAAATCAGCCACAATGCTGTTGAATGGAGGAGCAGACTCGAGAATCCAAACCGCCTACGTCTGTTCCTATTTCGTATGTTCTTATGGTCTAAGATGATCTCATACTCTAGTCCGCAGGGGAATTTTCCCATTTAAAACTCACTGTTCTCCTGTAAATCACAACATAATTCATTTACTATTTTACATTGAACTTTTTCCATGTTCTTACTAACTGAAACAGTCACTTAATTCAGCCTCTGTACCTCAGTTGCATTTTTAAATTAAGGTCCCACAAAGTCACAAATTCACCATCAAACATTAACTACTATAAAAGATTGTTTCGAAATACTTCCTCTGTTTCATTGTACATACTCATATTAAAAATTTAACAGTGGACTTTAAAAATATGGTGGTAAATCGTGTGTCAATGTTACCCTACAAACTCATGCATGCTTGGAGGAAATATGATAGCTGTACACATTACAGCAGTACTTTATGCATGGGTACTGTTAGGAGTTAGAACTTAATCCTTGTGATTATATATTGTTACCAAGTGCTTGTTTCAGCAGTTCTGCGCAAGTTTACAATTGTGGAGCACGCAGAGATCTATGCAGCAGACTACCAGTTCTCAGTCTAGCTATTGTACAGACCCAATAATAACTAAATTACACTTTAATTGAAACAAATCATAAGCACATTACATTTACTACATATCACTAAACTCTTCCAATAGCACAGCTGGAAGACAAATAAAGGCCCTAAACTGGAGTAGCCTTGCATGGGTTCTCCATGCCAGTAAGTTAATTTTCAATTTACTAGGAGAAGGGAGAAAAGCCAAAATTACATGAATAATGAGAAGCATTTTGAACATAAAGTAGATTTTCTTACCCTGTGAAGTTTGTTTTTGTGGTGAAGAAAAGCTATAACTTGGCAATGTACCAACATTTATGTCTTGTTTTTAAATAAAAGGAGGTCATGGCTTATTACAAATTTAGTTCCCCTGAGAAACAATAATAATTCTGTGGCATGTTATCACAACAATTTAACTTTTCTCTCTCTACTGCTATGCAGTTTCTTGTGGCTATTCATCTGCTTTCAGTTTGAAATCACATTGCCATTTGTTGAACTCGGGCAAATTTAAGCAATTCAAGACAATAAATCTTTACAATTAAATGAAAGCTTTGAATATGAAAAAGCCAGTTATTCCTCTCATGGAATAGCTTCAGTTTATTTAATCTATTGAGGAAATGAGCTGATTCACCGATGGCAAAACCTAGAGATCAGCTTGGAATTTAAAACCATTATACTACAATTTATGTTTCCTCCTGCAATAATAATACATTGACTCACAGACGGAAAGGAAGCATGTGACCATTAGACAGAAAGATGAATAGATATAAAGGGAAACTTTTCCCATTCACCATATCTGGGGATCTAGGGATCTGCAGAGGGAAATAAATGATAGTATCCATTACATCAGGTAAATCTATAAAACTCTATTCAAGAATATTCTGGTACTCACCCAGCTGATGTAACAGTATGGAGCAAACCTAAGGATGCCAAATCAATGAAGAGGAGAGTGGTGTTCTAATCCTCTAAGTTTGCTTTTGGTATAATCTTTGGGCATCCAACTGTAGCAGCACCATAAGAAAGGTGGATAGTCCAACTCAGATCTCCTATAATATAAAAAGGTGGCGGATTGAAAACGCATCAAGGATGTGAGATTCTTTAAAAAACGTTCTCCTCCTCCATGGACAAACAGGATGGCCCAATGGGACTCCAAATCTCCTGCTCAATATGCATGTTCAACTATCAGCTATGAGGCAGGATACCTCTTGAACCACAGTTGTATTGCATGAGTTGACTCAACTTTGAGTGTGCTAATTGCTACACCAACAGCCAATTTAGGATAGTCAATCAAGCTCACAATATGGCTCATTTCACTTGCTAGAAGCATTATACATTCATACACAGGGACCCAGACTGTACAAACAAAAGGAATATGTTCAAGCATTTCACCATTTTGAATTACACAGGATCTTGCAGCACCTGTAATTCTCCATTTCTTTCTCCATGGTAACACCTCAGGCAAACGGAGTCAACTTGCAAAGCAATCTTCCTGTGATATAAAAGGTTACGGTTTACTTGAATTTGACGTTCTTGTGTTTGTCCTGATGAGTCCAAGAGAAAAAGATTCCATAATAGTCTCTCTTTTCAGCAATATTCACGTTCCATACACCCATGAGACAAATGGAAGTTCTAGAATGTTCTTGGGGCCTCTGTTGTGGGGTATCAGTTGAAGATAACCTAAGAGCTGCCGCAAGATTCAGATTGGGTTGCACTACTGTGAAATCACTTATCATTAATGAATAGCGGATACCTCCAGTTGCAGCACATTCTTGGAAGCTGACCCTAGTTCCTGCACATATGGTTTAATACTCAGTAAACATCCTTTTTTTTAAAGCTGTTCTATAACACCCTCTGGTGGTTCCACCTTTCTGGAGATAACAAAGTACTGATTTAGTGTTTGCAATGGCTCAGTAAAAGGATTCTCACCTGTGAGTTGCGAGGCTGTGAGCTCAAACCGCACAGCAAGGATTAACATCAATGCTTGCACACCAGTGCAGTATTAATGGACTCCTCCACTGCTAGAAGAGCTGTCTTTCAGATGAGAAATGAATCTAATGCTCCCATCTAGCCTCTCAGATGGTGCAAGATTCCTTGGTGATAATTTTACAGAACTACACAGGAATTGTATCGCTAATGACTTAAACAGTAAATGCTGGAATACCCAGCAGATCTGGCAACATTTTTGCAAGGAGAAACAGAGTTAATATTTTGGATCAATCCCCTTTCTGATGAACTCCAACTAGGCCATTCAGGAGCAAAATCAGGAAGCCCTTTCAGACAATGGAATATTTTCATCTGTTCCAAAAGGTTTTGGATTATAGGTCAATTTAAATTTCTAAAGCCGTAGTTCATTTTGGGTAGGACCAAAAAGGTAGTCACACAAAGGTGAGTAAAAGGACATAAGAAACAGATCAGCCATAATCTTATTGAATGATGAAACAAGCTCAGAGTGCAATGACATACTTGTGTTCCCATATACCATTAAAGTCCTCAAACATTCTACATATTTATTCAGTCATTGTTACATTTCCCTTAAATTAGTTTACATGTAATCATCCTCTCCCAACACCCATCTCTAGGCCGGTCTGAATTGGCCCTTGGACTTGTAAGTATCTACATAAAAGTGCTTCAATTACAGCATTGAGTACTTCTTTGTTTTTGAGACACAGACAGGTTTTAATTAGATGCAAAGCCTTCCAGGACTGGATGACATTTAAACAAAAATGTGACAGAACAAAATGTTCCCCACTAAACTATAAATGTTCAATGCAACCCATGAAAATCCAAGAGTAATCAACATTTTGCCTGATAAATTCTGAATAGTGGGATTATTTTATTGCCTGTCTAACACCAAATAACACTATCTCTCCTGAAATCATTGGCAGTGAAATTGTGGCTCAAATGATACACATTTGCAAAGATCAGTTTCCTTCACATCTAATAGTTACAGAAGTCATGGCATCTTCAGTCTTCAATCATTTTTATCAGAATAAACTGCATTTAAAGCTAATTGAACGAAGAAAAGCTTTCAGCAGTTTGCAGACTCAATTAAATTTAAGCAGGGTCAATATACTTTGCCTTTTTTTTCTTATAAAGATCATAAACTATGCCTCTGCTTGTAAAAACAACAACATTTAATTGTTTCTGGCTGCTATCTCAGTACCTGTTTCTTTAAAATACTTTGTAAGGGCAAAATTTCCCACCAAATGAGGCCTTTTAAAAAGGACTTGGCATTACATACAGAGCTATGCACTGCACAAGACACAGATGTGCAGGGTCCCTAATCCCTGACCATCCTAATGCATTGCCCACCTTCATCTTGTTTCCCGTGCACTTCCCTGCCCCAGACATCAATGACCACCTCATTTACAAGATGTTTGGACATAGAGGCCGCGAAAGAATAAGGTTGTTGTAAGACAAGAGGCAGTGGTATCAGAAAAACTCGTTGTACCTTTGTCAGCTTGCTTTCACATTCTACAGCATACTCTCATCACAAACATTGATCCATGGTATATCTGATGGGGACATGAGACATCATGCTGACAGAGATGTAGAATTAGAATCCCTACAGTGTGGTAACAGGCCCTTCGGCCCAACAAGTCCACACCGAACCTCAGAGCATCCCACCCAGATCCATCCCCCTATGACCCACCTAATATACACCCTCTACCTCCCTGAACACTACAGGCAATTTAGCATGGCCAATCTACCTAACCTGCACATCTTTGGACTGTTGGAGGAAACCAGAGCACCTGGAGGAAACCCACGCAGACACGGGGAGAATGTGCAAACTCCACACAGACAGTTGCCCGAGGCTGGAATCGAACCCAGGTCCCTGGTGCTGTGAGGCAGCAGTGCTAACCACTGTGCCACCATGTCGTAGAGGCAAAACAAACGTAAGAAATCATGAACACAGCATTTTCATCTATGTCACCAAAGTACCCTTGGTCAGTTTTATTTTGTTTTTCTTCCACCTACTATAATCTCTGTGTACTCCCTGGATTGGTAATTTTGACTAAGCTGGCAATGGAGCCGATTGGCTCTGGAGGGTGATCCTGGTGGTATGAATCTAGGCAGCTCATGAACAATTCCAAAAATTTGTTCTCCGGCTTATGGGCACAGACTACTTCAGTATCTGAGCTATCACAAATTGTGCTGGACTTTGTGCAATAACTATCAAACAAAATTCTGACATTACGATGGAAGAAAAAAAAAATCATTGTTAAGCAACTGAGCTGTTGCTTAGGATATAATCTTGAGAAACTCCTGCAGTGATGTCCTGGAGCTGAGATGATTAGACCTTTAACCAACCAGCATCCATTGTACTAGGCATGATTTCAACCAGCAGTTGTTCCCTGATTCCCATTAACTCCAGTTGTGCTGGTCTCCTTGATGCAATATTGAGAGAAATGCTTTGTTGTTCAGGGCAATCATTCTCATTTCACAACTTGAACATAAGAAATAGAAGCAGGTGTATGCTATTCAGATTTTTAAGCCTACCCTGATGTTTAACAAATTCATGGCTGATCTGCCCTGAGCTTCAATGTCCCTTTCGTGCTAACCCAGTGTAACATCAACCCTGCTATTTCAAAAATCTCTTTAACTATTTTCAGTGATCTAACCTACATAACCCTCTGGATTACAGGTTTCCAAACATTCACTACCCTCTGGAAATAAAGCTCCTTCCCATCTCAGTTTTGAATGAGTGTCCCCTTATTTTTTTAACTATGTCCCCTCATTGGAGAATCTACCAGTAATGGAAATATCTTCTCAACACCAACTCTATTAAGCCCCCTTGCATGTTTCTCTAAAATCACTCCTCATTCTTCTAATCTCGACTGAATAAAGACTTGATCTGTTTAGCAGCTTTTGATAATTCACTAGGAATGAATGAGTCTAATGAATCTTCTTTCAACTACCTCTAATGCCGGGGTATCCTTCTTTAAATACACGGAATAAACTGTACACTGTACTCCAGGCACAGTCTGACTAACACCCTGCACAATTGTAACAAGGATTTCCTGTTTTTTAAATTCCAGCACTTCGAGTTCAGTTCTTTTGTTTAGACCAAGGCTGTGATAAGGTCAGGAGCTGAATGGACCTGGCAAAATATCTATAAGCAGGTTATTTCTGAGCAAGTGCTACTTGTTATCACCATCAGCGACCCCCTTCCATCATTTTGCTGATGTTTGCAAGTGGACTTACAGGATGGTATGTGGGTGGAGTGGATCTCCTGTCCTGGCTTTTTGTGGAAGGGATATATCTGGGCAATTTTCCTCATCACCAAGTAGACACTGATGTTTTAGCTCTACTGAAATAGCTTGGTAGATGCATGACTAATTCAGGAGGGCAGGTTTTCAGGACTGGTGCTGTGATATTCACAGGACCAGCGACGTATTATAATATGGTGAACACTGACCCAGAGAACCAGCAGAAAATGGGAACAAAAATCTAAGGCATCAGCTGTTGAGTATCATCAAAAACATGAGATCAAGAGCAAATTTCAAACAAGGCGATTAGTCATAAAGATTAGTCATAAAGTTCATTCCAGACAGTCAGCACAGCACAACTTTTCCATTGGGAAATCAGCAACGAAGCAGATTTCTATCTAGGAGCAATATAATGGAGGAATCAACCAACAAAGAGAATAAGTGAAAAGTGTGCTTCAGTGATCGGAGCCAATAAAAGGGCATCATGCATTGAGATAGTTCATCTTATCATAGTTGCATGGTCTTAGATTCAGAAGGGAAGTGATTTTTCAGCTGGACTAAAACCATTCAGTGGAACAACACAGCAGAAACCCTTAGCCCTCCTCCAGATTTTTGTGTACAAGATGAAGACTCAGGGGATTCTCATCCACAAATATTTTAGTTGTTGTTGCGAAATTGTAATTGGCAACAATACTTTGGTTGGAAAACCAATAGGGCTAAAGTTGAAATAATGCAATGTTAAACAGAAGCTATGTTTAAGATCACAGTAAAAAATTCAATATTTCAATAAAGCACTGATAATCATAAAGAAGAAATAATGCACCACAATTTAATCAATTCAGCAGTTTAGGCAGTAGAAAGTGTCTTCCCACAGGGATCCTTTACCAGGAGTTCACTTGATCAAAAGATTTTTTCTGTGAGATTTCTTCCCACTGTATGAACAGTTGACCCACATGTGATTTTCCCACGTTAATACACATGGAGTGTAATTTTCCCTCCCGCGTTGTGAGGTTATGGTGAGCACGATGACTTGAACAGGCAAGATCTCCAAGCTTCAGATCTGTGCCATCGAGTTAAATGGTTTCAATTAACTTCTTCATCCTTCAATGGTCAGATCAATTTCAGTGAGTTAGAAGACTAGAGACGCACATTTGCACCCCATTAATTCACAACTCGTATTAACTTAGCTTTCCAAGTAATTTCTCACCAATTGAGAATCTTGATGTTTCCAAAATTAGACAATTCAAAAAGCAGGACCTATCAAGTTGGGTCCTCTGCCTCAAGTCCAGCTGAGTTCGCTGCTGTACCAGCTATCTTCATTCTCCTTAGATTGAACTGCAAAACTACAGCAGCCTCCATGATCGGTAGGAACAATGTCTCCATGGACTGTCCATCCACACCACTGGGCAATGGCAATATATTAGCCTCAAAACATAAGATTGCTTGTTATTGTACAGAGTCAGACAACACTTTATCCCTCACAGTTAGCTTTTCCGAGCAAGGGCAGCCAGCAGTCTCGGACTCAGAAGAAATGACTAAATTAACGCCACAGCAGCCAGTATCCTGTCAGCAAGTCACCTTGTACTTACACGTGGAGAGTCCTTGACACTGATCCAGCTCCCTCAGAGGGAGCAGAACCTCTGACAATCCTGTTCTTATCTGTCAGCCAGGACTCCCTGATTGGACCAGATTAACAGCCTCAATCAGGGAACTCATATTCCATGAGATCACCTGGCTGACCACATTACTATCACTACATCCCTCCGCAATGCCCCCCCCCCCCCCCCCCCCCCCCCCCCACCCACCACCCCTGCCCCAAGTCCGAGGACATAGGCCGTTTTTGTTTTGTGGCTCCTCCTGGGACATTTTAATACCGCGTCAGGTTCCTCCAACGTTGCCACGGATACGGGCAGCGTATAACACACAGTAGCTCGCCTCTTACACCCGAAACATCTCGGAACAAATTCATTCTCTTCTTCAGCGGACAATGGCATTGAGGCAGTGACATGGGGGCGGGTGGGGATTCGCAGTGGCTCAGTGGTTAGCACTGCTGCCTCACAGCACCAGGGACCTGTGTTCAATTCCACCCTCGGGTGACTGTCTGTATGGAGTTTACACATTCTCCCCGTGTCTGCGTGGGTTTCCTCCGGGTGCTACGGTTTCCTCCCACAGTCCAAAAGATGTGCAGGTTAGGTGGATTGGCTATACTAAATTACCTACATTCAGGGATGTGTAGATTAGGTGGGTTATAGGGGGATGAGTCTGGGTGGGATGCTCTGAGGGTCAGTATGGACTTGTTGGGCCAAAGGGCCTGTTTCCACACTGAAGGGATTCTATGAACTGTAATCTGCCGTGTCCATCTCAGATGCCATGGTCTCTTCAACACTTGACAGATGGGAGAAACCACAGTTTCCAGAACAGTGGGAAATGCTATTTTGGGACTGGGCATGGTTTGCTCACTCAGCTTTCATATGACCCATGTGCTTGTTGAGGACCGTTGCACCTACCCAAATTTTATACATCATTGGACCTGACCTTGTGCCGACCATGCCTCTTACCCATGCAGGGCCATTCCCATGGTTCCTACATCAAATTTCACCCCTTGAAGTAAACTGTTTCTCTCACTTAGCGGAGCCTTGAGTCCAGCACTGGAGTTCCTGATGCCACTTCACCCTCCCCGAGGTCCAGGAAGATCAGATCTAACTTGGTGTGGAGTCTTCTCCCCATTAGCAACCCTGCTGGAGCTATCCTTGTAGTTGGATAGGGCGTGGTCCTATAATCATATAAGAAGTGGGACTGTTTGGTATCTAGTGTAGCTTTAGGCTGTTCCTTTAAGCCTGCCTTCAAAGTTTGGACTGCTCTTTCTGACAAGCCATTGGATGATGGATAGTATGGAGGTGTTCTTATATATCAAATACCCTTTGACTTTAGGTAATACTCAAATGCCCTGCTGGTAAACAATGGCCCGTTATGTATGACCAACACCTGTGTATTGCAAAAGATACATGCAGCTTTTTTAATCATTGTGCCCGTGTTTGACAAATGAATGCTGTGCACATCCAGCCACTTTGAGTGGGCAGCCACAGTGACTAAGAACGTTGAGCCCATGAAAGGACCTGCATAGTCGACACGTAACTGAGTCCAGGGTTTACCTGGCCATTCCCACAAATGTTGGGAAGCTGCTGGTGGTAATTTTTGTCTTCATTGGCACTCTGGACACTACTGTGTCTATTTCAATTATGTCTGCATTTAAGCCTGGTCACCAGATACAACTTCTCACCAACATGTTCATTTTGGAAATTACTGGGTGACTCTGGGGGAGTTCAGCCAGTATCTTGTGGCAACCTTTGCTTGCGACAATCACTCTTACTCCCCATAATAACACTGTTCTCTACAGTGGTCTGGTCTCTTTGGGTCCAAAAAGGTCTCAATTCTGGTTGTGATGGCCCTTTAGCTTCCCCAACATCACCAACTACGTCAGTTTTGCCAAGACCAGATCCTTCTGCATCCAAAGCCTGACATTGTCAACTGTGACTGGAAGTGTGTCCAGAGGATTTAAAACCTTTACGGACTCTTCCAGTAGCAGTACCACTAGTGGGAGGTAGCTGAATGCATCTGCTTTTGCTAGTTGACGTCCTGGACAGTGTTCTGACTTGTAATTATACACACTTAATATTACAGACAGCTGCTGAATTTGATCTGAAGCAATGGGAGGCACTGCCTTCTTCTCTTTAAGTAGACCTAGCAGTGGTTTGTTGTCCATTATTATTATAAATTTATGTCTGTAAAGGTATTGGTGGTGTTTCCTGACTCCAAATATGACCACCAAACCTTCCTACTCTAGCTGGGCATATTTACACTCTGCATTAGCCAAGGTTCTGGATGCATATGCTATTGGACATTCCTCTCCATTGGGCCACTAATGAGCTAATACTATACTGATGCCATACAACAAGACATCTCATGTCAATGCCAGATCTTACTTGGGATCATAATTCACCAAAACCTTAGAGGATGATAACTGTTTCTTCACTTCCCTCAAAGTGATGGCTTGGCTATGTGACCATTTCCAAGGCTGACACTTGAAGAGTCAATGGAAAAGTGCCAGGATGGAGGCCACATTATATATGAACCTTCTGTAATAATTCCTCAGCCCAAGGGAAGACCTAAGCTCTAGTACAGACATGGAGCAAAGGTACCTTTGATCTCCTTCACTTTATCTTCCAATGGCTGTAACCTGGTCTTGTTGACTCCCAGCCCAAGTAGGTCACTTGAGTTGCCTGGAACACACATTTTTCCTTTAAGGCATATGCACCTGGGAGAAACATCTAACGACTAAGTCCAAGTTCTCTAAATAGTCTTTAATGATCCTCCCTGTTAGTAGCACATTATCTGGATAAATGATGGTAGAAATTGCACAGGCTGACAATACCCCAAATAGTAGTCTCATATTGGTACAAACCCTTATGGGTATTAATTGTAGCATACTTCTGGGAGTCTTCATATAACCTCAATTGAAAGTATGCATGGCTCATACCCAGCTTTGCTAAGGACATCCCCTCTGCCAGCTTTGCACATAAATCTGTTATGCAAGGAATTGGGCATTTATCCAGCTGTGAAAAACACAGTTTGCCATTTGTCTGAAATCCACACAAAAGTGAACTGGCCCATCAAGCTTTACAATTGATGTGACCAATGCTGGCCATTCTGCAAGCTGGACTGGTTTGATGATTCCTCCGCTTTCCAGCCTCATGATGTACCTGTAAGGCAAATGGCACTGGGTGGACCTCGCAGAATCATGGAATTGCTTCCTGATCCATATGCAAGGTGGCCTTGGCCCCTTAAGTAGTCCCTAGGCCTTCCTGAGAAACCTCCAGGTATTCAATTAGCACTTCATTAAGTCAGTCATTTTCTAATCAAAAAATGTAGAGCCAATCTGGGTAAATCTGTCTCAACCAATTATGCCCCATCAAGCTTGGGCCCAAGCCATTTACTACAATCAGTGGTAACTGAACCAGCTGCTTCTCAAAAGAGAAGAGAACTGAAGTTGTACCTTTAATCTAAGGGTTCCTCACTATAGGTTCTCAGTCTAGCCAAGGTCTTGCACAAGCTCAAGGGTTGGAATCAAGAGTGCATTTTGGTAAAGGTTGAATCAGAGATAGTAGGGACTGCAGATGCTGGAGAATCCGAGACAGCAAGGTGCAGGGCTGGATGAACACAGCAGGCCAAGCAGCATCAGAGGAGCAGAAAGGCTGACATTTTGGGCCTACACCCTTCATCAGAAAAGGGAGAGGGGAAGGGGGTTCTGAAATAAATAGGGAGAGAGTGGGAGGCGGATAGAAGAGAAGAAACAAACATGTCAAAGAGGTGGGGATAGGTCAGTCCAGGGAGGACTGACAGGTCAAGGGGGCGGGATGAGGTTAGTTGGTAGGAGATGGGGGTGCAGCTCGAGTTGGGAGGAAGAACAGGTTAGGGAGGCAGGGACGAGCTGGGCTGGTTTTGGAATGCGGTAGGGGGAGGGGAGATTTTGAAGCTTGTGAAATCCACAAATGATACCATTGGGCTGCAGGGTTCCCAAGCGGAATAAGAGTTGCTGTTCCTGCAACCTTCGGGTGGCATCGTTGTGGCACTGCAGGAGGCCCAGGATGGACACGTCGTCTGAGGAATGGGAGGGGGAGTTGAAATGGTTTGTGACTGGGAGGTTCCCTTGACCTCTTCATCTCCAACCTACCCTCCCTCGACTTCATCTCTAACCACCCCAAGACCTCTTCATCTCCAACTGCCGTCGAGACATCAATCACCTCAACCTCTCCACCCCTCTCACCCACTCCAACTTCTCCCCTGCAGAACATGCAGCCCTCCGCTCCAATCCCAACCTCACCATAAAACCTGCAGACAAGGGAGATGCAGCTGTAGTATGGCGCACTGACCTCTACATCGCCTAGGCCAGACACCAACTCTCCGACACCTCCTCCTACTGCACCCTTGATCATGACCCCACCCCTGAGCACCAAACCATCATCTCCCAAACCATCCACAACTTCATCACCTCAGGTGACCTCCCACCCACGACCTCCAACCTCATTGTTCCCCAACTTCACACTACCCGTTTCTATCTCCTTCCCAAAATCCACAAACCTGAATGCCCTGGTCGACCCATTGTCTCCGCCTGCTCCTGCCCCACCTAACTGATCTCCAACAATCTGGACTCCATTTTCTCCCCGTTGGTCCAGGAACTCCCTACCTATGTCCGTGACACCACCCACGCCCTCCACCTCCTCCAGAACTTCCAATTCCCCAGTCCCCAACACCTCATCTTTACCATGGACGTCCAGTCCCTCTACACCTGCATTTCCCATGCAGATGGCCTAAAGGCCCTCCGCTTCTTCCTGTCCCGCAGGCCCAACCAGTCCCCCTCCACTGACGCCCTCATCTGCTTAGCCGAACTCGTCCTCACCCTCAACAACTTCTCTTTCAATTCCTCCCACTTCCTACAGACAAAGGGCATGGCCATGGGTACCTGCATGGGCCCAAGCTACGCCTGCCTCTTTGTAGGCTACGTGGAACAATCCCTCTTCTGTACCTACACCAGTACTAAACCCCACCTCTTCTTCCATTACATTGATGATTGTATTGGCACCGCCTCGTGCTCCCATGAGGAGCTCGAACAGTTCATCCACTTCAACACCTTCCACCCCAACCTTAAGTTTACCTGGACCATCTCTAATACCTCTGTCCCCTTCCTGGACCTCTGTCTCCATAATCGGGCAACCACCTAGAAACTGATATTCATTTCAAGCCCATCAGCTCCCACAGCTACCTAGAATATTCTCCTCCCACCCACATTCCTGCAAAAAAAAAAAAAATGCCACCCCCTATCCCCAATTCCTTCGCCTCTGCCGCATCTGCTCCTAGGATGAGGCATTCCACTCCCGTACATCTCAGTTGTCCTCGTTTTTCAAGGACCGTAACTTCACCCCCTCAGTGGTTGAGAACGCCCTCAACAGTGTCTCCCACATCTCATCCCTCACACCCTGTCCACACAATAAGAACCACAGAATCCCCCTCGTCCTCATGTACCACCCCACCAACCTCTGGATCCAACGCATCATCCTCCAACACTTCTGCCATCTGCAATCTGACCCCACCACCAAAGACATCTTTCCCTCCCCACCCTTATCTGCTTTCTGGAGGGACCACTCTGACTCCCTTGTCCGCTCCACACTCCCCTCCAGCCCCACCACACACGGCACTTTTCCCTGCAACCGCAGGAAGTGCTACACCTGGCCCCATACCTCCTCCCTCACCCCCATCCCAGGCCCCAAGAAGACTTTCCACATCAAGCAGATGTTCACCTGCACATCTGCCAATGTGGTATACTGCATCCGCTGTACATCAGGGAAACCAAGCGGAGGCTCGGAGACCGCTTTGCAGAACACCTACGCTTGGTTTGCAACAAACAACTGCACCTCCCAGTCGCGAACCATTTCAACTCCCCCTCCCATTCCTCAGATGGGATGTCCATCCTGGGCCTCCTGCAGTGCCACAACGATGCCACCCGAAGGTTGCAGGAACAGCAACTCATATTCCGCTTGGGAACCCTGCAGCGGAATGGTATCATTGTGGATTTCACAAGCTTCAAAATCTCCCCTCCCCCTACCACATCCCAAAACCAGTCCAGCTCATCCCCACCTCCCTAACCTGTTCTTCCTCCCACCTATCCCCTCCTCCCACCTCAAGCCACATCCCCATCTCCTACCAACTAACCTGTCCATCCTCCCTGGACTGACCTATCCCCTCCCTAACTCCCCACCTACATTCACCTTTACTGGCTCCATCCCCATCTCTTTGACCAGTCTGTCTCCTCTCCACCTATCTTCTCCTAATTCCATCTTCTATCCACCTCCCACTATCTCCCTATTTATTTCAGAACCACCTTCCCCTCCCCCTTTTCTGATAAAGGGTCTAGGCCCAAAATGTCAGCCTTTCTGCTCCTATGATGCTGCTTGGCCTGCTGTGTTCATCCAGCCCTGCACCTTATTGTCTTGTATTTTGGTAAAGACTGGTTCCACAATCACTAAAATGGCTGCACTGGTATCAACCTCCATTTAACCATGTGTTTATTTTGATTGTTTGTGATTTGGATGTAGCTAAGCAATTTATCTGCTCCAAACCAGATGTAGCTAGACTTTCCAGGGTGTGCGCTCACCTTCATAGCGGCCCGAGTTCTCTTATTCAATTCAGGTCTGGTGGAACTCTTTTCCTGTCTCAAGTCCACATACTGGCAGCAATTAGTGTCTTGCCAGCCTGGATCCTGAAGAAAGTTTGAACAGTTTGGCCAAGGCTTGGCTTTGTTTTGGGCTAAACTAGAATTCTTCTGGTTAAGATACATCCAGAGTAAGACTATGCAATTGCCTTCACTCAAGTGTTGTTCTTCAAGAACAGTCAGACCAGACACTACATACACTTCCATTGGAATACATTGTAACTCAGATGCTCCATTTTCCAATGATAAAGCCAGTTGTAGTATATGTTTGAAGTCCAGTTGGGCTTCAGCCAGCAGGCACTTTTGTATGGTCACATCATTGTTTCCACATACCAAACAGTTTCTCAGTATCTCATTAAGGGTTAATCCAAAGTCACTGCCTCTGCCAGGCTTCTTAACCTCAAAAATCTCAATAGATTCCCCTCTTTCTCAAATTGCCAAGTAAAATCAATAGCATCTCAGAAATAAAGGAGATTCAAGGTTATAATATTCCTTGACTAAATCCATCAAGTCTTGAAAGGGTTTAGTATCTGGTACCTCAGGGAAAGTTAGGCTCCTAATAGCTGAAAAAGCTGTGGGTCCACAGCTGTCAGGGGAATTACTTATTGCTTTTCATCTATCATTTGCTGGAAAAAATAATGTATTCTTTCCACATACTGGGCCCAGTCTTCAATGGAAGAATCAAATGAGTAAAGCTTCCCAAATAACAGCATGAGGCTAGAAATGCTTACCCCAAAAAATTTCTTCAGGAATATGCTCATCTCTCATTGCCTCTGAAATAAATCCACAGAGGCTGGTTTCCCATCACCAAATCATCCTTTATTTAGATGTTGAGCATCCTTGACACTGGTCTAGCTTCCTCAGACCCAGCTCTCAGTGTCTGACACTCCTGTTCTTAACTGTCAGCTAGGGCTCCCTGATTGGACCAGGTTAACAGCCCCAATCTGTGAAGTCATATTCTATGATGTCAGCCTGACGAGCCTCGTTGCAATACTACAGTGCCTTAATGCAGAGGGAAAGGTAGCCAATCCCTAACTTAGACCTAGCTCCTTTTTTTTGAGAATGTGGTAATGATCTTTCTCCTTGAACTCCTGTAGACTTTGGGGTGACCGTGGAGACATCCACAGTACTCTTAGGAAGAGAGTTCCAGGGTTTTGATCCACTGCCAGTGAAAGAACAGCTGTATAGTTGCAAATCAGGTTGAAATGTGGCTTGGACGGAAATGAGTTGGTGATGGCATTTGCATATAACTACTGCCGTTTTCCTTCTCGATGTTAGTGGTCATGGCTTTAGAAGGTGCCATCTAAGGTCTTTGTGAGTTATTGCAGTGCATTTTGTAGATGATATACACTGCTGCTACTGTGAGTGAAGGGAGTCAATGTTGAAAGAGACACAAGGGAGCAAATCATGCTTTGTCCACGATGGTGTCAAGTTTCTTGAGTGTTATTGGATCTGCATTCATTCAGGCAAGTGGGGAGCATTGTATTACACTACTGACTTGTTCCTTGTGAATGCTGAATGGGCACTAGGCAGACAGGAGATGAGTTTCTTGCCACACAATTACCAGCCTTTGATCTGCTATTGTAGGCACATTATTTGCATGACAGGTCCAGTTTAGTTCCTGGTCACTGGTAATCCCCAAGATTTGAAACTGAGCAATATAGCATGAGCAGCTCCATCGAATACTAATGGAAATGATTAGATTTTCTCTTGACGGAGATGGACATTTTCTGTCAATTTTATAGAGTGGAGGTTGTTTGGATCTTGCCATTTGTCAGACCAAGTATAGATGTTATCCAGATCTTGCTGTATTTTGACACTGAACACTTCAGTATCTGTGGAGTCGTGAATGGTGCTGACATTATATAGACATTAGCAAACATCCCCATTTTTGACCTAAGGATGGAGAGAAGGTCAATGATGAAGGTACTGAAGAGCGTTGGACCAAAAACACTATCCTGAGGAACTCCTGCAGAGACGTCCTGAGATGCGATGATTGACTTCGTTGACATAATTGACCCACTACACTATGGCCTCCCTACTTCAGAGCAGAGGGAAAGGCAGACAACATTTTACAATAAGAAATTGTACATGTAACAGTCAGAATTGGGAGGAAATGTTGCTGTATGGTATGGTGTTGTGTCAACGTCAGAGTTGCAGCATGGACCCGCAGCTTCTGCAACAAACGCACTTCATGAGATTAAACAAAATAGCAATTTGTCAAAATCAAAGTTGGGTGAGTGTTTAGTGGGGACTTAGTGGGAAGATTCCAGGGAGACACTGTCACAGTCAGTCCAAAAGCTATGCCAGGGTATGGCCATGTTTAGTCAGGTGAATGGTGCAAATCAAGTCTGCAGATCTGTGTGATTGAATAGGAATTGGGTCATGGTCAATTCTTGCAATCAAGAAAAACATGTCCGGGCCTTATATTGGGGTACTATTGCAGACTAGGTCTGAGAGTGGGCCATGGTCAGTCATGGTTGCATGTTGCACATAATCTATGAGCTTTTTAGGCATCAGTCCATGGCATCATCACAGCTGTGGCAGCTCCTGTCTGGGTGTAGTCCTCTGTTCTGAGCTCAGGTCATTTCTTGTTGCTGAGATACGTATTGCCGTTCAATTTCCATCATTGGATTGCTTGGATCTCTGGGTCCAATGCTGATTTGTGGCCTGTGCAGATGATAATTTTGTATCTTTCTGAGCAGCCGCCCCTGAGTTGAGGAACAGCTTATCCAGTTGTGTATATATACCTATGGCCATGGTGGTATACCCTGTCATTCACATCCACTACGT
Organism: Rhincodon typus; assembly: GCF_021869965.1. Taxonomy (NCBI): domain Eukaryota; kingdom Metazoa; phylum Chordata; class Chondrichthyes; order Orectolobiformes; family Rhincodontidae; genus Rhincodon; species Rhincodon typus. Next base: position 48,818,701 of record NC_063332.1, on the reverse strand, counting down.
ACAACTGAGGCGACAACTGCTCTACGCAAGGTCCCAGGTTGCCACTTAGGCTGATTTTTGTTGAGACAGTTGAAGATTTTTACCTCGAGTGGCTCCTCATTGTTTAGTTTTGGTAACGGGTTAGCAGTCTTATCAAAATGAAATGTCATTTCACCTTGATTTTGTCACTCAGACATGTTACTACTTCTGGCTTCAGTAGCTTTACTGTTACTGGAAGAGTAGTTTGGGTGTGTCCTGACATTAGTCTTTGTACAGGATTACTTCCTGTGCCTTCAGTAGCTGTTTCTCCACCTTATATACACTTGCTGGATTTGTTGAATTTCTTCATGATTCCTTTGATTGGGGATAGTGTGGAGTTGATGTGTGGTGATGGAACTTCACAGTCATTCCTGAAGTAATTAAATTCATCATGGACTGAGGGCCATTGACAATCATCACAATGTTGAGAATGTCGTAACGGTTGAAGCATGCTTTCAAGCAATTGACAATCTCTCCAGTAGTTGTAAAAGTCAGCCTCTCAGTAGTCAAAATAATAGTCTACGATGACAAGATAACAAGTAACTATACGCTAGTTAGCTTAATATTTGTTGTTGGGAAAATGTTAGCATTTATTACAAAGGATATAATAGCAGATTATTTAGAAATACCAAATATGATCACACCGCGTCAACATGGCTTCATGAAGGGGAAATCAATAAAAGGAAGCAATGGATGTGTTATATTTGGATTTTCAGAGCATTTAATAAGGTATTACACATTTGGTCATAAGAGCCTACCGTTGGAGGCATGGATAGATGATTGGCTAATTAATAGAAGACAGAGGTAAGAGGGGCATTTTTAGGACGTAAACTAATAGAGTGCCAAAGTGACCAGTGCTGGCACCACTGTTACTTACTATATATATATATATTAATGGCTTGGATGAGGAACATGAATGTACAATCGCCAAGTTTTCTGGATAACACAAAATAAATGGGAAAGCAAGTGGTAAGGATAATGCAAAGAATCTACAGAGTTCCAAAGTTGTACAACACTTTGAGAGAAAGAAAATTTTCTCATCTCCATCCTAAAGCACCATGTTCTAGACTGATCCACAAGAGGAAATATCCTTTTTATGTACGCACTGTCAAGATCATTCAGAATCTTTTACAATTCAGTCAAGACACCCCTCATTTTTCTAAACTGTAGTAGAAACATGCTCAACTTGTCTAACCTATCCTCATAAGACAAACATTCAGTTCAGGTTTCAGGTAGACAAACAGGAGGCTAGAAGAACACACCAGGCCAGGCAGCATCTGGAGGAAAGGAGAAGTCAACATTTTGGGTGTTATGCTTCTTCAGGACTTCAGTTCAGGTATCAATCTAGTACACATCCTTTGAACAATCATCAATACATATCGCTCCTTAAACAGAGAGTCCAAAATTATACACGGTATCCGAGATGTGGTCTCAACAATGTTCTGTATAACTGAAGCACAACATCTTCACATTTATGTTCAACTTGTAATGAAGGATAGCATCCCATTAGCCTTAATAAAAACCAAAAGAACTGTGGATGCTGTAAATCAGGAACAAAAACAAAGTTACTGGAAAAGCTCAGCAGGTCTGGCAGCATCTGTGAAGGAGAAAACAGAGTTAATGTTTCGGGTCTGGTGACCCTTCCTCAGAACTGATAGTGGCTGGGAAAACGTCAGTTTATATGCAGAAAATACGGAGGTGGTTGGGGTAGGGAGTAAACGATAGGATAGAGCCCAAAGAGAGAGAAAGACAGTTGGACAGACAAAGGAGTTGCTAATGATCAGGCTGGGAGGGTGAATAGTTGTTAATGAGGACTGTTAGTGACTAACAACAGGGAGTGTGTACTGGCAGGCTATGTGGTAACAAGGACTGGCGTGTGGAGTGGGGGGGCTTGGACATGGGAGAGTTTAGGTCCTAATATTATTGAACTCAATATTGAATCCGGAGGGCTGTGGGGCGGAAAATGAGGTGTTGGTCCTCCAGCTTGCGTTGGGCTTCACTGGAACACTGCAGCAAGACAGAGACAGAGATGTTGGCCAGGGAGCAGGGTGGTGCATTGAAGTGGCAGACAACAGGTAGCTCAGGGTCTTTTTTGTGAGCAGAGCGTAGATGTTCTGCGAAGCGGTCGCCAAGTCTACGCTTCGTTTCCCCAATGTAGAGGAGACTACATTGTGAGCAGCGAATGCAGTAGATTAGATTCTGGGAAGCGCAGGTGAAGTGCTGCTTCACCTGGAAGGTATGTTTGGGCCCTTGGATACTGGGGAGGGAGGAGGTAAATGAGCAGGTGTTGCACCTTCACCGGTTACAGGGGAATGTGCTGTAGGGCTGTGGGGAGGTGTTGGGGGTGAAGGAGGGTCCCAGAGGAAACAGTCCCTTTGGAAGGTGGACAAGGGAGGGGAGGGGAATATGTGTCTGGTGGTGGCATCTTGCTGCAGGTGGCGGAAATGGCATCTGATGATCTTCTGGATGTGGATACTGGTGGGATGGTAGGTGAGGATAAGGGGAACCCTATTGCTGTTGTGGGAGGGAAGACCCTTAAGCCAAGGGACCCTCCGAAATGTCCACCTTCTTCCTCAACCGAGGATTCCCCAACTCCATTTGTCGACAGGGCCCTCAACCAGGTCTGACCCATCTCCCGCAGTTCTGCCCTCACCCCTTCTCTTCCCTCCCGCAACAGCGATAGGGTTCCCCTTATCCTCACCTACCATCCCACCAGCATCCACATCCAGTTGATCATCAGATGCCATTTCTGCCACCTCCAGCAAGATGCCACCACCAGACACATATTCCCCTCTCCTCCCTTGGTCCGCTTTCCGCAGGGGCTGTTCGCTCTGGGACACCCTAGTGCATACTCCCTTCACCCCCAATGCCTCCCCACAGCCCTACGGCACCTTACCCTGTAACCGGTGAAGGTGCAACACCTGCTCATTTACCTCCTCCCTCCCCAGTATCCAAGGGCCCAAACATACCTTCCAGATGAAGCAACACTTCACTTGCACTTCCCAGAATCTAGTCTACTGCATTCACTGCTCACAATGTAGTCTCCTCTACATTGGGGAAACGAAACGTAGACTTGGCGACCACTTCGCAGAACATCTACGTTCTGCTCGCAAAAAAGACCCTGAACTACCTGTTGCCTGCCACTTCAATGCACCGCCCTGCTCCCTGGCCAACATCTCTGTCTCTGGCTTGCTGCAGTGTTCTAGTGAAGCCCAACGCAAGATGGAGGAACAAGACCTTATTTTCTGCTTGGGGACACCACAGCCCTCCAGACTCAATATTTAGTTCAATAATTGTAGGGCCTAAACTCTCCCATGTCCCAGCCCCCCACCCCACACATCAGGCCTTGTTACCACACAGCCTGCCATTACACACCCCCTATTGTTAGTCACTAACAGTCCCCATTAACAACTATTCATGCTTCCAGCCTGATTGTTAGCAACTCCTTTGTGTGTCCAACTGTCTTTCTCTCTCTTTGGGCTCTATCCTATCGTTTAATCATAGAATCCCTACAGCGTTTATTCCCTACCCCACCCACTTCCCTATTTTCTGCATATAAACTGATGTTTTCCCAGCCACCATCAGTTCTGAGGAAGGGTCACCGGACCCGAAATGTTTACTCTGTTTTCTCCTTCACAGATGCTGCCAGACCTGCTGAGCTTTTCCAGCAACATTGTTTTTGATCCCATTAGCCTTCTTGACTATGTAACTGTAAATTAACTTCTTGTGACTCTCAATGCTCTACATTTCATAATTCTGCAATCATTCTGCATTTAAGTAATTTTTCACCTTCCTGCCAAAGTGAGCTAATTTACATTTTCCCACATTATACTGTAGTTGCCAGATTTTTGGCCACTCATTCAAGCTATTTGTATCCATCTGCAATTTCCTTATATCTTCTTCAACATCGTTACCATCTGTGAAATTAGCTACAGTGCCTTCACTCCCCTCCTTTGAGTTATTGATGCAAATGGTAATAATTTGAGGCATTGATTCCAACCAAGCAGTGGTCCACTCATCACATCCTGTCAAGTGAGGAGACATCAGGGATCCTGAACTTAATTTTTGACTCGTATCTGGCCATAGGTGAGGTACCAGAGGACTGCTAGAGTCGCCCTGTCATAAAACAAGGAAAGGAATGAATAGTCCAGGAAATTACAGGCTTGCCTTTATTAACTGAGGCATAAATACAAGAGCATGTAGGTTATGCTGGCACTGTATAAAATGCTGGTTAGACCACAGTGTAGTACTGTTTGATGTTCTTGTCGCCATATAATAGGAAAGAAGGATGTGATTGCACTGGAGCAAATGTGGAAGAGATTTGTCAGGATGTTCCTAGCCAGAATATTTGAGCTAAGAGGGAAGATTGGATCGGCTGCAATTGTATTCCTCAGCGAAGTTTGTTAGGTTAGGAGTGTATACGTTTATGAGGGGCAGGATAGATAGGAAAACCTTTTTTCATCAATAGAGTTCAATAATGAGGGGCAGAGTCTAAGTATAAGGGATAAAAGGTTAAGAGGAAGTTGAGGAGAACTTTTCTTATTTGGAGGGTTTGGGAATCTGGAATTCGCTGCATGAAAAGGGGGCTGAGTCAGAAACTCATATAATATTTCAGTAGTATTTAGATATTCACTTGGTTGCCATAGCTTCCAGGGTTGCTGGATCTAAAAGCTGGAAAATGGAAATAGATAGGTTAGATCTTTGTTAATTGACACAGACACACTGGACTGAATAAACTCCTTTTGTGCTGTAAATATCTATGAGTCTTTATGAGTCTATTATAGGAATGAATAATGCATCATATTACATCAAAAATAGTTATAACATGACTATTCTATTTTAAATGTATGCACAATGTTTAAATCCACCTTAAAAACCCTTTTAGATATTCAAAAAAACAAAATTTAGAGGAAATTATGCTCAGTAGTCCAGTAAAATTTATTCAGTGCATCTTTGTCCCAATCTTTTGTGTCCAAAGGTGTCTGATGTTTGTTTCCCTATTTGTGTGTGTACCAATGTAGATTGTCTTTTTAGAGTATCCAGTTTGCCTCTGCGGCTTTCATTGTTTATTGTATATACCCAAAAAATTTTTTCAAAAAGTCTGATTACATTTTTATAGCTGCCTTTTTATGTGTTCTCCAGGTTCATTGTTCACTGTTTTCTATTTTACTGGTGTTGGGCAGTTTTCAAAGCAATGCCTCCGAGATCTCTAAAAGCCTGCATTTTTCTGCAATGCTTTCTCATTAGTTTCTTGGGACCTACTCAAATGTTACAAAGTCATTTTATTTTTAATCTTTTCTATGAATTTAATTAACAACTTAATTTCTAAATTAAATTGGTCACTTCCTTTTCACCAACCATTTAAGTAATGTGGCTGAAGGGAAGGTCGGAGGCTAGAGATTCTGCAGTTAGTAAATCATCTCCTATCCCACTAAAGCCTGGTCACCATCTATAACACAAGAGAAGTGTGATTAAATACTTTTGTCTTCCCTGGATGAGCATAGCTTCAACAGCGCTCAAGAAACTTGACACAATCCAGGACAAAGCAAGCCCCTTGATTGACAGTCCATTTTCAGCATTAGTCCCCTTTGCCACTGACCCACTTTAGCAACAGCATGTTACCATCTACAAGATGTGCTTTAGTTACTCACTGAGGTAACTTCCACGTCTCTTCCTAAACCTGCAACCTCTACCACCTGGAAAGACAATGACAGCAGAAGCATTGGAACACCAACTACCTGCAAATTTCCCTAAGTCAAACACAATTCCTGAGTTGGAACTGTATCACCTTTCCTTCACTGTCACTAGCTATTCAAGAAGGCAGCTCACTACCACCTTCTCCAGGGCAACTACAGATGGGCAATAAGTGCTGTCCCAACTTGCAATGCTTATAATTTCATGAACAAATAAGAAAACATACTCACCATCAAACTGCAAGTGGGAAAATTATGCTCATTGTGTTGTGAAAAAGTAAACACATCAAGCTTCACTCTAAAGAAAAATGAGCTGGAAGATGATAAATAGAATTGTACTTTTAAAAGCTTTCTCTGTCTCAGGTACAATGACATTTGCCATTTTATTTCAAGGCTGAATAGCATGTCACTTAAATCTAATGCCTACACTGGCAGAGCATAAACCACATAGTCCTCACCCTGCTTTACAGATTCCACATGAAACAATACAAACATTGACAAATTAACCAAAGGATCGACTCTAGACTGAGAACAATGCGGATTACATCCTGAATGCTTATTAATTCTTGCTTAGAGAATGCTCCAAGCCCACCCTACTGTCAGCCAAGCTGACTCTCAGAGCTGAATGTATTCCAACCCCTATGTCAGCAAAACTAAGAGATGGTGCAGACTGTATTTCAGCAAACATCCCACTAAGACCGAGATTGAGAGCAGATTGCATACCAGATCCTATCAGTTACTTTAACAAATATAGCCAGCTGCCATACTGCAACCATGTCGTTTGGAAAAATTTATGTAACAAATTGAATTTTTTGGCAAACAGAAACCTAGAACACTACTCTAGATGATGAAAGGGCTCTGTATGCTTCCCTTGTAATCTTGTGTGCATTATCTACTTCAGTTTGGAAAGAGAAATGTAATTCCTCCATGCTTTCGTGCATTAAAAATCAAATATTTCTGATGGAATTTTGCTAGAACATAGGAATGAGATTTATAAGCACCTTCCATTGAACAGGCAGGGAATAGAAGGATACAGACCATGTGCAGGTAGATGGGATTAGTTTAGAATGGCATCATTGTCAGCACACACATGGTGGGCCAAAGGCCCATTCCTGTGCAGTACTGTTCTGTGTTCCATTTGGGCTTGATTTTAACTCCCTCAAAATCCACGTCTAAGTGCTGTTATGTCTTTTCAGCAAAATGAGAAACAAATGCATAAGAATATAGGAGCTGTTTCTCCATGTTCACTGACCTTAATGGTTTGGTTGCCTCTACACCTCTCATTCCTTTCACTATCTTTGATCTGTCACGTTGCTTGCATGACCTTCAGAAATTTCTTCCAAATCCTTATTGAGTGGACAAAAAGTACAAATTCTGATTCGCAGATACCGAGATTATCCCTCCCTTTGAAACTACCTGAGGTTTAACCAGCCTGTTGGTGAACTTGTGTCATGTTTAACCAGCTGACAGGAAATCTATTCCATCATCGAAACAGATTATTTTCTTAACTGGTGCATGTAATGTGGACAGTGCAGGCAAATCTAGCATTTTATTGATCATTGTTAGCTGCCTTTGAAAAGAAAGTGACAAGGCATCTTCCCAAACTGTTGCAGACCATCTGCTGGGAACATTCACAGCGCTGTTAGGAAGGGAATTCAAGGAGTTTGAACCAACACATTCACATCTGAAGCGATTTTAATGCCTGTGATTCTGGCAGCATGGGCAACACTCAGCACTAGCAGCAGTGTCTAATATGAAAATTATAGACTATTGACGTCACCAATGTCACAACACAATTTTAACTTTAGACTCTGTGAGACCACACAGTTCATAAGCTGCCAATAAAACTTGTCTGAGGTAAATGTGTAACCAAAGGAAGTCAAACTAGGTGTTTACCTCTGGGTCCTAAAGGGATGTTTGAACTCTCTATCTGTAACTTTATTACCTCCTCCCCCATTCTGCATCAGGTTTATTAGCTTCACAATTCCTCAACGCTCAGCACTTTATTTTATCCTGGGATCCAAATGCTTCAGTGTCCAGATATTGGCTCTCACCCCATTCCTGACCTCATTTACACTTGCTTTGAACAGGAGATAGAATACAGAACATAGAACTGTACAGCTCAGGAACAGGCCCTTCAACCCATGATGTTGTGTCAAACATAACACCATATTAAACTAATCCCTCCTGCCTGCTATTGGTCCATATCCCTCCATTCTTTGCATATTCATGTGCTTATCTAAAAATCTCTTAGATGCCCCTATCGTGTCTGCCTGTACCATGACCCCTGACAGTGCGTTCCAGACTCCTACCACTCTCTGTATAAAAAATATTTCACATCTCCTTTGAACTTGCCCCGTGTCACCTTAATGCATAGATCTCAAACGTTAAGAGACCCAGGAGTTAAAAGGATCTAGTCACCAGGCCTGCAAATGAATATCAACCTGATCTACGCCATACCCTGTGAGTATCACACCAGTTTAAATCAGGACAGGTGTCAGAGGCTTACAGTATACCATGCTATCATATCATCTTCTGAGATTTTGTCTGTTGAACAAAATCTTTACTTTGAAATATTTGACCGTTACTAAAATGTTTCTGAGCATCATTAATTTTGAGGCATCTTAAGTAATGGTATACAACTCAACAATATTTAATGCTGAAAAAAAGAAACTGCTTGTTGAAAGTTTCCATCTTGCACTCACCAGGACTGAATCACAAGAATAACGAATCTCAGCCAAAATGAATTGACCACAGCAATCAAATCTTTGCTAACTCTACATTGCACATTCTCATGAATGGGCCTGAAACCCCACTTTTGGACCTGAACATAGCCCAGTTTACCTTAATTAAGATCACACAATAACTTGGGCAACAGGTAGAGTTAGCCATTTCATGCAGTTACTATGCAATAGCAAAACAAGTGGTATTCTCTACTATGAAAATGTTGCCGTCAAGCCAAGACAATGTTCTGGCTAGCACATGAATGAGTAATGTGCTATATGAATTTCATTGTCAATGTGATGTCAGGTATGTAAGGTGTACATCCCAGTAACAGGTGGATTATATCAAACAACACATTCTTTTAACAAAAGACAGCATATTGATCGTTCTCCAGTTTGTGCTTGCAAAATTCCGAACTTATGTCTAACATTAGATCTGATTCTACAATCAGACAACTTTTGCAAAGTAATGCCAATTTTGTTGAGAATTACGCTAACAATAACATTAAGATTATCAATCTGGCCCAGGGTGTGGCTCAACTATATGTACTAGAAGCTATATGTGCTCACACATAACACCCTTTGCAAACAGAAAAACAAAGTTCACACTTTATGATTTCTCAATTAAACAAAAGCTTGGAGAACAGCTGTTCCTTAGTGCATTCCTCAAGGCAATGTCTTGACCAGAGTCCACTTGCCAATCAATCAACACCTTCTTCTCATTCTTATAAATTGTTGCTCCCTTTATGGTATTCTTGTAATTCTGTCCTGATGAAAGCAAGATGAAAAGCTAACAACATTTTTATTGTTTCAGCTACAAACACTTATTGTTTTATGTATTACCAGTTTCATGCAACAAGTCTGTGATGCCTGTAAATTTCTGTGTGCCAGCCAAATATATCGCAAGTTGTGAATCTAGGAATGAGAGGAATATGCCAGTGAAGATAAACTTTTGATAACTGAGTCACATGGTCAGAAATCACTGTAACCTGGTGTCGTGTGATTTCTGACATTGTCCATTCCAGTCCAACACCAGCACCGCCACATTATGAGTAACATGGTACATGTGGAAGGTGTGACGTTGGTGCGCTGACCAGTTTTTGTGATTACTTTTGAATACTTGGATCTGGGCAATGGCATAACATTGGCCACTTAACTGGTGAGAATTCAACCTCCTTCGAAATACAAGTCTCAGGATGAACAACAAGGTTATAGATTCGGAGAGGTGACTGGAAGACTGTTAATTTTCTACACTGATGAAGCTTACTGTGTATTGGAAAATTAAAGGTTAGTATTAATTGCACTCCTGAATTTAGGGAAGAACTTTTAGATAGATTCATACTTTGGAAGCATATTAGAGAGTGCAAAATTAAATTGTGGCTAAATTCCACAAATTTGGAATCCCAGTTGCATCCTAACTATATAAAGATGAATGCCCCATACTTCTAGGGCATATAGAAGCCTCCTAAAACTAGACACTTAAATATTTGCTAAGAAAGCTGTGAGGGATAATGCAGAGCTTACTATATCAAGTGCCAAATAACAGATCCATGTGTGATCGAATGTGTGCTCAACCCCACATTCAGATTCAGCCAAACTATGAAGTGGAGGTGATATCTCATTTGTTTGTTCAGAGCAGCATCAGAATATTAAGATGGGAAGAAATATATATATTGTTAACATTTAAGTTTTTTTTTAAGAAAGCTACATTCGTAAAGAGACTGCAAATATTTATATAGAAGTTTAACAATATCTTCGTACTGTGATCCTCATTTTGAAGTGACACCATGACAGTTTCAAGCAGATGTCTTTGCTGCTTGCTCAGAAGAGGAGCTGGAGTATAGTGGAAAGTAAGCATGGAATGGGACATTAGCAGGTAACTCCCAGGAACTACTAATTACTCACCTATTCAGTTTCCATAGTGTGGATAGAGTTAAAACTGCCATTTCAGTTTCATGCAAAGTAAGTACTGCTTCTTCCAATGATGCCTTCCGCTATCTAACTGGCACCCATCACCACTGATCTGATTCATCCATGTTGGCTTCCAATTTAACAAGTAAAGGTAACATTTAAATGTCTCTTCTTTATTTTTAAATCCTTCCGTTGGTATGATCCTACCTATTCCTGTAAATTCCTCCAGTCATGCAACCCACCAACATTTATACTTTCGTGGAATGTAGATTTCATTGGCTAGGCAAGGAATCTACTCCTAATTACACTGGAGGATGTGGTAATGAACTGCCTTCTTGAACTGCTGCAGTCTTGAATAATAGAGACTCCCACAGATCTATTATGTAGGTAGTTTCAGAAGCTCCAAAATTTTGACACAGTGACATTGAAGGAACAGCGATATAGTTTCAGGTCAGATATTTTGTGTTTTGCAGGTGACGGTGTTCCCACGCATCAATTGCCCATGTCCTTCTCGGTAGTAGAGATGGTATTTTTCGAAGGTGCTATCAAAGGAGGCTTAGAGAGTTACTGCAATGCATCCTGTAGATGGTATTCTCTGCTGCCACTGTGAGTCAATGGTGATCAGAGTGAATATTAGAAGTGGAGAGCCATTCAAGCAATACACTTCCTCCTAGACGGTATTGAGTTTCTAAAGTATTGTTGGATCTGCACCATCTAACCAAGTCAAGTAAATTCAATCAAACAGCTGATTTGAGCCTTGTACCTGGTGGACTAGTATTGTGGAGACAAGAGCTGAGTGACTCACTGCAGAATACCAAGCCTCTGAATGACTTTTGTAGCCATAGTATTTCTATGACTGGTCCAGTTTAATTTCTGGTCAATGGTAAGCTCCAGACTGTTAATTGTAGGTAATGTCATTGGACACCAAAAGGAATTAGGTGGATTCTCTTGTATTTGATTGGCACTTGTGTGGCATGGTTGTTACTTGCCACATCATTCCAAGCCTGGATGTTGTTGGGGTTCTACTGCACAGGATTATTACTATTAATTATTATTACTCTCACTATTGTGCTAGTACTCAAGAAGCAGGGGGCAGGCCTGGCGTGAGTATGCTCCTAACAGTCTCTCATAATGTGGGTCTTGGTCATGTAATCTGTAAACAGTTGCAGTAATGCAATAAATCTCACCATGTTTACTCATCAAGACTCTTAGTTAGAGAAGGAAGGAGGATATCCTAATCCATACTGGATTACCTCAGGCTCAAAGGAACCCACACACAACAACAGTGAGATAGATAAAAGCTACACCTTTTTGGGTGTCCTGCTAGAGGCTGTGGGGAGCCACAAGGGGATATCATTAACAAGTAAAGAGAGTAAGAAACCAGCAATAAAGTCCAAGAAGGCCGGGCTAGACATTGTGAAACAGGACAGCAGCATAAGCCTAAAGTGTCTGGATGGAATGAAGGATATGCTTTCATGCTCAGGCCCAGAAAAGAGTGGTGAACACAAACCTTTCACTCTATTTCTCAACGCAAACAAAGTTGCTGGAAAAGCTCAGCAGGTCTGGCAGCATCTGTGAAGGAAAAAACAGAGTTAGCGTTTGGGTCCGGTGACCTTTCCTCAGAACGGTTCTGAGGATGTTCTCAAGAAGGGTCACCAGACCCAAAATGCTAACTCTGTTTTTTCCTTCACAGATGCTACCAGACCTGCTGAGCTTTTCCAGCAACATTTTTTTATTCCTGATTTACAGCATCCACAGTTCTTTCGGTTTTTATACTCTATTTCTCAAGCTGCTTAATGACACCTCTCATTATGAACACATCCATCTATCCTTCTCTGTCTGACCAATTCCTCATATCTTCAAATGCTCATCCACCACTGTCACTCACTCTCATCCTCGTAGAATTGTGTGCTACTCCTTGATGGTCACCCTCATTAAATACTCTTCTTCCATGAGATAAACACATACCATTACATACATTCTTAAGTTTGTTTGTTCCCTCCTTCCCAGAAGAGAGCCTAGAAAACCTGGGAAAAGCACTGAAATAGAAATGGCCCTATTGTCATTTTGCAGCTCACAAGTGCCAAGGAGCAGCTGATGGAGGTCAGTTGAATCTTGAGATGTCTTGAATTGAAACATGATGTCTCTACCTTTGTATTCGATTCTCCTCACGATAAATGAAAATATTCAATGAGCTTTCCTTATTGCTTGCTACATCTGCATACAAATCTTTTGTGATTTATGCAGGACAACACACATCTACATCTTTGAGCTCTGCAACTCTGCAATTCAATAATGTTTAGTTTTCCCAAATGTTCCCACATAATACTCCATTTGCCGCATCTTTTCCCCCACATGGCCTATCAATGTCTTTTTGTAAACTCTTTATGTCCTTTTCACAACTTACTCTATATCCTATTTTTGTGTCATCAGCAAATTTGGCAATTATATCTTCTGCTCCTTCATCTAAATTCTACACAGTTGAGGTTGAAGCACGAACTCCTGTGGCACAACATTGCCAACGCAGTACAGTTGGTGAATTTTCAGAATAGTGATCAATTGTGATGATGGACTGTCATCAGATTTATGCAGAAATACATCCGTTCCAATGCCTTCATTTCCACAGGGCTGGTAAGATCTTGGTTGTGTTCAGAGCTGGTGATTGATGCTGGTGATAGTGACAGTAGTGGAGAGTTCATACTGGAGAGAACAGCACTCTTAATCTGTGATTCATTAGAATGGATCTTACGCAGGCTTCACAACTCCACCTTTGCACTGTAAAGTGGGTCCTGAGCCTACACTTGATGAGACTGGGATCAGCTTGATGATTTTATTACAGGAATCCACCCTAGTTGTCAAATTAGGAATGATAGGCAGTCTCCTGATGCATCCATCCAGATGAGTGTTGTAGGCAGGAGACTTTGAGGGCAACACAATGTAATTTGGACAGTGGAGTTAAACAAAACAATTGAAGGGACCAAGGATGGTTGGCCCCATGGGATTGAGGAGAAACTCCTCTGGGAGCTTTTCTGGGACTTTCCAGCTCTGCCATAAACCATTAGCAAAATACCATTAGCAATCTTGAAATGGCCCATAATTCAGGCTTTAATTATCTAAATTAGCTGCCTCCTTCATGGAGAAGACAACCAATCCTCCTTGTAAACTGCCAGTGGGAAATATCCATACAAATGGGACAGTGATGAGGACACCTATTGCGGCAGCTCCTGTCTCTTGTGCTGGCTCTGCCAATCTCCATTTCTGCCATCCTGATCATGTACATTGCCGAAAAGGCCAGTATTTATTACTCGTCCCTCACTGCCCTAGAACTAAATGCCTTGCTTAGTCATTTCAGAGGACAGTTAAGTGTCAACCTCATTGCTATGGGTCCAAAGTCTCATGTTGGTCAGACCTGCTAAAGTTAGAAGATTTCCTTCCTTTTTCTGGATGGCAGCCAGTGACTAGTGGAGTTCTGCAGGGGTCAGCGTTGGAAGCACAACTATTCACATTAGACATTAACAAAAGACTGAGGGCATTGTTGCTAAGTTTCCAGGTGACACAAAGATAGGTAGAGGGACAGATAACGTTGAGGAGGTGGGAAGGGTGCGGAAGAACTTGGACAGAATAGGAGAGTGGGCAAAGAAGTGGCAGATGGAATACAGTGTAGGAAATTGTGAGGTTATGCACTTTGGAAGGAAGAACTGAGGCATGGATTATTTTATAAATGGGACAAGACTTTGGAAATCTGAAGCACAAAGGGACTGGAGAGTCCTAGTTCAGAATTGTCTTAAGGTTAACATGCAGGTTCAGTTGGCAGTGAGGAAGGTAAATGGTATGTTAGCATTCATTTCAAGAGGGCTAGGATACAAGAGCAGAGATGTACTGCTTTGTGTCATCGGCATTGGCTTGAGTCTCTGGTTTACAAGTTCAGTGACCACTTTGACACCATCTCCCCGGGACAACCAGTTCTGAGTTTAGCATCACATGTCGGCCTGTTTAGGTTAGAACAGCATATTTCTTAGACAGCAATGAACCTGATGCATTTTCATGATAATCTGGTAATTTCACAATCATAATTACAAAGAATAGCTTTTTATTTTTGATTTGCTAAGGAATTGTATATAAATTCTTCTCCTTGTGCTGGTGGGATTTGAACACCAGATCATTAGTCTGAATTTCCTCACAGAAACCGTAACATTAGTGAAGTCTTGTTCCTCCATGGCTCCACATCAAAGCTATTTGTTTCTAAAAAAAATGTCTGCTGTGGGTAGCTGCTTCAGCCATAGAAAACACTAAAAAGTACCTAGTGGAGGATGTAAGGTGCTATGATAATCAAAAGGTACCCTAATGTGGGTATTAGGTTACTTATTTAAAAAATGGAAAGCCTTAGGTTTATGCTGTATTGTTGTCAGACTTGGTTAGCCCATTGCTAACCCAATACATCTGTTACACTTCTTTAGATCTGATTTTTTCCAGTTTTGCATACTTTAACTCTTGTCACTGAGTGTCTTCAATGAGCTATAATACTAATAAAAGCAATTGGAATAGGCAGCAACAATCAGAGACAATACGGACTGTAGATGCTTCAAGCCAGAGTCTATAGGTGGGAGGCTGGAAAAGCACAGCAGGTCAGAGGAGCTGGGTAAGTCCATGTTTTGGGTCGAAACCCTTCATCAGGACTGGAGATGGTGTTGGGGAATCCAGAATTAAATAGAGGGAGAGTGTGGGGCTGGGGCAAGTGTAAGAGAAGTGGTGATAGGTGGATGCAGGTAGGGTTTACTGTGATTGGTCAGTGGGAAGGGTGAAGTGGACAGGTGAGTAGGAAGATAGACGGGTTAGGTTAGGGGTGGGACATGCTGTGGTGGTGGCGATGCTGGCCATGGGATAAGGCTGAGGATGGAGGGATCTTGAAACTGGTGAAGTCAATATTGAGGCCATTGAGCTGTAAGCTCCCAAAGTGAAATATCGGGTATTGTTCCTCCAGTGCAACCTCAGACAGTGGAGGAGTCCAAGGATCAACATGTCATCTGGGGAGTGGGAGGGGGAATTAAAATGAATGGTAACCAGAAGGTCAGGTTGATTGTTGTGTGCAGAGCACAGATACTCCACGAACCGATCCCCGAGTCTGTATTTGGGGTCCCCGAGTCTGCGTTTGGTCTCCCCGATATAGAGGAGACCACATCGGGAGCAACACATACAATAGATCAGCTTGGATGAAGTGCAGGTGAACCTCTGCCAGATTTGGAAGGATTGTTTGGGGCCTTGGACGGAGGTGACAGGGGAGGTGTAGGACCAGGTGTTGTACCTCTTGCGGTTGCAGGGAAAGGTACCGGGTGTAGTGGAGGGTTTGTGGGGAGTTTGGAGCCGACAAGGGAGTTATGGAATGAACGGTCCCTGCGGAAAGCAGACAGGGGTGGGGAGGGAAATACCTTTTTGGTGGTGGGGTCTAATTGTAGGTGGCGGAAATGTCGGAGGATGATGCGTTGGATCTGGACGTTGGTGGAGTGGTACATGAGGTGGCATGTGAGCAGCAGTTGTCTGTCCAGTTAATAATAATTCATTTCAGTTGCTGGATACTTAAAGACAGTCCTAATCTATTAAAACTAAAGCCAAGTTATTTTGTTTTAGTTGATTCCATATGGATCAGAGTTTTTGTTGTACTCAGGCCTCTATCTTAAAATAAAGGCATCTCCTTTCTCTAAGACAATACTCAATTATTAGCTCAGTATGTCCATATAATAACTGTCAGAAATGTAACGTTCAAATGGAACTTGCAACATTCACCACACATTTTAAATACTTACAGTACAATTGTATTCAAATACTTCTGAGAATGTGAAGGGCAAAAATAACAATTTGACCCGTCGAGTCCACCTCTGAAAACTTGTACACCTGGCTTAACTGCTTCCCCTAGAATAAAGTCAGAAGTTGCACGACACCAGGTTATAGTTTAACAGCTTATTTGAAATCACAAGCTTTCAGAGCGCTGCTCCTTTTTCAGGTTGACTGAACATTTGTGATTTCAAATAAACCTGTTGGACTGTAACCTGGTGTCATGTGATTCTCTCCACCCTGGTCCGACATCGGCGCCTTCACATCATGGCTCTCCTAGATTACACATTACTCCCATTGCTGTCACCGAGGGATATTCCAAGGTAACTATTTTGGGTGGAATAAGGTATGATTGGAGGCATTTTGGTTAGAACTGAACAGAATGGACTACGTAAAAGCAAGCAATGGTGTTGAGGAATGATGGTGTTGTTGATCATGTCAAACACTGCAGTAAAATTTAGAAGAATGAGGATTGACAGTGCACCATCCACTACAGATGGTGGCACTTGGGCTTTAAGTTGGTTCATTTCATTGCTGAAATAGGCATAGATCTGTTTGGAGGGCTTCAACCATAAAGTTGAGAAAAAGGCAGGCATGGTTTGAGGAAATACATCTTGCTGAAGGGCTTTAGAGAGGAAAGAGAGCTCGGAATTAGGAAAGTACTTTGGATAAAAGAAGAATCAAGGGTTGATGTGGTGGTAGGGTGGGATGAGGTATTATGGAAGTTTCTGAATGAGGCAAGGACAGTATCTGAGGAGTTGGAATTATTTACAATATCAAGCAGAAAGAGGCCTCGAAAGGGATATTGGATGGTCAATGGTTTGATGAGGTTGAGAGAGTAGAAGGATGATCTTCTGCTTAGTTTCATAGGATCATAGAATCCCAAGGCATTTGGCCCATCAAGTCTACACTGACTCTATGAAAAGCATCCCACCCAGACCCTACCTTATCTCTGTAACCCTGCATTTCCCATGGCAAATCCACCTAGCCAGCACATTCCTGAACACTATTGGCAATTCAGCATGGCCAATCCACCTAATGCACATCTTTGGACTGTAAGGAAACCAGAGCACCTGGAGGAAACTCACGCAGACATGGGGAGAATGTGCAAATTCCGCACAGACCGAGGGACACAGTTGCCCAAGGGACGAGTTTCAGCTGAGAACAGGAATAAGAGGAGAATGAAGAGAAATTGAGAATGTGATTCATGCAGAGAAATGACAACCTCCAACTAAAAATGGTTTAACAGCTGGCCCTTAACCTTAAGAATATGGGAGGAAACCAGAAAAGGAGAGAATGGGGTAATGAGCTATTCAAATGTGTATATGACAGCAGGGAAATGCTTTGCATTGAGCAACATCAATAGATTTAATAGTTTTTAATTGTGGGATTCTGCATGAATGTTAAGCATTACAAACTTTCAGGAACAAAACTTCACACTTTATTTTCATTATTGCTATTTACACTTTAGGTCTAATTTTCAACAATAACAGATCAGAAGTCTGCGCTTCTTTAAAATGTGCCACATCATCCCTTTTTTCAAACTGTTTTCTTCATACTTTCAAATTCCTGAAATATTTTGTAGTAAAGATATTTGGTTTCAAATGACCCTTCTTAGCCTGTTACTAAATTTAGACCAAATTGAATTCAGTTTTGAGTGCAGGCCAACTTATAATACTACATGGCACAGAACCATTTCCTCTGGACCATGTAGTGGTGTCTCTAAGAAATACATACAAAGTGATCCCTGTAAATAGTTGCTAAATTTTCTGTACCGGGCTGCTGTAGGCTTTGCACAACAAATTGGGTTCTGTTCTGGGTTTATCTTGGCAAGCAGTAGGTTCGTTTACATACCACTATTTTTAACTTTAATCCTGGGTATGCTTCACTGAGTCTGCATTGTGTCCTGAGTTGTACCATAGGGAAACCTGTAACCGATCGCGACATAAGGCTCCTTTTATCTTCCAGCAGAGCGGACTCAGACAACTAAATATTATCACCACATTATACTCTAGAGAAAGAGGATATGACTGACCTTTTCTTTCCCATTCACTTTCGGTTATGAACCATTTAGCAGTTTGATACTGCAGTGTGACAACAGTTTTCACTCGTAAACATGTCCATGCTACAAAACCTTAGTAGACAGTTAATATGTAGACTTGCATCATGCTTTCCATCTGCAATTGGGTGCCTCTGAGATGGCTTGAAGATGAAGATGGATGGAGAGAATTAGTACCATTTCCCTTGCTTTGCAAGCCCCAGCTAAAGCTTTTCCATGCTTGATTACAGCAACTGGCAGTATTCATTGAAATACCTGCTGTTACACAAAATGCTTACTCAATTACTCCTTTTAGCTCAGTTGGCTGGACAGCTGGTTAGTGAAGTCAACAGAGTGGGTTCAATTCTCACACCAGTTGAGGTTACCATGAGCAAATGTTTCTTCTCGACCTCTCCCCTGAGCCATGGTGGCTCTCAGATTAATCCACCACCGATCATCTCTCTCTCTTTCTAATGAGAGCAGCCCTATGGTCTGGTAAGACAATGGTTACTTTACCTTTCAATATAACAAACTATTTCAAGGTGCTTCAAAGGAATACAATCAAAGAAAATTTGACACTGAGTCATAGAGATGATGAGAGACTTGATGAAGTTGGTTTCAAGGAACATCTTAAATGAGGACAGTGAAGCAGATAAGCTGAGAAACAAAATGATGATCACGATCACACATACATATGAACACATGGCCAGCAATGGAAGAGCAATTAACAGCAAGATGTGGAAGAGGCTAAATTTGGAGACCCACAGAGACCTTCCCTCTATTCTAACGTCGGAATTGGTAATGTTCACTGGTGATTGCCTAAAGGTCAGTATCATTAGCAACTCCTCAGTTACCGAAGCAGTCCATATCCATATGCAGTATGGTAGAGACAGAATAAGGGAGAAATTAAAACATCCTGCACTGAGGTAAAATTGTACGCATGTAAATGCATGTTAGTATTGTAAATAAGAACGGGGAGCTACAGCTGCATAATACCTTGTGGAATTATGGTGCTTTGGAAGACAAACAGTGAAACTGAATACAGGTTTCAGGAAAGATAGGAAAGGAAGAAAATGAAGAGAAGAGGCAATGTCGGTTAACAAGAGCATTGCAGTGCTGGAGTAAAAGTATGTCCCAGAGGATTCCAACATAGAATTGATTTGTCTAGAACTAAGGCACAAAAATAAGCAATTATATTGCTCACTGTAGTATAAAAATCACTAACTAGTGTGAAGGATGTAAAGTAATGAATCTGCTAGAGAGATGTAAACATTGTTGAGCAGTTATAACAGGGAATTTTATTTTTAAATTTTAGATAGTGGCAAAGAGGGGCAAGTCTTCCTTGTCTGTGTTCAGGAGAATTTTCCACAGCAACATATATCCAATCCAACAAGGAAGGAGGCACTGCCAGATCTGGCTCCTGAAAATGAAATGTGCCAAATAGATCAAGAATCAGTAGGGGCTATATTTACCATAGGGACAATAGTGGAAAAGACCAAAGAACAATCCAGAGTAAGAATAATTAAGAATAATTAACTGGAAGAGAGCTACCTTCAGCAGGGCAAGATTGGAGCTGGGATGGATAGAATTGAACGGAAGGTTTACCAAATGTGTTTACCAAGGAGTTTGGGCACAATCAAGTTATATTTCCTTGAAAGAGAAAGGTAGGGTAAAAAAAAATTTTGAGCTCCTCAAAGTGGGTGGCTCAGTGGTTAGCACTGCTGCCTCACAGCACCAGGGACCGGGGTTCAGTCCCACACTTGGGTGACTGTGTGGAATTTGTACATTCTCCCTGTGTCTGTGTGGGATTCCTCCAGGTGCTCCATTTTCCTCCCATGGTCCAAAGACATGCAGATTAGATGGATTGGCCATGCTAAATTGCCCACAGTATCCTGAGATGTGTAGATTAGGTGGATTAGCCATAGGAAATGCAGGGTTACTGGAATAGGGTTAATTCTGTCACATGATTTGTGGTATGACAATAGTGGGGGATACTGACTGCATTCAAAGTAGTATTAGCTTTCTCAGACTCATGTACAGCAATTCCCACTTTTTATCACTTTAAACTCTAAAACTTTTAACCACATCTTTGAATGTCCCTTTAAATTGTCCCTTTGAAATCTGGAGTTCAGATTCTATCATGTGAGTCACCAACATGCATGTGGACCACTAATTGGATGGAAACACAGAATTAAAATGAGGGTGACAGGGTTAAGAAGCCACTGATTTTTAAAAGGCCAAATTTCCCTAACAAAATTGGGCAGTCAAGTTCCAGAGCATTTCCCAAATAAGACTGGGACTTAAGTGTGGGTGTGCAGTGGTCCCAATCCACAGCAGATCTGGTAGAAGAGAGATAACAAGGTGTAGAGCTGGATGAACACAGCAGGCCAAGCAGCATCAGAGGAGAAGGAAAGCTGACGTTTCGGGCCTAGACCTTTCTTCAGAAATGGGGGAGAGGAAGGGGGTTCTGAAATAGATAGGGAGAAAAGGGGAGGCGGATAGAAGATGGATAGAAGAGAAGATAGGTGGAGAGGAGACAGACAGGTCAAAGAGGCAGGGATGGAGCCAGTAAAGGTGAGTGTAGGTAGGGAGTTAGGGAGGGGATAGGTCAGTCCAGGGAGGACGGACAGGTCAAGGGGGCGGGATGAGGCTACTAAGTAGGAGATGGGGGTGGGGCTTGAGGTGGGAGGAGGGGATAAGTGGGAGGAAGGACAGGTTAGGGAGGCGGGGACGAGCTGGGCTGGTTTTGGGATGCGGTAGGGGGAGGGGAGATTTTGAAGCTTGTGAAGTCCACATTGATACCATTGGGCTGCAGGGTTCCCAAGCAAAATATGAGTTGCTGTTCCTGCAACCTTCGGGTGGCATCGTTGTGGCACTGCAGGAGGCCCAGGATGGACATGTCGTCTGAGGAATGGGAGGGGGAGTTGAAATGGTTCGCGACTGGGAGGTGCAGTTGTCTCGTGCAAACCGAGCATAGGTGTTCCGCAAAGCAGTCCCCAAGCCTCCGCTTGGTTTCCCCGATGTAGAGGACACTACAACGGGAACAGCAGATACAGTATACCACATTAGCAGATGTGCA
>NC_063332.1:48777617-48797310 GCF_021869965.1 Rhincodon typus | reverse complement strand
GGACAAGGGAGTCATGGAGAGAGTGGTCCCTCCAGAAAGCAGATAAGGGTGGGGAGGGAAAAATGTGGTGGGGTCGGGTTGCAGATGGCAGAAGTGTCAGAGGATGATGCGTTGGATCCAGAGTTGGTGGGGTGGTACGTGAGGACGAGGGGGATTCTGTTCCGGTTGTTATTGCAGGGAGCGGGTGTGAGTCTAGGCCCGAAACGTCAGCTTTCCTGCTCCTCTGAAGCTGCTTGGCCTGCTGTGTTCATCCATTTCTACACCTTGTTATCTCAGATTCTCCAGCATCGGCAGTTCCTACTATCTCTAGATCTGGTAGAAAACAGGATTTCAAAATCTTAGGTCATTCATATTAAAATTTATTTTTAATCTTCCAGAATTCATAATTTTGTTTCTTGCCTCTCTTGTATATATGGATTACAATACAAGCCCTTTTAGACAAATCAAGGCATAACACAATGATATGTAATTATTGGGTTAACAGTTTGTAAAATTTGGTGAAATATCTGCAGAGAAATTCGTGGCTTAACAAACCCTGACACATCAGAATGATGGTTACCAGCAATGATGCTTCATTCAGCTTGAAGTGTAATCAGTAAAACAAATGACTGTCTTCTGAAAAGTTCAGATCAGCAGATTACAAGCACGCAATCAGGATAACTTTCCTCGACTAGCATGCAAGACACAATTGCCTACCTTTTCCAGTACAGTTGCTGTTCATTCCTGAATGTTCAGAAAGTAGTGCAAAATCCATCATTAACATATATAATGTGTTCTGTTATTCACATCATGCGGTCACAATAGGAAGATAGACCTACAGTAGTCAGGACAAATCAGATGCATGAGGACTCACTGACAATTCTAAAAGGATGCTATTGAAAGTGTAGCACAACTAAATAGCAGTGAATTCGTAAATCAATATAGCATCAACGACAACAGAGTCGATAAATTAATAGATTAACTGGTTAAAATTGCATGGTAGCATATGTGAATAATAAAAGATGGATCAGAGAATTCTCACAGCATAGAAATATAACATCAGATTCAGCTTTTGCCTTGAGCCTGCTGACCCTGTTAATGATTTCCACCGGAGTTCTTCGGCATAGTGTCCTAGGCCCAACCGCCTTCGGTTGCTTTATCCTTGACTTTCCCTCCATGACTCAGCAATATTCAACACCATTTATGAATCCTTAACACCCCATAGGAGCAGAAATAGGCCACCCACCCTGCTTCTTAAAAGTTCTTCTTCTCAAGTTCTCCATCTGAAGGCAGGCCTAACTCACAGCAGCACAATCTCCACCTGGATGGATAAAATAGGCAGATTACCAAAGCAAGCGCAATTACAACAGAAATTGAACCTTATGTTTCTGGCTTTGACAAAGTCAAAGTTCCTGTGACAGTATACATTTTTTTCATGCATGTTATAGTCTGGTATAATGGATAGTGATGGAAGAGGCTCCAATTTCTTTCCATGAAATGGACGCACGGGAATCTCTCCCAATTTTCCCACTTGCCATTGTTGTATGTTGGAAGCATTCACAATTTGATACTTATGGTTACATTATGAACACACTTCTAAATCTAATAAACGGAAAATAACATACCGTGTGCTCATAATTTACTAGCTGGGTTCCCATGAATAAGAAGAAGAAAAAAAAAGTTGATTTAAATCAGGAGTACCCTGTCCTATGCAAGGAATTTAACAGATTACAGGTTAATACATTTTAGCAATTTATGATCATTCTGAAAAAGCAAAATCAACATTTAATGCTCTTTTCTATTATTCTCTTATATTAATTTTGCAAAAAATATGTTTTGAGTCAATTAATTGATTGAGTTTTAAATTATAAAAGACAAATAATGCACAAATAAACTTTTGCAGAGTTCACCAAAAGGAAAACTAATCATAAAAGATAAACATGACTTTTTTTGGTGCAACTGCCAGAGGTCAAAAGTTAAAACTTTTGTGGAGCCAGATCTGTGCTTTGGAATCGTGTCCTCTGGGTAACGGTCAACCTGAAGGAAGAAAATAGGAATTGCAGCAGTTAGTCATGACGATGGAATGCTATTTGCACCAGTCTGACCCAAAAAAAGAACCCAAATAGCAACACTTCATCGACAGAGAATGCAAATTTAGAAAAACGCTAATGATTCATCTTTTTAAGACATTATTTTAAAGTTTTGTGCTGTCAAAACTAGGCACATTTTGTTTTAGGACAATTGTGTATCCTCCATGCCTAGAATGTACTCAATGAACCAAAAGCCTTCATTCTGTGTTATAATGACTCTATGGACCAGATCTTATCAGACTTTCAGGAAAGGTCTTGGTGGAAAGACTGACAAAAAGGCACAGGAAGGCAGTGGGTTGCATGGCCATCATCTTCCTGCTCCAATGCCACCCTGTTGGTTGTGGGACGAGTGGTAGACAGTCTGCTTAGCTAGAACAGAATTAAACCAGGTAAGTGGCTCCAAAGCTACTTCCTTAGGGTTTCTGAGCTAGAGAAGCAGCTGAAATCACTGTGGCTGGTGAGTGAACTTTGGACGTTTGTAGACAGCACATTTGTAGAAGTGGTCACCCCACAGTTTAGGAGTATGCAGCGAGAAAAGGGAAATGTATGACCACCAAGAGTCCAAGAAGAAAAAGTTAATTAATGCAGAAGTCCATTGAGCGAATCTCACTCTGTTCGCCACATTTGGAAAGGAGGTAATTACACTGGAGGGGCTGCAAATGAGATTCACCAGGATGTTGTCTGAGATGGCGAATTTCAGAAGAGAGGCTGGGTAAGCTCAATTGTTTTCTTTGGGGCAGTGAAGGTTAAGGGGGTCCCTGACAGAGATGTACAAGGTTATGACGGACATGAACAGGATGGATTAAAAACAGTCTTTCCCCTTAACTGAAGAGTCACAAACAAGGGTGCATTATTTTTAATTAAATGATGGGCGGTTTTGAGGGAATTTGAAGAGAAACTTTTTTCACCCAGAGGGTGCTGGGGATCTGGAATGCGCTGCCTGGGAGGATAATTGAGGCAGGAACCTCACAATGATTGAAACATGATTTAAAGAGCACTTGAAGTGTAGTAACATTTAATAATATGGGCCTAGTGGAGGAAAGCGGAACTAGAGTAGATAGTGGCATAACACAGACTCAATGGGCTGAAGGCCTGTTCTGTACTGTGGGTTTCTGTGATTCTCCAAGCAATAGTTAGTTATGAATACTGAGCAAAGTGATGTTTCATGAGTGGAGTGCGCCCATAGCCACTTCCATGGCACCAGGCTTGGCTCAAGTATACAGGGGTCACACAGGTGACTGGAAGAGTAATAGGGCATTTGCTTGCCAGATGAATAGATAGGCTTTCCATGGCTGCTAACACAAATTCAGGGTTTTTATTTCTTTATTCATTCAGATGGTGAACGCAAAGGGACAGGTGGTCTGAGGTGCATTTGTTTTAATGCAAGAAGTGTAGTAGGTAAGGCAGATGAACTTAGGGCTTGGATTAGTACCTGGGAGTATGATGTTATTGCTATTACTGAGACTTGGTTGAGGGAAGGGCAAGATTGGCAACTAAATATCCCAGGATATAGATGCATCAGGCAGGGTAGAGACGGAGGTAAAAGGGGTGGAGGAGTTGCATTAATGATCAAAGAGGATATCACAGCTGTGCTGAAGGAGGGCACTATGGAGGACTCGAGCAGTGAGGCAATATGGGCACAGCTCAGAAATAGGAAGGGTGCGGTAACAATGTTAGGGCTGTACTACAGGCCTCCCAACAGCGAGCGTGAGATAGAGGTACAAATATGTAGACAGATTATGGAAAGATGTAGGAGCAACAGTGTGGTGGTGATAAGAGATTTTAATTTTCCCAACATTGACTGGGATTCACTTAGTGTTAGGGGTTTAGATGGAGCAGAACTTGTAAGGAGCATCCAGGAGGGTTTTCTAGAGCAGTATGTAAATAGTCCAACTCGGGAAGGGGCCATACTGGACCTGGTGTTGGGGAATGAGCCCGGCCAGGTGGTTTAAGTTTCAGTAGGGGATTACTTTGGAAATAGTGATCACAATTCCGTAAGTTTTAGAATACTCATGGACAAAGACGAGAGTGGTCTTAAAGGAAGAGTGCTAAATTGGGGGAAGGCCAACTATGGCAAAATTCGGCAGGAGCCGGGGAATGTGGATTAGGAGCAGCTGTTTAAGGGTAAATCCACATTTGATATGTGGGAGGCTTTTAGAGAGACGTTCATTAGAGTGCAAGACAGACATGTCCCTGTGAAAATGAGGGATAGAAAGGGCAAGATTAGGAACCATGGATGACAGGTGAAATTGTGAGACGAGCAAAGAGGAAAAAGGAAGCATACATAAGGTCTAGGCGACTGAAAACAGACGAAGCTTTGGAAGAATATCGGGAAAGTAGGACCAATCTGAAACGAGGAATTAAGAAGGTTAATAGGGGTCATGAAATATCTTTAGCAAACAGGGTTAAGGAAAACCCCAAAGTCTTTTATTCGTACATAAGGAGCAAGAGGGTAACTAGAGAAAGGGTTGGCCCACTCAAGGACAAAGGAGGAAAGTTATGCAAGGAGTCAGAGAAAATGAGTGAGATTCTTAATGAGTATTTTGTGTCGGTATTCACTGAGGAGAGGGTCATGACAGATGTTGAGGTTAGGGATAGATGTTTGATTACTCCAGGTAAAGTCAACATAAAGAGGGAGGAAGACTTGGGTATTCTAAAAGGCATTAGGGTGGACAAGTCCCCAGGTCCGGATGGGATCTATCCCAGGTTATTGAGGGAAGTGAGAGAGGAAATAGCTGGGGCCTTAACAGATATCTTTGCAGCATCCTTGAGCACGGGTGAGGTCCCAGAGGACTGGAAAATTGCTAATGTTGTCCCCTTGTTTAAGAAGGGTAGCAAGGATAATCCAGGTAATTATAGACCAGTGAGCCTGACGTCAGTGGTGGGGAAGCTGCTGGAGAAGATACTGAGGGATAGGATCTATTTACATTTGGAAGAAAATGGGCTTATTAGTGATAGGCAGAATGTTTTGTGCAGGGAAGGTCATGTCTTACCAACTTGATAGAATTCTTTGAGGAAGTGACAAAGTTGATAGATGAGGAAAGGGCTGTGGATGTCATATACATGGACTTCAGTAAGGCGTTTGATAAGGTTCCCCATGGTAGGCTGATGGAGAAAGTGAAGTCGCATGGGGTTCAGGGTGTACGAGCTAGATGGATAGAGAACTGGCTGGGCAACAGGAGACAGAGAGTTGTAGTGGACGGGAGTTTCTCAAAATGGAGAACTGTGACCAGTGGTGTTCCACAGGGATCTGTGTTGGGACCACTGTTGTTTGTGATATACATAAATGACCTGGAGGAAGGTATAGATGGTTTGATTAGCAACTTTGCAAATGACACTAAGATTGGTGGAGTAGCAGATAGTGAAGGAGAATGCAGCAGAATATGGATAGATTGGAGAGTTGGGCGGAGAAATGGCAGATGGAGTTCAATCCAGGCAAATGCGAGGTGATGCATTTTGGAAGATCCAATTCAAGAGCGAACTATACGGTAAATGGAAAAGCCCTGGGGAAAATTGATGCACGGAGAGATCTGGGTGTTCAGGTCCATTGTACCCTGAAGGTGGCAACGCAGGTCGATAGAGTGGTCAAGAAGGCATACGGCATGCTTTCATTCATTGGACGGGGTATTGGGTACAAGAGTTGGCAGGTCATGTTGCAGTTGTATAGGACTTTGGTTCAACTACATTTGGAATACTGCGTACAGTTCTGGTCGCCACATTACCAAAAGGATGTGGATGCTTTGGAGAGGGTGCAGAGGAGGTTCACCAGGATGTTGCCTGGTATGGAGGGCGCTAGCTATGAAGAGAGGTTGAGTAGATTAGGATCATTTACATTAGAAAGACGGAGGTTGAGGGGGACCTGATTGAGGTCTACAAAATCATGGGAGGTATAGACAGGGTGGATAGCAAGAAGTTTTTTCCCAGAGTGGGGTACTGAATTACTAGGGGTCACGATTTCAAGGTGAGAGGAGAAATGTTTAAGGGAGATATGCGTGGAAAGTTCGTTATGCAGAGGGTGGTGGGTGCCTGGAACGCGTTGCCAGCGGAGGTGGTAGAAGCGGGCACGATAGCGTCTTTTAAGATGTATCTAGACAGATACATGAATGGGCAGGGAGCAGAGGGATACAGATCCTTGGAGAATAGGCGACAGGTTTAGATAGAGGATCTGGATCGGTGCAGACTTGGAGGGCCGAAGGGCCTATTCCTGTGCTGTAATTTTCTTTGTTCTTTGTTCTTTGTTCACAGGATGAGGGTGTTGCTGGCTAGGCAGCATTTATTGCCCATCCCTAATTGCCCAGAGGGCAGTTAAGAGTCAACCACATAGTTATGGGTCTGGAGTCACAAGTAGGCCAGACCAGGATGAGGATAGCAGTTTCCTTCCCTAAAGGACATTAGTGAACCAGATGGGTTTTTCCCAACAATCATCAATGGATTCAAAGTCATCATTAGATTCTTAATTCCAGATATTTATTGAATTCAAATTCCACCATCTGCCATGGCAGGATTCGAACTTGGGTCCCCAGAATGTTGCCTGGTCTCTGGATTAACAGTCAGAGATAATACCACTAGGCCATCGCCTCCCCAACACGTGTTGTTTCCCTGGTGTCACAGGATAACTGAAGAGGATCCTGTGGTGGGAGGGTGAACAACCAGTGGTCATGGTCCTCATTGACATGGATAGAAATGACATGGATAGAAAGAGGGACATGGTCCTGCAGTCAAAATTTATTGAGCTAAATAGAAAATCAGCAGGAAGGACCTCAAAAGTAGTAATCTCTCAATTACACCCAGGCCACGAAGTGAGTTTGGAAGTGAGTTGTAGCATGGAGCAGATAAATCCATGGCTGGACAGATGGTGCATGGTCTGCTTGAGGCTGTTTCCCAGTGACATCACATTTATGATCTTTCCAGTCTCCCAAATCTGAAAATTTCCACTGCTTTCTCACCTTGTCTTAAATATCCCTGATCTCATGATATTTCTTGTTATATTATCCACTTCTGTATGTTTGCCTTTTTAAATTTTATCAGTTTTAGCAGCAATATGTATACTTTGTTAGAATTTAAAAAATAGAAAATGCATTAATATCAGAGACTCACTGAACAACTAACTCCTTTCTCTACAGCAGAACAAGAACCAATTCCAATCAGCTCCAATAAATGTTCCTGAGTATCTATCAGAAGGGCCCTCACCTTACCCGCTCCTATCACTGCTACCATTACCTCAGTATAAGGAAACTCATCTCCAGACATTTAAGGCAGGGGTGTGCATTAACTAATGGGTCTAATTTTGGAAGTACTAGAGAGGTCCAAAGAGAGAAAATGAGAAAAAGGGAAAAAGAAGTGAGGGAGAGTTTGAGTGTTGACAGTGAACAAAGAAATGGTGACCTTCCAATGGGCGCGAAAGACATGAGAGTGGAGTTAAATTGTATGCATGGAAATGCATGTACATCAGTATCACGAACAAAACTGAGTTGTGGTAGTTGATTTCAATTACCCTAGGATAGACAGGGAAAAAGGCAGAGTGTGGGGCATGGAAGGGAAGAAGCCCCTGCAATGTGTGCAGGAGAACTTTCTGGAACAGTACATGTCCAGTCCAACAAGGGTGGAAGCTGTGCTGTGTCTGGCCCTAGGAAATGAGGAGAGCATCAGAGTGGGCAGCATTTGGGAAGTAGTGATAATAATATGACACGGTTCAATGTTAATTTGGAAAATGATCATAATCAGTCAATGATTAAGACCCTAGACTGGAAAAGGGCAGATCTTAAAGGTTAAAAGTTAAACTGGAGTAGGTTATTGGAAACGTATTTTGGTGGATAAAACAGTGGGTGAAGTTTGGGAGCATTTCAAAAGAGAGATGAGTAGGGTGCTAGCTAGGCACATAGCTATGAGAAATAAATATGAGATATAAATATAGGGAAAAGCTAGTGTACCCTGGATGACTAAGAAATTAAGGGAAAAAAGGAAGCATTTGATGCATACAGGATTAATAATAGCAATAGAAATCAGGAAAAGTATCTTAAATATAGAAGAAAGGCTAAGGCTGAAATAAAGAAGGCTAAGAGGAAGCATCAGGAAAGGATGGCTGAAACAAACAGTAAAATGTTCTTCAAACATATTCATAATAAAAGATTAGTGAAGGATAAGGTGGGGCCAGCAGGGTAAGTTGCTCACTGTATGGCAGAGGTACTAAATGAATACTTTGCTTCTGCCTTTATCAAATTAGAAAATGGTGATGATGGCCCAGTTGAAAATGTCGGCCTTGAGCAACTGAGTGATAGATGAAGAAGAGGTGCTAAAAAGGCACTCCAGGTAGATAAGTCACCAGGCCCCAGATGGGATGCATCCTGGATTGCTGAGACAGATAAGGGACCAAATAGCAGAGCCATTGACAGAAATTTTTCAGGCCCCTCTGATCACACGATTAGTCTCAGATGACTGGAGGATTGTAAATGTGACAGCATTGTTTAAGAATGGGGCAAAGGATAACTCAGGAAACTACAGCCCTGTCAGCTTGACATCAACAGTAGGAAAACTGATGGAGGCCATAATATGAGCTAAGATAAATATACATTTAGAGAAAAATACATTAATACTAGACAGTCAACATGGATATGTTAAGGACAGGTCATGTCTGACAAACATTGTCACAAACTATGGTCAAACCCTGTCATGAAACAGATGACACATCTAATCTGATACATGTCAGTTAGTGGGTCAACAACTGTTCATCCATTGGTTATACGTGTTAATGACTCTGATACCGAAAATATAATTCCAGACAACATAGCACGCAATGAATAATGCACATCAATCCACAATAACAGACAGCACACTGCAGAGTGAGGCTACGTGGGTGAGTCATGATAATAATAAATGGACCTTAAGGTATCTTAAAGTACATATCTTAAATTATAAGGATAATGTATGATGGGCATGCTTTTGTATATTTATCCAAATAGGTTTCCTATTATTCAAAGGGAAAATGGAAGACATTGTGTTCTTGCGTAAATCTCAGAAAGACGCTATACCTTTAAGACAGCTAGATGATGTCACAACATCTGTACATTCAGTTAGTCTACAGCAAGCAGCCAGTCAGTTTGTTCATCACTCAATGAATTAAAAACTGCAAATGCATTAGAGTAGTAATCTACATACGCATATATACTAAACTATATTTGCCTGTATGTGTAAAGCTGAGATGTTACATCAGTATAGATCATGTAGTGTTATCATTCTTTCAGAAATCTTTCTCAATACAAACCTGAGTCTCTGATAAATGTTACATGAGCTTACAAATAGAAAATGACATCTTGTATCATCACCAGCCAGCTGCTTCTCCTGAGTGAGGGTTGAAAACTGGGTCTTAAAGTGACACAGGGATAATTACCACATATTTTCCCTCCCTCCCTACAGAAAGCAGTTAGAAGCTGAGTGTTCAAGTCAGTTCAGTTAAGGTGAAACTGACAATTCAGTTGTGGAGGTTTGTAGATGGCACTTAGCACCACGTTAAGGTGATTCAACATATAACCTCATATTGTCTGCTGTGTAAGTAGCTTGAACGTTTCCACACATTTGAGCATTTGGAACATAGGGTCCCAAAGTATATCTTTTGATCACAAAACATAAGCACAAATTCAATTGCTACGCTTTATAGATGGATGGCATTATTTATAAGAAGCGTGTGAAAGTGAGCAGCTGTTGTGGATCAGTAATTGCTGGCCAGTGATGAAACGTCACTCAGCAATTATTGATGTCTGCAGCCAATTATATTCATCCGATAAATCTAATCAAAAATCAACTGCAATTACATGTTCCAGCAACCAGGGCACTAGAAGTGTCTCTAACCATGGCCTGTCTGATAT
This sequence comes from Rhincodon typus, assembly GCF_021869965.1. Lineage (NCBI taxonomy): Eukaryota > Metazoa > Chordata > Chondrichthyes > Orectolobiformes > Rhincodontidae > Rhincodon > Rhincodon typus. Next base: position 48,787,379 of record NC_063332.1, on the reverse strand, counting down.
TTGGAACAGAGAATGAATCTGCTCCTGATGGAGATCAAAATCTCAATGCTTCCAGTTACAAACACAGCCACAATTGAGCCATATTTTAACTAAAACAAATTTCCTTCTTAGAATCCATTCCAAATAACAAGGAAAATAAAATGCAGCTCAACTTAGATGAGCTGTTCATGCATTTATGACTTAAATATGTATTTTAAATATTTAAATAATCTCTTCTCACAAACATTTGATTATATTTGGAAAGCTAATAATAATAGATCCAGTAATAATATCTCTTCACTGACAAACGAACAGAAACAAAAACTATTTTGCAATATATTGCCACAATTAAATCAATAGACAGTACTTTCCAATCTTTGCCATTGGGTTGAGGTATCCAAGTGGACCGGGCAGTCTGGGATCTCCATGCTCAACTGGCACTTAGCAAATGGGGGCATGCTTTTGCAAAATGCATTGGAAAGGCTTGCAGGTGGCTGAGTAACATGGAGCCACAAAAACAGAAAACATTGTTGGAATGCTATGGAAAAGGGAAAGCAGTGAGGGTGAGGAAGGATAAATCAGGCACAGCTGTGCCCCATGGGAGTTGTGGGCTCCAGTGCATCTGGGTGATGTTGGTATGCAGTCAATCCAATTAGGTCCAGGCTATCACGCAGGGCCAACTCATGACTTGGCCTGGGTGGCTGGGGGAAGCAGTGGGAATGATCACAGGAGTGGAGGTGGGCAGTAGAATGTAGTCAGGAATTTGGAAGGTCAGTGGGGAGCAGTTGGTCTCATGGGAGGGTTTAAGGATGGTCAGGTTGTAGGTGGTTTCAATCAGATGTGTGGTAATGCTCAGTAGCGACAGTGGAATCTTGATCTGAAGACTTCAGGGTAAGGTTGGAAACCTCAATGGTGACGATGATTGCTGGCAAAATTTGGAACTGGGGATGAAGAGTCTCAGGAACAGCAGGGATGGCAAACAGATGAGATGGAACAGAAAGGATACAGCAGATTGTAGTGATTGGAACCAGGTGGGCCCATTAACTTTAACCTCATTAACCCTGGCCAATCAGGAAAGCCTTGGCTAACCAATGTAACCAGGAGATAGGAATTTTCACAGTGGAGGACTGACTCCGAGCTGGCTGGCTACAGCCAGAGTACTGTACACTCATAAATAAAGGTGATTTGGTGACAAGAACCAGATTCTGTGCATTTATTTCACAGATGGTGGGTCATCAGGTGTTGGTACTTTAAAGATCCAATGAACAAGCTGAATCTCATCATGCTGAAAGTCTCTCAAACTAATTGCACGAAACTCTGTTGAAATAGAAATGGCTGCAGCCATAGGGGGAGGAGCTTCATTGGGGAACAGGGAAGGGAAAGTTACATCTTGCATATTTTGGCCAATTGAGGGGGAGCCCAATTTATCAGGATTCCGGTGGGATGGACAATCATGTTCAGTTCATAGAATCATAGAATCTCTACAGTGTGGAAACAAGCCCTTTGGCCCAACAAGTCCACACTGACCCTCAGAGCATCCCACCCAGAACCCATCCCCCTATACCACTCATCCCTGAACACTAGGGACAATTTAGCATGGCCAATCCACCTAGCCTGCACATCTTTGGACTGTGGGAGGAAACTGGAGAACCCAGAGGAAACCCACGCAGACACGGGGAGAATGTGCAAACTCCACACAGATATATTGTCCTTGATTGTTACATTGTCAGCCAAAGTACCTTTTTGGCTGATTGCTACCTCATGATCTCCCAGGTGTGCAGTAGGTAACACAGTGAGAGAGGCAAATGTACTGCAGAAGTTGCCCTGTTCACACAAAAGTTCACAAAGTGGAAGAATGGCAAGAACTGGGAGTTAAAGTGGGAGAAAGGGTTGTGAGCAGGGCTTTGATGTCAAGGTCACATTAGAAGGGTTCTTCTACAACATGCCTAAAGGCAAGATGACAATTGCATATGGGAAGGTGCACGGGCCATGGTTTCTGCACACTTGGCAACGTGCAGAGCTACCATGGTAGACAAACAGGAGGCTGGAAGGACACAGTAAGCCAACCAGCATCTGGAGGAAAGGACCAGTCAACTTTTTGGGTATAACCCTTCTTCAGGACTGGATGTTTGGGGAGGTGGAGCTCAGATAAAGAGGGTGGCGGGAGGGACGGAGGCAGAAAGGTGGTGATGGGTTGTCCCAATGACCTGTCTTGTTCAAGGAGCCACACAATATGTAGCTTCCCCTGGAATGCAAGATAAGCAACACTGCAATGTGACAGGCTGTACTCGTCACGATCAACCACATTAATGTGGATGTGGAGTCACAGGTAGGCCAGACCAGGTAAGGATGGCAGATGGCCTTCCCTAAAAGGCTTTAGTGAACCAGATGTGTCACAACAATCAACAATGATTACATCGATTACCATTCGCTTAGCTTTTGATTCCAGATTTTTATTGAATTCAAATTTCACCATCTGCCATAGTTGGATTTGAACTCATATTCCAAGAGGACAGCCTGGATATATAGATTAATAGCCCACCATCCCATAGAACTTACCACTATATCACCTCCATCCCTCAATCCTCCATTGATAGACAACAGGCTACACAAGAGGGCCAATATAGACACTGAATATTGTCCCAAAACATAGAGTGCCAGTCACCTCTCTGCATAACTTCACAGGTTGTTTGTGTGGAACCTATCATACCTAGTATCCTGCCTTTGAACTGATGGGACAAAGTGTGTGTCCCTGAACACGCCCTCTGGAGTTTTAACTGCATTGCCTGAATGCTAGATCCATTTTTTTATGGATTATGAGAGAATAAAGGCACACATTGCTGATGCAGTAAGAAATTCAAAGGTATCTTGAAATAAAGGCAGTATCTCTGCAATGGGAGAAGGTGCTACACTGCTTTCATTTCAAGCATCTATGTAAGGATCAAGTTGGAAATGAGACCACATCAAACATTAGGACAATGAAACAAAGGAAAATAGAAATTGCTGGAGAAACTCAGCAGGTCTGGCAGCATTTGTGAAGAGAAAACAGCATTTTCATTACATGCTCAAACCAGCTGAGTTTCTCCAGCAATTTCTGTTTTGTTTCAAATTTCCAGCAACTGCAGTTCTTTTTTTTACATTAAAACTAGTGGCACAGTGTATAAATTTTACATTATATTTATGTCCATTAAAATAAAAAAACCCATATAAAACAACTGCCCTTAAAAGAATTTTTTCTTCTTTTGTTTGCCTTGTTGTGGGCCCAGTATCTGTACCTAATGCAGAGGGACCCTATTGATTGGAACACCCTGGTGACTGTGAAGACTTTGGTGCCAGGGCCCTGTGCTGTTTGAGTGCTCCTGCACAGGTGCAGATGCACCGTCTTCAGTTTTCCCTGCCACAGGCAATACTGAGGGGAACCAGAAGCAAGGGCCTGAGATGAAATTCACAGGGTGTCTATCTGTTGCCCCTCCTCCCTGTGGGTACCTGCTGGCACCACCCTGCCTCCTTGAAAAGAAGGACCACCTGAAGTGAAGTCGAGGTACCATGTCTCCCTCTCACTTTGCCATTGATGAGGTATACCCATAGCTAAAGTGATGGGGTACAGGTCAAGCACATATCCAGCAGCCACTGAGCAATCTGCTGGACCTGGGCCTCCTAGGCCATTTCCATGGAGGCATTCCACACTCACATGCTGGACTAACCACTGTAAGTTCAAGATGAGTGGATTCCTCCATCTTTCACTCCTGTCTAATTAGGGCATTCACCATCCCTGCCTAATGTTCCCCTGCCTGTCTGTGGTAAGTTGAGCATGTCCATTATGGCTGACTACAGAGGCAGGTCTTCAGGCTGGGGCTCAGTAGGTGCCTGGTCTCTGTCAGTCCACTGAGTGTCAGAGAACTCAAGGGCTTCTCCCTCCACTGCCTGAGGACATGTTTCAGAGATGTGTTCACTGTATTGTATCTCTGAGTCTGCTGTAGGTAATGCACTCACTGAGGTAACAGACTCAGAGATGGTGGAGCCGGTTGTGCATCCTTTAAACTGTCCTCAGAGGAGCTGCTGCAGGGCAGCCTTTGGGGCCGCTTTTATTTTTTTGTTTGTTGACCACTCGTACCTGTGGAAGCCAAGAGAGAGAATTGGTTGGTGAAGAAGCACAAACCCTCACGTAGAGGAGTGTGTGAGATTGGCAACGTTTCTGAAAAGAGCTGACACCAATATTGCTCACTGGCTGCTGCCATTCTGATCTCTCCATCAGCAGACATCTTAGTCCCCACCTACCAGCTGGACCCTATCTTCTTCAAACACAGTGAGGATGTGGAGATCAGGAAACCCTCCACCAGTCTGGGTCCTCTCCTTCCTGTTGTGCTCGAACTTGTCTTGCAATGAGAGAAAGAGAAGGATTGATGTGACTTTTTTTAAAGTTCATTCATGGAATGCAGGTGTCACTGGCTGGCCAGCATTTAGTGCTCTCTTTATTTGCCCTTGAGAAGGTGGTGATGAGCTGCCTTCTTCAGTTGCTGCAGGCTATGTTTGTAAGTAGACCTACAAGTAGCCCTTAGGGAGGGAATTCCAGGATTTTGACCCAGCGACAGTGATGGAATGGTGATATATTTCCAAGTCAAGATGGTGACTGGCTTACAGTGGAATTTGCTGATGGTAGTGTTCCTATGCATCTACTGCCCTTGTTCTTCAAGATGGTGACGGACATAGGTTTGGAGGGTGTTATCTCAGGTGAATTTCACATGGGGATATGTGCATGCGCACTTAATGCGAATGCATAGCCCTGCAAGGAGAAGTGCTCTCTCCAATGAGAGAGAGTAGGAAGTGCAGTAAGAGACATTGGGGGGCATAAGGCAGTGAACACTACCTGCTGTGGGGTTCCTGGCATGTAGCAAGTGAAGGAGTGCTTCGTAGCCATTAAATACGGCACCAGAACTTCCAGCCTGGAGGGGGGCAGCAGGGGTGGGATCTTTTATCCACACATAATTCACTGTTTAAGCTGCTATGGAATTTGTTTACAAGCAAAATGAAGAGAAGAGCAAATGATCACATTTAAAAACTTGCTATGTGCAATGGTGAATGGGGCATTATTAAGATAGCCACTGCCGAACTTTAAGGCCAAAATGTAAAATTCTGGCCAATTTGTCCATTTGACTTCCCATTGCCACACTTTAATCACACCTCTCCTAGGGCACTTTAATATTAAGGGCCCTTGTGGGCCTTATACAACCTCTACAATGTTCATCACTCTCAGAATCTAAGCTCAGATGTGACGTACAAACAAGGAACAGAAATAGGCAATTCAGTCCCTCATGCCTACCCCACCATATAAAACAGATCATGAGTAGTCTGACTGTAAACCTCATATCCACTTTCCCACCTACTCTGATAATCTTTCACCATCTTGTTTACCAAGAATCTATCCACCTCTGCCTTAAATATATTCAAAGACTCTACATATACTACCTTTTCAGGAAAAGACTCATGATTCTCTCAGGCAAAATATTTTATTATCTCTGTTTTAAAGGGAGACCTTTATTTATAAAGAGTGATCCTAGATCTAGCTTTTTTATTAAGAGGAAACATCCTCTCCACATCTATTCCGTTAAGACCCCTTAGAATCTTATACTTTTCAATTAAGTCAACACTTACTCTTCTAAATTCCATCAGATACAAGCCTACCTTACCTTTGTGAATAATACAACCTGCACATTCCAGGTATTAGTCTGATAAACATTCTTCAAACTTTTCCAATGTACTTACATCCTTCCTTAAAGTGGGAGATCAATACTATGCTCAATGTTCTAGATTTGCTCACAACACTGCCCCATATAGTTGAAGCATAATCTCCTTATTTTGTATTCAAATCCCCAGCCAATAAATGATAGAATTCCGTTCCCTTTCTCGGTTATTTCCTGGCCGATTAGGAGGCCAGCTCTTGGAATATTGCTGAGTCAGCTGAACTGCCAGCAAGTATAGGTTTGCTCAGGGATGTCAGGGACCCGAAGCCTGTGGTAAAATCCTGTCCCTTGTCTCTATGCACAAAGTTCAATCCTGTGATTATTTTCACATCTTCCCCGACTCTGAGTGTTGACCATGGGTCAAAACGTTAATTCAATTCATTTTTGTTGGATATGGACATCGCTGGCTGGCCAGCATTTCTTGCCCATCCCCAGTTGCCCTTGAGAAGGTGGTGGTGAGCTGCCTTCTTGAACTGCCACAGTCCACCTGTTGGATGTTGACTGACAATGCCGTGAGGGAGGGAATTCCAGGCTTGTGACCCAGCAACAGTGAAGGTACACCAGTATATTTCCAAGTAAGTGGCTTGGAGGGGAACTTGAAGTTGGTAGTGTTCCCATATATCTGCTGCCCTTGTCCTTCTACATGGAAGTGGTATTGGGTTTGGAAGGTGTTGTCTGAGGATCTTTGGTGAATTTCTGCAGTGCATCTTGTAGATAGAGTACACACTGCTGCTACTGAGCATCAGTGGTGGAGGGAGTGGATGCTTGTGGATGTAGTGCCAATCAAGTGGGCTGCTTTGTCCTGGATGGTGTCAAGCTTCATGAGTGTTTATGGGGCTGCACTCATCCAGGCAAGTGGGGAGTATTCCATCACACTCCTGACTTGTGCCTTGTAGATGGTGGACAGGCTTTAAGGAGTCAGGAGGTGAGTTACTCACCGCAGTATTCCTAGCTTCTGACCTGCTGTTGTAGCCACTGTGTTAATGTGGTGAGTTCAGTTGAGTTTCTGGTCAATGATAACCACCATGATGTTGATAGCGGTGGATTCAATGATGATAGACACTATTGAATGTCAGGGGGTGGTGATGATCATAGCCTGGCATTTGTGTGGCAAATGTTACTTGCCACTTGTCAGCCCAAGCCCAGATATTGTCCAGATCTTGTTGCATTTGGACACAGACTGCTTCAGTACCTGAGGAGTTGCGAATGGTACTGAATATTGTGCAATCATCACCGAACATCCCCACTTTTGACCTTATTATGGAGGGAAGGTCATTGCTGAAGCAGCTGCAGATGGCTGTGCTTAGGACTCTACCCCGAGGAACTCCTGCCTTAAATATATTCAAAGACTCTACATATACTACCTTTTCAGGAAAAGACTCATGATTCTCTCAGGCAAAATATTTTATTATCTCTGTTTTAAATGGGAGACCTTTATTCATAAAGAGTGATCCTAGATGTCCTGGAGATGTCCTGGAGCTAATATGATTGACCTCCAACAGTCACAACCATCTTCCTATGTGTCACGTATGACTCTAACTCACTGGAGAGTTTAGCCCCGAAACCCATTGATTCCAGTTCTGCTGGGGCTACTTGATGCCACTTCCTTGATATCAAGGGCTGTCACTCTCACCTCACCTCTGGAATTCAGTCTTTTGTCCATATTTGAGCCAAGGCTGTAATGAGATCAGGAGCTGAGTGGCCCTGGCGGAACCCAAACTGGGCATCACTGAGCAGGTTATTGCTGAGTAAGTGTTACTTGATAATAACACTGTTGATGACACCTTCCATCACTTTACTGATGATCGAGAGTAGAGTGATGGGGCGGTAATTGGCTTGGTTGGATTTGTCCTGCTTTTTATGTACAGGACATATTGGGCAATTTTACACATTGCCGGGTAGATACCAGTGTTGTAACTGTACTGGAACAGCTTGGCTAGGGGAGTGGCACATTCTGGAGCACAAGTCTTCAGTACTATTGCTGGAATGTTGTCAGGGCCCATAGCCTTTGCAGTATCCGGTGTCTCCAACCGTTTCTTGATATCACTTGAAGTGAATCGAATTGGCTGAAGACTGGTATCTGTAATGGTGGGGACCACTGGAGGAGGCCAAGATGGATCACCCACTCGGCACTTCTGGCCGAAGATTGCTGCAAATGCTTCAGCCTTATCTTTTGCACTGATGTGCTGGGCTCTTCCATCATTGAGGATGGAGATATTTGTGGAGCCTCCTCCTCCAGTAAGTTGTTTAATTGTCTACCACTATTCCCGACTGGATGTGGCAGGACATGCAGAGCTTAGATCTGATCCGTTGGACCCCTTGTAGGATCGCTTAGCTCTCTCTATCACTTGCTGCTTATGCTGTTTGAGGTGCAAGTAATCCTGTTTGGTGGCTTCACCAGGTTGATACTTCATCTTCAGGTATGCCTGGTGATGCTCCTGGCATGCCCTCCTGCACTCTCCATTGAACCAGGGTTGATCCCCTGGCTTGATGGTAATGGTTGAGTGGGGGAATATGCTGGGCCATGAGGTTACAGATTGTGCTGAGGTACAATTCTGCTGTTGATGGCCCACAGCACCTTGTGGACGCCCAGTCTTGAGTTGCTAGATCTGTGCGAAGTCTGTCCCATCTCGCACGGTGATATTGCCACACAACATGATGGAAGTTATTCTCAATGTGAAGGCGGAACTTTGTCTCCACAAGGACTGTGTGATGGTCACTCTTACCGATACTGTCATGGACAGATGGATCTGCAGCTAGCAGATTGGTAAGGATGAGGTCAAGCATGTTTTTCCCCTCTTGTTGGTTCCCTCACCACCTGCCGCAGACCCAGTCTAGCAGCTATGTCCATTAGGACCCAACCAGCTGGATCAGCAGTACTGCTGCCGAGCCACTCTTGTTGGTGAAAACCCAGGGTACATTTTGTGCCCTTGCCATCCTCAGTGCTTCCTCTAAGTGTTGTTCAACATGGAGGAGTATCAATTCATCAGCTGAGCGAGGACGGTATGTGGTAATCAGCAGGAGGTTTCCTTGCCAATGTTTAACCTGAATCCATGAGACTTCATGGTGTGCAGAGTCAATGTTGAGGACTCCCAGGGCAACTCCGTCCCGACTGTGTACTACTGTGCCGCCCCCTCTGCTGGATCTGTCCTGCTGATGGGACAGGACATATCCAGGGATGGTGATGGTGGTGTCTGGGACATTGTTGTAAGGTATGACTCTGTGAGCATGACTATGTCAGGCTGTTGCTTAACTCGTCTGTGAGACAGCTCTCCCAATTTTTGCACTATCCCCCAGACGTTAGTGAGGAGGACTTTGCAGGGTCGACAGGCCTGTATCTGTCATTGTCTTTTCTGGTGTCTAGGTCCATGCGGGTGATCTGTTCGGTTGCACAGCACAACTCGATCACTATCTTCCTCATGTTGCAGAGACGGTAAATGTAGATCTCCTAGGACATTGCCAAGTAGTTTTGCCAAAATATGAATCTGCCCGGATTTGAGAAGACAATAAACACATGGATTTAAAGTGCAGATAACAAGGTGCAGAGCTGGATGAACACAGCAGGCCAAGCAGCATCATAGGAGCAGAAGGCTATGAAGCTGCTTGGCCTTTTGGGTTCATCCAGCTCTACACCTTGTTATCTCAGATTTTCCAGCATCTGCAGTTCCTACTATCTCTGATTTAAAGTGCACATGCCTTTCTTGCCTCTCCCTGTACTCTTGTTCCTAATCTCAAAACCCAAGGCAGTCATTGACAAGCAGAGTGGAATGTTCATTCTGGGCAGTGCAGTTTGAGCTGAAATTGGCAACAGGTGGCAGCAACAATGCTGTGGCTGGATATGTTTACAAAAGGAATTCTTCCCTGGGAAGAAAAATCAGCAATGAACAACAGGAAACCTATTGAAAAAGGGATAAGGCAGCAAACATAGTACTGCAAATCCATAAAAACAGAAAGCCCAACTTTCACAAAAAGACAGTTAAATTTAACGAGACAACAAGGTGCAGGGCTGGATGAACACAGCAGGCCAAGCAGCATCATAGGA
>NC_063332.1:48730801-48767617 GCF_021869965.1 Rhincodon typus | reverse complement strand
CTCTGCTCCTATGATGCTGCTTGGCCTGCTGTGTTCATCCAGCCCTGCACCTTGTTGTCTCGAATTTTCTACCATGTAAGGCTATACTGAATACCCACATACCTCACCGATGCCAATTCTTGAGTTGCTAGATTTATTCAAAGTCTAGCATCTTTAGCACAGTGATAGTGCTACACAACATGATGTACGGCTTTCTCAATCTGAAGACAGGTTTTTGCCTCCACAAGGATTGTATGGTGTCACTGTTACTGATACCATCATGGACGGATGTATCTGCAGCAGGCAGATTAATGATAAGTACTGGAGCACAGCATGTAGCTCTTGGAACAAAATAAATGAATCAAGGGCACTAAAAGAGGTTAATGTGTATAACCTCATAGACGTGGTTATAAGAAGATCAAAGTATTCAGCGGAATATTTTTGAAAAGGGCAAACAGAAAGGAAATGTGGCGGAATAGTGTTGTTAATACAAGGCAGAATAACTATATTAGCAACAAATGATCTTACTTTGTAAGATGTAGAATCCATACAGATGGAAGAAACAAATAATGATGGGAAGAAGGTACTAGTCGGAATAGTCTATAGGCCCCTTACAGTAGCTATATGATAAAAAAGAAAACAAATCAGGAGATAAAGATGACATGTCAATAAAAGCTATTAATAATGGGTAACTTTAATCTTCATGGAGATTTGGAAAGTGAGATTGGCAGAGGTAACCACAAATGAGAATTCATAGACTATTCAAGAATGATTCCTCAAACAATATGTTGTGGATTGTGGTTGATTACCCACTAACCAAGTGGTTAAGGAGAATGAGGAGTTGAAGGAAAATGGCATTAGTAGGAAGATTACACTGAAGAAATTAATGGAGCTGAAAGTTGATAAATTTACTGGACCTGATAGTCTCGATCCCAGAGTATTGAAGCAGGTGACTATAGAGATAGCCAACTCATTGATGACTATCTTCTAAAGTTCTATAGATCCTGAAATGCTTCCTTTGAATTGGAAGGTAGTGAATGTTATCTCCCCTAATTAAGAAGGAAGTGAGTGAGAAAACAGGGAACTACAGGCATGTTAGCCTTACATCAGGAGTAGGAAAAATGCTAGAATCTATCATAAAACAAGGAATAAATATACTCGGTCAATAATGATCTGGTTGGGCATAGTTAGCATAAAATTGTAAATGTGAAATCATGTTTGTAAAAATTGTTGGAGTTTTTGTAGGGAGTAGAAAAAAGAGCCTGCAGAGACTTACCATCTGACATTCCACTCACAACAGTTATATGACCTTTTAATCTCTCTGCCAGTGATCTCTCTGCCTATGAATTCTGTGTCTGTGCGCCCTGCTCTCTCACTGCACCTGAAGAACGGGCTGCGTGCCAAAAGCTTGTGTGATTCCAAATAAACCTGTTAGACTATAACCTGGTATTGTGTGACTTCTGACTGCTTGATAGCAGTATTGATGACAACTTCCATCACTTTACTGATGATTGAGTATGGATTGATAATTGGCTGGGTTGGATTTGTCCTGCTTTTTTGTGTATCTGGGCAATTTTCCCCCTTGTCAGGGAGATACCAATGCTGTAACTGCTCTGGTGAGTGATAAGTTCTGGAGTTCTGGAGTACAAGTCTTCCGTGCTATTGCTGGAATGTTGTCAGGGGCCATAGACTTTGCACTGTCCAGTGCCTCCAACAGTCTCTTGATATCACATAGTACAGTAATCAGAAATAGATGATATGATCAAATAATCAGAAGGCTTCATGAAGTTGAAATCATGCTTGATAATAAGCAGTCAATGCATTATATTATGACTTTCAGAAGATGTTTGATAAGGTACCGCATGTATGGCAACTTGATAAGAAAAGGACATAATGTTGTGTGTAGTATATTGGTATGAACAAAGAATTGGCTAACTATTAGAAGACAAAAATTTAGGATCAGGAGGACATTTTCAGGATGGCAATAGGAACTTGTGGAGTATCACAGGGATAAGTGCTGGGACCACAATTATTTATAATACATATTAAGGACATGGTTGAGGAAACTGAATGCACTGGATAAAATGGAGAGAAAGTGCAGAAAGCTGCAATAGACAGGGACTTGGGGGTACTTGTGCACAAAACACAGAAAGCTAGCACACAGCTGCAGCAGGTAACCAGGAAGACTAAGGGAATGTTGGCCCTTATTTCAAGGGGGTTGGAGTATAAGAGTTGGGGAAGTCTTACTGCTACTGTACAAGGTACAGGTGACATCATTTCTGGAGCACTGTGAGCGGATTTGATCTCCTTATTTAAGGAAAAACAACATTTCAATGGAGGCCATTTTAAAAAAGGTTTACTAGAATGATCCCTGATATGGAGGGATTATCTTCTGAGCAAAAGTTAAACAGATTGGGAATCTACTCACTAGAGTTTAGAAGAACGGGATATGACCTCATTGAAATATAATGGATTCTTAAGGAGCTTAACAAGGTGAGTGCTGAGAGAATGTTTCCCTTTATGGGAGAATCTAGGACCAGAGGGCATAATCTCAGAATAAAGTACCACCAGTTTAAGACTGAGGTGAGGAGGAACTTCTTCTCTCAGAGGCTTATGAGTCTTTGGATTTCCTTGCCACAGAGACCCCTGGGGGTAGAGTCCTTGTGTATATTTAAGGCTGAGATAGGTACATTTTTGATCAGTAGGAGAATCAAGTGTGATGGGGAAAGAGCAGGGAAGTAGATATGAGGAATGTCAGATCAGCCATGATCCTATTGAATGGTGAAGCTGACTCAAGGGCCTGAATGGCCTCCTCCTGTTCCAAAGTGGGCAGAAGTTATGCAACTTGGCAGGAAAAACAGAGAAGCTTAATATTATGTAAGCTGAAAAAAAACTGCAGAAAGCTACAGCACCGTGGGATTTGTGAGTCCTTGTGGAAAAATCACAAAAAGCTCGTCTGAAAGTTTAGTTGGTATTCAGAAAGGCAAACAAATGTTGGTCTTTATTTCAAATGGAGTGGAGTATAAAAATCACGAATTTCTGCTAAATCTATACAAGGCACTGTTTAGACCACACCTGGAATATTGTGAACAGTTGGTCATCTCATCCATGAAAGCTATACTGGCATTAGAGGCAGTCCAGAGAAGGTCTTCTTGGTTAATTCCGGATGTGAATATTATTTTTTATAAGGAGAGATTGTGTAGTTTGGGTCCTTGCTCACTGGAGTTTAGAAGAATGAGAAGCAACTTTATTGAAACATTCAGGATTCTTGGAAAATGACACGACAGATGTAGAGAGATTGTTTCGCCTTATGGGTGAATCTTGGACCAGAGAGAATTGTTCTAGTCTCAAAGGGCTGAATAGCCTACTCCTGGTCCTAGTTTGTATGTTTCTATCAATTACACAGTTTTAAACAATTCATTCCTGTAATGTGGGGCCATACATTTTGGTTGAAAGGAAACATTTATTTCAGTTTTTATCAGGGCAAAATATATTGCCAGTTCCTTATCTGAATCTAAAAGCTAACATAATATTAATGACCAATGCCTTAGAAACTAATGTTAGTGTTATTCCAACATCCAAGGTTAAAGAGCTTTTGTTCTTTTGCTACCTAATATATCTCACTGGATATTATTTCCCGTTCAATCCAAGATCACAGTAAGTACTAAATAGCATTCTGACTCTGAATTCCTTTCTGGCCACATATCCAGTGCAAATTTCAATTTCAAATGTTCTATTTTGCACCATGCATCTAAAAAATTGTCAAACTGACTTCAGTGCTATCAATGCCCATTCAATTTCACATTCACTGAAGATACCTCAAAGGCATAAGATTATTCATTGAAATTACCCCAGATTAAATCTGGGGATAATTGTGCCACTTAATTTATCTTTAATCTCACGCCAATAGGATTTTCAAAGTAACTTGTTTTCCACAAAATCTACTAATAATTTATAAATGGTAAATAAAACCTTCCAAGTAATGCCAACTAACCAACTCAAAAAATCAAATTTTACAATAAGGCAATACATACACATACATCAAAATGGAAGCCCAAGGATTTACTATTCAGTTTATAAGGGATTTTACAAATATTTCTATACAACTATTACAGCCAAAATTACAAAGCCAGAACTCTTTCATAAATTATTCTTTTAAAGACTACTTTATAGTAGCAAGTAAGAATCAATTAATGCTTTGTGCAATAAACAGTTGGGAGTCCAAAGCACAAGGTGCCAAGTTTGTTTTGAAAAGGAAAGTTTAGGTTAAGTTCTGCTAGCTCTGTAATAAATCACATTGTAGGCCCGTGCCATGCCAATCGAATTGTTCTCCTGAGTTTTTAGGGGATAAATATATCACATGGTAAAGTCCTCTTGCTAGAGGCACTATCTATGGGATACTAAATAAAGACCTCATTTGTCAGAAAGAACTTGCATATTTTTAACACTTTTCATCACCTCCCAATATGTTTGAATATAAGTGATTTGATGCTGGATTACTAAGTATATTCATTCCTGAAGCAAAAGTTGGTAGTTTTACCTTTTATACATTCTCCACACAGGTTGGAAATGTGAGCTGTATTTTTCTTGATAATAATAGAATAAAAGTATGTTATGATCTAAATTTAGTCTTTTTTTTCTGTCAACAGCAAAGTTCAATTAAAAATGTGAAATAAATGAGTAGATCATCTACTTTTAGCCACTAGTCAAGGTATAAATTTTAACCAAAGGACCTGGAGAACTTTGTTCTCCTCTTCAACTAGTGCCATGGGATCTTTTATGTCCAACTGAACCCTAGTTTAACATCCCAGCCAAAAGAGAGCATCTCTGACAATGCAGCAATTCCTCAGTATTGCATTCAAGCATTAGTCAAGATTATGCACTGAAGTATTTGCAATTTGCAGTCACCACTGAGTGACAGTTGAGTGGGTCCACACCTGCACAAAGGTTGCAAAACTGTCAGGCTGTCACAAGGTAAACCTGGTTATTGCAACTTAAAGCTAGGTTGCTCCTTCTGAAGAGGAGGTACATTTTGGTTGGAGCAGAAATGTGGGAAGTCATGTTGTCAGTAAGTTTCCCTGGAGAAAGAGACAAGAATGATACATGTCAGAAAGTAGGTTGTCGGTTCAAGGTTTGCTGTCAAAGACTTTAGCACAAGAGACAAATAGGTGGGGAATGGTCCACATATGTCCATGTGATTAGCACTGCAAGAACAATGAGAGCAGATAACCACTGCAGTCGCATAGGACTGAGGACCTGCGTGCAGAGCTAGCAGGAGTTCATTGATTTCAAATCATTCAAAATCAGTCAAACGGCATAGCCCAACAACTGAATCATAACCTCATGCCCTGCACAATGCATCAGACTCTTCAATTACTGAACAACAATCTCTATCAAATCATGACTTACACCTTACACTAATAGCTTAAGTGCACCCTTACATATTTAGCACTGCTGCAAGCCTCACGTACTCAACTTACAGCCTTGCTCACCTTGCCAACTACTCAACCGTTAGATACACACCACCTAATAAAATAATTGAATCTCAATGATCACATAAGGATGTGAAGAACAAAACAAAAATTAACCCTATTTGACCAAAGTCACTTATGATCATTTCAAATCTTTTTCTCAACTTTTTAATGTTGTATGTATAAGGTCAAAAAGTGACAAATTATGCCATTTTAAGAAATAATCCATCAGAACTCAAACCAACTGAAATATAGTTGGGACCTACCTGAACTCCAAGTTGTCAAGTCATGTTTATCACTCAAACTTGATTCAAGATAATTCAATTTATTTTTCAATATGGACTTCTTAGAAAGAGTTCATCCCTTGACAGGGCACTGCACTAGGAAGCAGTAACATGAAAATAAAACCAGTAAACATGTATCTGTTGCTAGAAGACTACAGCATTGAGACTCAGCAACCTCCAGTCTGAAGGACTCCAGGTACAATGCACACTGCTGCGCTATGTACTTCCAGGGCAGAGCCCAAGTAATTCCATTGGTCAGTAAAGCTGACAAGACTAAATCCTATCATTCCTTCTCACATTTTCTTCAAACTTTCCTCTGTAAAACACAACCATCTGTAAGACCACAAAACCATTAGGCAAAGGAGCAGATGCAGACCATTCAGCCCATCAAGCCCACTCCTCCATGCATGAGATCATGGCTAATCTGATCATTCTCAACTGCATTTTCCTGCCTTTTCCACATAACATAGAAATGTATAAACTAGGAGAAGGTGTAAGCCATTCAGCTGTATGAATCTGCTTTGTTAATCAATATAAAATCATAAGACCTTACGATGTAGGAGCAGAATTGGGCCATTCGGCCCATCGATGCTGCTCTGCCAATTGATCATGGTTAACATGTTTCTCAACTCCATTCTCCCGCCCTCTCCTTATCACCTTTGACCTCCTTATTAATCAGGAACCTATCTATCACTGTCTTAAATACACTCAAATGACATGGCTTTCCCAGCCTTCTGCAGCAAAGAGTTCCACAGGTTAACCGCCTTCTAGCTGAAGAAATTCATCCTCATCTCATTTCTAAAGGTTCGTCCCCTCACGCTGAGGCTGTGCCCTTGGGTCCCAGTATCTCCTGCTCCTTCTCCACATCACTCCATCCAGGCCTCTCGGTATTCTGTAAGTTTCAATCAGATTCCCATCTCATCCTTCTAACCTCCATCAAGTACAGACCCAGAACCTCTTCTGGACCCCCTCCAATGACAACACATCCTTCATCGGCACAAAACCCAAAACTGCTCACATTATTCCAAATGCTGTCTGAGCCTTATACAGCCTCGATGTGGAGGGGCCAGTTTTGGACTGGGGTGAACAAGGTCAAAAATCACACAACACCAGGTTATAGTCCAACAGGTTTATTTGAAAACTCAAGCTTTCAGAGCTCAGCCCCTTCCACAGGCGTAGTGTGAGAGAGAGGGTGTAAGATACAGAATTTATAAGCAGAAAGGTAAAAACCCTCAAACTGGCCTTCTCTTGTTGAATCTTTAATCAGTTAGGAAGAAGACTACTCATTAAAATGCAAAATCCAGATTCTTTTCAAGTCTTTGTCCCAAGATTATTAAAGGTATTAACAATGTATACAAGAGGTGACATCTCAGGTCAGACAATGGATTTTAGGTGTAAGGTTTTGCTTAGAAGCTGTCTATGTTTTAGACTGGAGTCAGTTCTTTTTTTGAGCAAAACAGAATATATCTGCAACTACACAAGCATCTTGGATTAAATAATTTGTGTATGTGTGTGTGTGTGAGAGAGAGAGAGAGTATGTGTGTGAAAGAGAGTCTGTGTAAGTGTGCAAGCATGTGTGTGTGTGTGTGAGAGAGAGAGTGAGTGAGTGTGTAAGAGTGTATAGTGTGGTGGAGTCACCTGTAGTGTGACATGAACCCAAGATCCCGGTTGAGGCTGTCCTCATGGGTACTGAACTTGGCTATCAGCCTTTGCTCGGTGATTCTGCGTTGTTGTGTATCTCGAAGTTTGCCATGAAGGACGTTTACCCGAAGATTAGAGGTTGAATGTCCTTGACCACTGAAGTGTTCCCCCACTGGGAGAGAACACCACTATCCAGTGATCCTTGCGTGGTGTCCTTTCATCCGTTGTTGTAGCATCTGCATGGTTTCGCCAATATGCCATGCCTCGGGGCATCCTTGCCTGCAGCGTATGAGATAGACAACATTGGCCGAGTCACATGAGTATCTGCCGTGTATGTGGTGGGTGGTGTTCCCACATGTGATGGTAGTGTCCATGTTGATGATCTGACATGTCTTGCGGAGGTTGCCATGACAGGATTGTGTGTTGTGGTTGATGTTGTCCTGAAGGCTGGGTAGTTTGCTGCAAAAAATGGTCTGTTTAAGGTTTGGCAGTTGTTTGAAGGTGAGAAGTGGAGGCCTGGGGAAGATCTTTGTGAGGTGCTCATCTCCATCGATAACGTGTTGAAGGCAGCAAAGAGCATATCATGGTTTCTCCGCCCCAGGGAAGTTTTGGATGACAAAGGGTACCCTATCGGACATATCTCTTGAGACAACAAGGTGCAGGGCTGGATGAACACAGCAGGCCAAGCAGCATCATAGGAGCAGAGAGGGACGTATCTCTTGTCTGTCTTCTGAGAAGAAGTCTGCTTCCTAACTGACTCAAGATTCAACAAGAGGCAGTCGGTTTTAGAGTTGTTACCTTTCTGCTTATAAATTCTGTGTCTTATACCCCCTACACCTGAGGAGGAGATGAGCTCTGACAGCTTGCGTTTTCAAATAAACCTGTTGGACTATAACCTGGTGTCATGTGATTTTTGACCTTATACAGCCTCAGCAGGACATCCCTGCTGTTGTATTCTAGCCCTCTTGAAATGAATGCTAATATTGCATCTGCCTTCCTAATTGCTGACTGACTCTGCAAATCACCTTCAGAGAATCCTGAACTAGGACTCCTAAGTCCCTCTGAACTTTAGATTTCTGAAGCCTTTCCCCATTTGGATTATAGGGGTACTCTACACATCTATTCTTCCTACCACTTCACACTTTCCCACTTTCATTTTGACTCTCCGAGCTTGTGCAAGTCCTTCTGCAGCCTCCCCACCTCCTTAACACTGCTTGTCCCTCCCTTGCCCTAAGATTCTTCGTCCAGATCAGTCATGTATTACATGAATAATTGTGGTCCCAACTAACCCCTGTAGAATTCCACTAGTCACTGGCTGCCATCATGCCTTATCCCTACCCTCTGCTTTCTGCCAGTCAGTCAATCCTCTATCAATGCAAGCCCCTTGCCCCTAACACCATGAGCTTTTATCTTATTTTGCAGCGTCCTGTGTGGCACCTCATAACAAGGCTTCTGGAATTCAAAATAGATCATGTCCTTTGTATAACGTGCTCATTACCTCCTCAAAGAATTCTAACGGATTTGTCAGGCGTGACCTTCCCTTGATGAAGCCATGTTGACTCAGCCCTATTTTATCAGGCACTCCACACACTCATCCTTAATAATGGACTCTAAAATCTTACCAATGACCAAGATTAGACTAACCGGCCTATAATTTCCTGTCTTCTGCCTCTATCCCTTCTTAAACAAAGGTGTTCCTTTTGCCATTTTCCAGTCCTCTGGGATTCCCTGACTCCAGTGATTCCTGAAAGATCACCACCAATGCTTCCACAATCTGCTGAGCTTTCTCCTTCAGAACTCCGGGACATGGTCCACCCGGTCTGAATCATTTACCTACTTTCACACTTTTCAACTTCCCCAGCACCTTAGTGATAGCCACTACACTTACCTCTGCCCCCTGACTCTCTTGAAGTTCTAGCATGATACTGATATCTTCCACTGTGAAGACTGATGCGAAATAATTAGTCAGTTCCTCCACCATTTCTTTGTTCTCTGTTACTACTTCTCCAGTCTCATTTTCCAGTGTTCCAATGTTCATTTTTATTTCTTTCTTACCTTTTATAGCAATCTTGTTATGCCACTAGCTAGCTTAACCTCTTATTTAATCTTCTTTCCCCTTATTGCTTTTATTAGTTATCCTCTGCTGATTTTTAAAGACTTCCCATTCCTCTGTTTTTGCACTAATTTTCACCACGTTGTAGGCCTTTTTGCTTTTATCCTGTCCCCAACTTCCCTTGTCAGCCATGGTTACCTTCTCCTCCCCTTGGCATGTTTCTTCTTGCCTGGGATGAATTTCTGCCATGCTTCACCAATTACCCACAGTAACTACTGCCTTTGCTGCTTCAAAGTCTTCCCTGCTAGACTCCCCTTCCAATCAACTCATAGAATCATATCATAGAATCCCTACAGTGTGGAAGGCCCACTGAGTCCACACTGACCCTCCGAAAAGCGTCCCACCCAGACCCACCCCCCCTACCCTATCCCTGCATTTCCCACTATGGGCAATTTAGCATGGCCAATCCACCTAACCTGCACATCTTTGGACTGTGGGAGGAAACCGGAGCACCCAGAGGAAACCCACACAGGCACGGGGAAAATGTGCAAACTCCACACAGACAGTCGCCCGAGGGTGGAATCGAACCCGGGTTCCTAGTGCTGTGAGGCAGCAGTGCTAACCACCGAGCCACCCCAGTCTGGCTAGTTCCTTCCTCATGTCTTTTAAATTACCTTTACTCAATTGTAATACCGTTACGTCTGATTCCAGCTTCTCCCTCTCAAACTACAGGGTGAATTCTATCATTTTATGGTCATTGCCCCCTGGGGGTTCCTTCATTTTAAGCCCCCTAATCAAGTCTGCCTCATGAATGTCACCAAATCCAGAACTGCTTGTTCCCTAGTCAGCTCTACCATAAGCTGCTCCAAAAATCCATTTATAGGCATTTGTTTTCTTGGGATCCACTTTCAACCTGATTTGTCCAGTCTGCCTGTATACTGAAGTTCCCCATAATTATTGTAATAGTTTCATTCTTACATATCTTTTCTACCTCCAGATTCATTTTCTGCCCTACCTCCTGACTACTGCTCAGAGGCCTGTACATAATTCCCATCAAGGTCTTTTTTCCTTTGCAGTTCCTGAAATCTATCCACACAGATTCTATGCCTTCCTAGTCTACATCATTTCTTGCTATCAATTTGATTTCATTTTTTTTGCTAACACAGCAATCCCACCCTCCAGCCCATCTCCCTTCTTTTCGATAGGACACTTATCTTTGGATATTTAGTTCCCAACCCTGATTCCCTGATGCCCACAAAATACCCACCAATTTCAATCTGCACTACAAGCTCATGTACCTTGCTTCATATACTGAAAACATTTAAGTACAATACCCTCAGTCCTGCATTGACCACATGACCCTTTTCATAGTTATTCCCTTATCTGCTGTTCCTGAAGTTAGATTCTTGATCCTTTCCAAACTCAGTGTCCTATTACTTGTTCTGGAAACTTTAATAACCTCTCCTGAGCCTTTCCTCCTCCTTTAACTAGTTTAACGTCCTTGTCACCACTCTATTTAGCCTATAGTAATCATTGCTGATCCTCTATCACAACGTTGTATTCCCAATTACGCTCCTCTTGATGCCTTTGATATCTAAAAATTCCGCTTTCTCCTTCTTGAATATATTCAGGAACCCTGCCTTCCCAGCTTTCTGTGTGGCCAATTTCACAGGTTGACCACTCTCTAAATGAAGAAATGTTTCCTTATCTCAGTCCTTAATGGTCTAACCCATATCCTGAGGCTGTGATCTCTGGTTACAACTCCTCAAACAGACAAAATATCCTCCCTGCATTCATTCTGTCTAGCCCTATTCAAATATGTAAGTTCAATTAGATCCCCTTTCATTCTTCTAAACACTAGTAAATACCAGTTGAAAGAATCTATCCTCGTAGGACAGTCCTGCCATCCTCAGTATCAGCCCAGTGATCCTCACTGCACTCCCTCAATGGCAAGTGTAAGAGGGACCGAAACTACGTGTAAGACCACAAATGCAGTATCAACAAGGCCCTGTATAATTGTAGTAAGACATCACTACTTCTGAATTCAAATTCACTTGTAATGAAGCCCAATATACCATTTGCTCTTCTAATTGCTTGCTGCATCTGCTTATTTACTTTCATTGACTGATGTAGAAAGACACCCAGATCCCTTCATTCAACCACATTCGTCAAAGTATCAGCATTGAAATAATATTCTGCCTGAAGGTTTTCACACAGAAGTGTATAAGTTCACAATTATCTATTCGATCCTGTATATACCATCTGTTGGTACAACTTGTCCACGTCGCCCTGAAGCCTCACCGCATCCTCCTTAAACTCACAATCCGACCTATTTTTGTGTCATCAGCAAACCGGGAAATTTTGCATTTGGTTCCTTCATCCAAGTCATTTATACGTATATTGTAAATAGTTGGGCTCTAAGCACTGATTTCCACTGTAGCCCAGCAGTGACCATCTGCCACCTGGAAAAAGACCCATTTATTCCCTCTCTGTTTCCGGTCTGTCAAGAAAGTCTTAATCCATGTCAGTGAATTGTCCCCAGTTTCATTTGCTTTAATTGTGCCCACTAGCCTCTTATGTGGGACTTTATCAAAAGCCTTTTTGAAATCCACACCTATCAGATCCACGGCTCTCCCTTACCTAATCAACTCATTACTCTAGTGATTGGTCAGTCTTTAATACCATTAAATTCCACAGTACCATTTTCTTGCTAATTCTGATTTCCTTCAATTCCACTCTCTAGCTAGATCCTTTGTTCCCTAACATTTCTGGGAAGTTATTTGCGCTGCCTTTTCAGAAGGCAGAACCAAATTGTGTGTTCAATTATTCCACCATTTGTTTGTTCTCAATTGTAATTTCCCCAGCTTCTGTCCCTAATTTCTGAAAAGACTAGCCATGAATGCTCAAAGCTCTACTGGTCTGCTGCTAAAGTTTTATGGGAAACTGGAAGAACTTCCGTGAAATCTTGACTTCTTCACAGGGAATGAGAAAGCAGCCTAATGCACTGCATCAGAAGTGATCACTTGATACTGTTCACATTTTGAATCTAATAAGTGTCAGAGTTACAAACGGTTTGTGGAATTTTGTGTTACTTATTGCACAATATCTGTGCCAAAGGGCTCAACAGGAAGCTTGGAAAATCAATTTTCCCCAGAAAGCTTAGATGGACTGGCAATTATTGCAATGGTTAAATGTAAGCAAAAGATAACTCCCAAATTGCAAACAAATAGCACAATTAGTATGCCGCAGAGAGTATCGATAAAACATCAATGGCTCTGTGAATGGCAAAACCTGAAAATTGCAGAGTTTGCAAAAAGCTACAAAAACAAAGTTGCTGGAAAAGCTCAGCAGGTCTGGCAGCATCTGTGGAGGAGAAAACAGAGTTAACGTTTCAGGTCCAGTGACCCTTCCTCAGAACAGAAATCTACAAAGCAAAAAGTTACATATTCAGGTCTGTCAGAGAGATATTTTCAGATACATGTTGCATCTTTAAATGGTCTGAGTATCTTATTTTGATGAGATGAAATAAAGAACTGCAGATGCTGGAAATCTGAAACAAAATCAGAAATTGCTGGAGAAACTCAGCAGGTCTGCCTGTATCTGTGGAGAGAAAGCAGAGTTGACATTTCCAGTCCAGGGACTGTTCTAAAGAAGGATCGCTGGACTTGAAATGTCAACTCTACTTTATGTCCGCAGATGCTACCAGACTTGCTGAGTTTCTCCAGCAATTTCTGTTTTTATTTTGATGGGAATTATCTCGCACTACCTTGTTTCTATTTGCAGAATTTCACCAAAGATCCTTAGACAGCACCCTCCAAACTCACATCCACTTCCATTTAGAAGGACAAGGGCAACAGATACATGGAACATCACCATCTGCAAATTCCCCTCTAACCAACTCACCATCCTGACTTAGAAATTTATCACCATTCCTTTACTGTCACTGGGTCAAAATCCTGGAATTCACTCCCTAATGGCATTGTTAGTCTACCTACAGCAGGTGGACTGCAGTGATTCAAGAAGGCAGCTCACCACCACCTTCTCAAGGACAACTAGGGACTGGCAATAAATGCTGGCCAGCCAGCGATGCCCACATCCCATGAACGAATGAATGTAAAAAAACTCTCACATAGAGTGTAACAATCTCCTAATGATCCAAATTGGAGGTTTGTGTGTTTCAATCATTCTGAAGCACATCAAGTGAAACCAAAATGAATCATTAACCACCCAGTTAACTCCAGCCCACACCTGCTCCTTCAGGGCAACTATTGAGTGGATTAGCCATTTTTTACTGAGGCTGGTATGGCAATTCAGGAAACTTCTCAAGAACTGCCAATGATGGAGTCAGAGATAACACAGTGTGGAGCTGGAGGAATGCAGCAGGTCAGGCTTGAAAAAGGGTCACAACCTGAAAGGTCAGTTTTCCTGCTCTTCTGATGCTGCCTGACCTGCTGTGTTCCTCCAGCTCCACATTGTGTTATCTATATCAACTTCTCAGCTCAAGCTGCTCACCTCAGTAACCAAAATCCAGCTCAAGGCTTCATGTTGGTAATCAGCCCAAAACATGATCTCTGTTTCTCTCTACTGATATTGCCTGGTCTACTGAGAATTTCCAACATTTTCTGTTTCTATTTCTGATTTCCAGCATCTGCAGTATTTTGTGGAGTCTGACCATAACATAGGATTCTCCAGGAATTTCTTTCACTCCTCAAAGTAAATACTCCATTTTCCATTTTGAAAACTCACTGAAGGGTGCCGAAGCATTTTTTTAAAAAATGTCAATTTCAATGGTTTATAAGATTATTTTTACTTTAAAGCAGTTGGCTCAACAATAGTTGTGAGTTACGAGGTATTTTACTCTTGAAGGATTTTCTGTAATCCACTCACAATGTACATGGTTTGAATCTCTAGTATTCTTCTGAATCACCAGATCATCTGATGCAACTTTCTTTAAGAGTCCCATCTCATGTATAGCCTGTCTTAGTACGACATTCAATGTGCCATCCTAAATTAGATACACAAAGCAGAGGCACACAACTTATTCATGATAAATGTATGGTACACTATGTTGCTTGCATACAACAATGCAGTATAAACTATATAAAAATGCAGTATAAACGCCATAATATGATGCATTCTATTTTATAATACCTCCACGTTCATAAAATAGCACAATTAGCAAACTATTGGATATCAATTTTGGTCAGTGAGTGTCTGGTTTGTACTGAATACTACCTGTATGTTTGACAGTCTTCTAAAAGTACTGAATAATCCAATAAGATGGAGAAAACTTGCATTTTTATAACACTTTTCATGAACTTGGAATATTCCAAAGAGCTTCACAGTAAATGAAGCACTTTTGAAATGTAGTCATTACTTTAATGTAAAGAGGTGCAGTTGTCAAATTGCACACCATATGATTGCACAAACTGCTTTAAAATAAATGAACAAATAAACTATTTTTGCACATATTGGTGGAGTATTAAACGTTGGTGACAGAAGATGTATTGTTCTTCAAAAAGTGCTATAGGATCTTTTACACCCATTTGAAAAAGATGACAGATAATCCATTGAACATCTCATCCAGATAAACATAGATGTTTTCTCTTAGAGAAGGCAGTTACTTGGTTGATGATGCTTGTGCCTGGTTCTTTCCTAGGACAACCTAAAACTAATCCTAATGTTTTGCTTCACACCCTCCTCCCCAATTTTACATATCATCAATGCTTCAAAAATTTATCCAAATTACCCTTAAAAGGTACAATACCCTCTGTATCAACCATCCTCTGTGGCAAAAAAATTCCAAGCTCATACAATCCTCTGAATGGTTAAGTTTCTCAAAACCTTTCTTCTCACTCTCTTATTGACAATTTAAAATGAATGGCCCCTTGGCAATGATTCTCTTTCCATAAGAATCTGTCATGCCTTTTTATTCAAAAACCCTTTGGCATTGAAAATCTTCTCCTGGCCTTCCATGTTGCAATCAAAGTAGTCACAATGTTATGATTCCACTAATATTATTGCTACACAAGTCAGATTTTTGACTGAAACCTGGCTTGATAGATCATATTTTGTTTTGTCTTGCTTTGTTTTAGTTTGGTTTTAACAATGTTGTGGATTTTATATTAACAATAAAACAGAAGTTCATTAAGAAAGCAACAAAGATAATATAAATTAATCCAAACCATCTACTTATAACATAAATTCAAAGATATTTAAATACACAATTGAGGTATTATCCCATTAACCCCAAAATTCTTCTTTATGGGATGGACTCCATTTACATGGCTCGCTGCCACAGAAAGGCAGCCAATATCATCAAAGACCCTTCACACCCCAGTAATGATCTTCTACAACCTCTTCCATCAGGCAGAAGATACAGAAGCCTGAACACACAGATGAGCAGATTCAGGAACAGCTTCTTCCCAGCCGTTACTAGGCTGATGAATGAACTCTCTAGCCTCAAATAATGATTAATCTTGCTGACGTTGATCTCACCTAGCACATGCCCTGTGTAATGTAACCTGTATGCCTCTATGTCTTTTTTGATCTGTACATCCTTTGCTTACTATGATCTGCCTGTACTGCTCATAAACAAAGCCTTTCACTATATTTTGGTACATGTGACAAATAAATCAATCAATTATAAATTAAAAAGAAAGAAGTATGTTTTGTATAGTAGCCAAACCACACCCCGGCCCAGTATCCAGAAACACATTTGTATAGTCCTCAAAAACACCACTTTTACTGTACTCACACAAGAGTCCCTATCACTAACACCGCAATATATTTAAGATGCTTTTGACTTTAACTTATGGACTGAACATGCAGATAGATTCTTCCAGGAGCTATTCATGCACCTGAACTTAAACATATTCACTTTTGAGTAACCTTTTGGGTTTTATCCCAACAATTCTGATCTGAAACTATCCTTAACCTTTCATTTTGGGTAATCTAGTTTCACTATTTCCTTCCTTTCTCAGGGTATTGATCTATAAAAGCAGTGTCATTGAAGGACTTCACAGGACTGCTCAAAACGACAGTGAGGCTGAAAAATCTTTGCCCCTTTAAGCTATAGCTGTATCCCTTAAAATTTCATCTTGCATTCATAAGGACAATTTGCAATTTGTTTGCTGCATATAAATTTAGTTATCAATTTCAGTTTGGCCTTGGACTGAATGCAGGCATCTGTTGGGTAAGAAAGTGTCAAAATCTTTAATTTATGCAAATCTAACTTAGATTAATTCAGTTTGTAGTTGGCATAGCAGTGAAATCTGGAAATTAAATTCTGTGGATTTAGTAGGTTTATTTTCAGGAGTTCTACTGGTGGAAATAGTCTATTAACTGACTCAAATCAGCCTTGGCTTTGTGCACATTGAAAAATACACAATGTAGTGTGTCTGAGCACCTGATAATATGACTTACAATAGAGTTGAGCAGCTCAAGGGGTTCAGTGGTTGAAGGAGAGTAATGTTTGGCTGTTTTTACCTAAACAAAGCAGCTGATGGGTGAGTAGAATTGGTGAGTCTTTCTAGTCTTTTGAGCAAAAGTAACATTTTTAGTTTGTGCTCAGGTTTCTCAACATGTTCTCTCTTTTTCTTACTAATTGCTTGTTAGGTTTAAAAGTGAATATTAAAAAGGAATGAAAATAACGTAGACACCAAGGTGATCTGTCTTTAGTGTTTGCCATTTAAGCAAACCAAGTAATTGGAATCTGAGCAACAGCCATTGCATCACATCAGGGAGGAGGGAAGTTATCTTACCACTTCGTTCCAAGAGATGGTCAGAAACTCAATACTAGGTAATTAAAACTTGGTCTGTGATCAACAACAGGAAGGGATGATTTCAGCTGAGGCAGTTACTAAATAAAATTCTCAGTCATCTTTGTTTTGAATGTGCTTTATTTTAATTTATTGACAATAAAATCTGTCTCATTTACAAGTTCAATATGTCTGTAAATAATTCGGGGCTATGATCCATTGTCAAAATTATAGTACGAGTGGGCAGTGTAACTCTGTGTCAATATCCTTGACCATTTGTGTATTCACATAATAAAGTCTGCCTTCAGTGAAAACAGGCATTCTGACAAAGGGTCACTGCTCTCAAAACGTTAACTCTGATTTTCTCTCAGCAGATGCTGCCAGTCCAGCTGAGGACCCCCAGCACTTTCTGTTTTTGTTTCAGACTTCCAACATCTGTGGTACTTTGTTTTTATTCTAGACTCTGCCCACACTTCAGGTGGAAAATTCTGAGAATAGCAGGAATTAGCACAGGGTCAGTGTTGGAGCCCTCTGGCCAATTTGTCATTTTTCTTATGAATCTGTGTGCAAGTGATTGAACCGTGTAGGACAAGTCCTTTTGTTTAAAGAGTGTTGCTGTGGAAGTAGTGACATGTGAAGTTGCTACAGCATGTTTAATCTTAACATAATTAGGCCCCTGCCCCAATTCCTTGTTCCATTCATTGAAAATCCAATTTTTGTCCATCTCCTCTCATTTCTAAGATCCTGTACCTAGGTACCTTTGTACCTAAGATGGCGTCACGAATGGCGACCTCATAAACTTTTCACTATACTCATGTGAGTACATGTGAAAATAAGCCTAATTCTAAAAAATCTTGATGTCAAAGTCTTATGTCCGAGCATGATCATTTCATGAAGTAATGTGAATAGCTTTGCTTTGGGGGCAATTATGGATTGAATTTATTGAATAATAGGAGCTCAAACTGTAGGGTGCATTTTCCATTTAACATTCTGCTAGTTATGTTTGTTATAAAGAGATTCTTGAGGATTATATCTAATATAACTCAATACTTCTTGCGCTGCCCTGGCCCTACAATGGAACAAGCTGGTCAGAGTTGAATTAGAATACATTGAAAGGCTATCTTGGGACTTTTTTATTCATTTAACTTCAGCGTTCAGGGAATAAATTCTGAGTTTTATATTCACGTAGATACATTTTTGTTAAACAAAGGTAGTAGGGAAAATGGGTCAAAGGCAGGTATATGGAGTTAGGCCGCAGATCAGCCATGATCTCATTGAATAGTGGAACAGACTCAGAAGGCTTTTGGCCTCCTCCTGTTTCTATGTTCCTATGCTTCCTATGTTGCTTTGTAAGACACAAGAGCAGAAGGATGCTATTCAGCCCATCACGTCTGCTCCACCGTTCAATGAGATCATGACTGATGTGTTAAATCTCACTTCCCTTTTCCTGCCTTAGCCCCACAATCCTTGATTCCATTACTGAATTAAAATCTATCTTTCTCAGCCTTGACTATACTTGGTAACCCAGCCTCAACAGCCCTCTGTGGTAAAGAATTCCACAGATGCACTACCCTTTGAGAGAAGAAATTCCCCTTCATCTCTGTATTAAATGTGCAACACCTTATTCTGAGATTATGTCCTCTGGTCCTAGGCTCTGAAGAAATAATCTTTCCACATTTACCTTGTCAAGCCACTTAAGAATCTTGCATGTCTCAATATAGTCATCTCTCATCCTTCTAAATGTCAATGAACGCAATCCCAACCTGCTCAACCTCTCCTCATACGACAATCCTTCCATATGGTGCCAGCCGAGTGAATCTTGTCTGGACTACCTCCTTTAGAATAACGGATAGCAAATGTGAAACAGGCATGAGGAGAAATTACATCTCTGAAAGGATCGTGAATCTGTGGAATTCACTACGTCAGAATATGTGGACATTGAGTAAATATACGGAAGAGATGGGCAGATTTTTAATTAGTAGTTGGTGGAAGGGTTATGGAGAGAGGGCAGAAAATTGGAGTTGAGGCTGAGATGACTTTATCCATGAACATATTAAATAGAGCAGGCTCAACGGGTTAAATTGCCTACTCCTGTTCCTAGTTCTTATGTTCTTAAAAGGAACCCAGGACCTGTCACAGTATTCCAGCTGTGGTATAAAGAGTGCATTGCGTACTTTTAGCAAAACCTCTTTATTTTTATACTCCATTCCCTTTGAAATAAAGGTCCACATTCCAGTTGCCTTCCCTATTACCTGCTGAATTTAGATGCTTGCTTTTTATGAATCATGCTCAAGGGCTCACAAATTCCTCTGTTCTGTAGTTTCCTACAGTCACTTTCCATTTAAATAATAGTCAGCACCTCTATTCTTCCTGCCAAAGTGCAAAACCTCATAGATTCACATATACCCATTTGCTTAGGCTGCCTATATACTCTGCAAACTCTTTGTCATTCTCACCACTTGCCTTTTCACCTATTTTTGTGCTATCCACAAACATGGTTGTAGTTCATTCACTTTCCTCAACTAAGTCATTAATATATATTATCTGGTTACAGGTTGCCATCTTGAAAAACCTGAAATCCCTAACTCTGTCTTCTGTTAACCAACACATTATCTATGTGAATATACTAGTTATAACACCATGGGCTCCTATCTTATTAAGTAGCCTAATGTGTGGTACCTTATCAAACGCCTGCTGAAAATCCAAATGTACTATATATGTATATATCCTCTGCTTCCCCTTTATCTATCCTACCTGTTACTTCCTCAAAAATTTCTTGTTAATTTCTCAGGCATGGTTTCCCCTTCATGAAGCCATGCTGACTCTGCTTAATCATGCTATTTATTTCTAAATACACTGGTATTACATTCTTTATAATCACATTTTCCCAATAACAGATGTTAAGCTAACTGGCCTATAGGTAACTGTTTTTGCCTCCTTCTCTTTTTAAACAAAAGTAGTTTTTCAATCCTCTGGGACTTTCCAGGAGTTTGGAAAATTACTAACAATGCAACCACTATCTCTGTCACGACTTCTTTTAATATCCAAGAATGCATCCCATCAGGTCTTACCTGTCGTTAATGATGCTCCTCATGGAGCAAAACATGTGACTGATCTAGTGGAAGAAATGTGGCCCAGCAGCCTTTGCTCATTTCATTCTTTAACTTTTATTTCTGCAAGTGTGCAGTTCCAATCATCTTGTTATCATAGAATCATAGAATCCCGACAGTGTGGAAACAGGCCCTTCAGCCCAACAAGCCCACACCAACCCTCAGAGCATCCCACCCAGACCCATCCCCCTATAACCCACCTAATCTACACATCCCTGAACACTATGGGCACGGCCAATC
Source organism: Rhincodon typus (assembly GCF_021869965.1). Classification (NCBI taxonomy): domain Eukaryota; kingdom Metazoa; phylum Chordata; class Chondrichthyes; order Orectolobiformes; family Rhincodontidae; genus Rhincodon; species Rhincodon typus. The sequence continues at coordinate 48,747,079 of NC_063332.1, read as the reverse complement.
CACCTAGCCTGCACATCTCTGGATTGTGGGAGGAAACCGGAGCACCTAGAGGAAACCCATGCAGATACAGGGAGAATGTGCAAACTCCACACAGACAGTCACCCGAGGGTGGAATTGAACCTGGGTCCCTGGCGCTGTGAATTGAGATTTTTTTTTCTCTGGATGAGGAGCTAAGATAGGCCAAAATATACTTTTGATAACATCTAGCTTGCGATTCTGTAAACTGTTTTTTGATAAAGTAGTCCAAGATATTACCAAGGATCTAGGGATAATGCTCCCCAGTGTCCTGGAACAATTTAAAATAATAAGTGTACTGATCTTATTTTGCCAGCAGTGAGGAGGTATTAAAGGCAGAGCCAGATGAACTGGAGGAAGAACTCCATCCTAGACATATGCTTCACTCATGCATAGCTCTCGGCTGGGTGCATGGAATCGGTGAAATCTTCCTATAAACTCATGCCTTCTGAACAACACATCTGTCACCTATTATCTGTAATACAATATGGTTTATTATGCAAAGCCAGAACATGCTTGGAGACTTCAGAAAGAGACTCTGGGTTAGCTATTAATGACTAATTTGGTGAATCACTGTGAGCTGAACTGAATGACACTTAAAAGAATCATTAGAACAGCAATAAATGTTATTGTTGAATCCAAACTATAGACCAGTGAATCTCACACCAGTGGTTGGGAAGCTATTCGGAGAGAATTCTTAAGGATAGGATTTACGCACATTTGGAAAAGCATTGCCTAATTAGGAAGAGTCAGCACGGCTTTGTGCAGGGCAGGTCATGTCTTACTAACTTGTTTGAAATTTTTGAGGACGTGACGAAGGTGATCAATGAGGATAAAGCAGTGGGTGTTGTTTACATGGATTTTAGTAAGGCTTTCAACAAGGTCCCTCATGGTAGGCTCATCCGGAAGATTAGGATGCATGGGATCCACGGTGACTTGGCCGCTTGGTTTCAGAGTTGGCTTGGCCATAGAAAACAGAGGGCACTGGTGGAAGGGTATTTTACAGGCTGGACGTCTGTGACTAGTGATGTTCTGCAGGGATCTGTACCAGGATCTCTGCTGTCTATGATAGATAGAAATAACTTAGATGAAAATGTGAAGGGTGGGTTAGTAAGTTTGCAGACGATACAAAGATCGGTGGAGTTGTGGATAGTGTAGAACGTTGTCAAAGGATACAGCAGGATATAGATCAGTTACAGATATGGGGGTGGTGGAGAAATGGCAGATGGAGTTTAATCTGTGTAAGTGCGAGGTGCTGCACTTTGGGAGATCAAATGTTAAGGAAAAGTATACGGTTAATGGCAGAACTCTGAACAGCATTGACGCACAGAAGGATCTTGGGGTTCAAGTCCATAGCTCCCTGAAAGTGGCCATGCAAGTGGGTAGGGTGGTTAAGAAGGCATATGGCATGTTTGTCTTTATTGGTTTGGGGAATTGAGTACAGGAGGCGGGATGTCATGTTGTGGCTTTGTAAGACTTTGGTTAGGCCAGATTTAGAGTATTGCGTTCAATTCTGGTCGCCATATTACAGGAAGGATGTGGAGGCTTTGGAGCGGGTACAGAAGAAGTTTATCAGGATACTGCAAGGATTAGAGGGTAAGAGCTATAAGGAGAGGCTAGAAAAACTCAGGTTGTTTTCTCTTGAGCGGCGCAGGCTGAGGGGAGACTTGACAGAAATCTATAAAATCATCTATAAAATGCATAGATAAGGTTGATGGTTAGAATAAAAACTGAAAGAGCTGCGGATGCTGTAAATCAGGAACAAAAACAAAGTTGCTGGAAAAGCTCAGCATGTCTGGATGCATCTGTGAAAGAAAAAACAGAGAGAAGAGCAGTTGAACAAAGAGTTGATAACGATCAGGCTGGGAGGGTGAATAGTTGTTAATGGGGACTATTAGTGTCTAATAACAGGTAGTGTGTAATGGCAGGCTATGTGATAACAATGCCTGCTGTGTGGGGTAGGGGGCTGGGACATGGGAGAGAAGAAGACCCTGAGTTTCCAGTTGCCTGCCACTTTAACACACCACCCTGTTCCCTGGCCAACACCTCTGTCTTTGGCTTGCTGCAGTGTTCCAGTGAAGCTCAATGCAAACTGGAAGAACAACACCTCATTTTCCACTTGGGGACCCTACAGCCCTCCAGACTCAATATTGAGTTCAATAATTTTAGGGCCTAAACTCTCCAATGTCCCAGCCCCCTACCCCACACACCAGGCCTTGTTACTACATAGCCTGCCGTTACATACTACCTGTTATTAGTCACTAATAAGTCCCACTAACAACTATTCACCCTCCCATCCTGATCATTATCAACACTTTGTCTGTCCAACTGCTTTTCTCTCTCTTCAGGCTCTATCCTATCGTTTACTCCCTACCCCATTCCCCTCCCCTTTTTTCTGCATATAAACTGATATTTTCCCAGCCACCATCAGTCCTGAGGAAGGGTCACTGGACCTGAAATGTTAACTCTGTTTCTCCCTTCACAGATACTGCCAGACTTGATGGTCAGAATCTTTATTCCACAGTTGAAATGTCTAATAGTAGGGGCATGCATTTCAGAGTAGATGGGGAAAGTTCACAGGAGACATGAGGGGCAAGTTTTTTACACAGAGAGTGGTGCGAGTCTGGAACACATTGCCAGGGGTAGTGGTGGACACAGATACTATAAGGGCATTTAAAGGACTTTTAGATAAGCACCTGAATATGCAAGGAATAGAGGAATATGGACCAATGGCAGGCAGAACGGATTAGTTTCATTTAGCGTCATGTTCAACACAACATTGTGGGCTAAAGGGTCCGTTCCATATAGTTCTATGTTCTATGTTCGTAACGACATTTTGGCTTCAATTCACAAAGCCACAAGAAATCATCTTATTCTATAAAACTTAGTTCAGGTTCATTTTAATCTCAAATGTCCTCCCTCCAATAATCATTACTTTTCTAACTGCAAAGAATAAACACACATGCACATACAGAAACAGGTTAGATTTGGTTTTTCATGGTATTAAAACACATTTAAATGCATGATATAGCAAAAAAAAATTACTCAGGGAGTCCTTTCTCAATTGTTTACTGCCAGAATTAATTATATTCAAGAACCCCTTCATTGTTTACACACTTTTAAAGGAACTCAGTGCTATAATTAACTGGAACATTCTGTAACTAAAGGAAATAAGCAAAACAGTTCAGCATTTTCTCCAACGTAAGTGAACACACATAGCACATGGTTCAGTAATTGTCCTATTATCTACCATGTGATTAGGCAGTAGATATTTAATAAACCCATTCAGATATATTATGACATATGCGTGGGGCGGGTGGGACTTGCTGATGACCCACTACTGTGAAAATGGTGGCTGTTAACTCAAGTCCTGTGAAAGCAACATCCTGAGAAGCTGTAAAGGTGTTTTCTCCCAGCCCAGACCCTATGTCAAGGTGACTTCCAGTGGCCTGGAATGGCGGTATAGGCCTGGCACCTGGCAGGGTGATCTCCCATTGTGGCGGTCTTGTCCAGGAGGGGCAATGTCAGCCTGACCCAGCGTGGAGATCTTGTCCAGGCATGCAGGTCTTCTTCAGCAGCTTCCTGGTATTCCAGCAGGCCGGCATGAAGGTCTAGTTCTGGCAAGGAGTTCTCGTTTTGGCATGGAAATCTCCACCTTGCTTTGGAGAAGCTTCCGGGTCTTCCAGTGGCCCAGCGTGGAGGTCTAGTCCCAGTACAGAGGACTTGTATCGCCATGGCAGGGCGGCTTCATGCATACCCCAAACCCAGGAGCACTTAATTGGACTGGAATGACCTTTTACATTTTTTCTTCTTACTTATACCCCTGTCATTAATATAGGCACCACGATAAGGAGATTTGTAAAACTTTTCCATTTTCTTTTGTAAAACAAGTTTAGATCACATGGAATTCAGGGGAGGTAGCCAATTGGATATAAAATTGGCTTGAAGGTAGGAGACAGAAGATGGTGGAGGGTTGTTTTTCGGACTGGAGGCCTGTGACCAGCAGTGTGCTGCATGGTTCAGTGTTGGGTCGCCTGCTTTTTATCATTTATACAAATGATTTGGATGTCAACATAGGATGTATGGTTAGTAAGTTTGCAGAAGACACCAAAATTGGTGGTGTAGTGGATAGTGGAGAAGGTTACCTCATAGTACAAGAGGACCTTGATCAGATGGGCCAATGGGCAAAGGAGTGGTAGGTGGAGTTTAATTTAGATAAGGCAAATCAGGGCAGGACTTATAAGCTTAACAGTAGAACTCTGGGGAGTGTCACTGAATAAAAAGACCTCGGGGTGCAGGTTCATAGTTCCTTGAAAGTGGAGTAGGAGGTAGACAGGGTAGTGAAGAAGGTGTTTGGTATGCTTGCCTTTATTGGCCAGTGCATTAAGTATAGGAGTTGGGATGTCAAGTTGCAGATGTACAGGAACAAAAACAGAAATTGCTGGAAAAGGTCAGCAGGTATGGCAGCATCTGTGAAGAAAAAATCAGAGTTAATGCATCGGGTCTGGTGACCCTTCCTCAGAACTGCGGTTTTACAGGACATTGGATAGGCCACTTTTGGAAATACCTCATTCAGTTCTGGTCTCCTGCTATAGTTGTGAAAATTGAAAGGGTTCAGAAAAGATTTAAGGATGTTGCCATGGTTAGAGGTACCTAAGGGGCAACTTTTTCACACAGAGGGGAGTGTGTGATGGAAATGAGCTGCCAGAGGAAGTGATGGAGGTGGGTACAATTAAAACATTTAAAAAGCATCTGGATGGGTAAATGAAGAGGAAGGGTTTAGAAGGATATGGTCCAAATGCTGTCAAATGGGACTAGATTAATTTAGGATTTCTGGTCAGCATGGATGAGTTGGCCTGAAGGGTCTGTTTCCAAACTGTACAGCTCTATGAGTCTATGTTTTAAAATGCTCCAATTCTCTCCTTGCCGATCTCTACCCTTCAACATGCGCCAAACTCTTAACTAGTTTCCTGTTCTGCTCTAAACTTTGTTCACCTATCAGTCTATTTTCCACTCTCTGTCTCTCTATACATTCAGTTCCAATTCCGTCTGCACAGTATTGAATTGGCAATCACATATTTAAAAGCAACGAACAACTATTTATCTTAGTTTCACATTTGAGATATATTTTATTGCATTTATATATTGGGCCATAACATTATTTTCTGCAAAATTAAACAATGATAGATGGCAAACTATATGAAAAATGAGATCTGTTTCTTATGCGCTGTATCTGCTTAATCTATTTGTGCTTAAATGCTTCAGTGTCTTGTGCTACCATCCATTTCTATATGTTCACCTGTAAAACACATGGTATGTGTTTTATATTGAAAGCATTGAGTAATTATAGAAGTCTCTTTCTTTTCCAAGAGGTAGTTATAGTCATATTGCAGGGCTCTATGACTCTATTACCATCACTTGAGGATCATGCCTGGTTCAATGAAGAGTCCAGAAGGGCATGCCAGGAGCAGTGCAAGATTTACCCTAAAAATAAGTTGTCAACTTGGTAAAGCTACAAAACAGAACTACTTGCATGTTAAACAGCATAAGCAGCAAGCGATAAAAAGGAGCTAAGCAACTCCACAATGAATGGATTAGATCTAAGATCTGCAGAGCTGCCATACCATTCATGAACAATGGTGGACAACTCAATGGAGGTGAAGGTTTCACAAATATCCCTATTCTCAGTAATAGGGGCATCCATCGCAGCTGTATAAAAGACAAGGCTGAAGCATTTGCTGCAATCTTCAGCCAGAAGGGCCAAGTGGATGATCCATCTCAGCCTCCTTCAGGGTTGCCAACCTCACCAATACCAGTCTTCAGTCAATTTGATTCACTCCATGTGTCATTGTTTGAGACATTGGAAAATGCAAGGGCTATGGGTCCTGACAAAATTCTGGCAATAGTACTGAAGATGTTTGCAGGTCTGATGCCAATCCACTGTACTTTCAAAACAAGATTTCTTTTTAAAGGGATTTTGTCATGCTCCAGAACAGCTTTAAGAAACCTTTAGTTTAAAGATATATTTAAGCAAAAAAATGGAAGGAGGGACAATATTTAGTGAAGGAAATAATAGTCTCACCTGTCAGGATGAGCCCTGCTTCATCTCCTTTAGGGAAGGCTAATTGAATTGAATGCCAAACAATGACAGCAGTGGTCCTACCTCAGGATTTAGGACCGCAGAGATGGAATCCCATCCCCAACGGCTAATGCCTGAGTAATGCCAAAGGGAGTGATGGTAGCTGCTAGCAATCCACCTACGAAGAGTCCCAGGATCAATGAGGAAGCTAAGCAACAGCTGAGTGAGGGTCGGTTGGGGATTGTGCATAAGTGTCATGTGAAAGTGATGGAAGGGGAACACAGGAACAGGAATAGGCCATTCAGGCCATCAAACCTGTTACCGTAAGACCATGAGACATAGGAACAGAAGCAGGCTATTCAGCCCATCAAATCTGTTCTTCCATTCAATACAATCATGGCTGATCATCCACTTCAATGGCTTTTCCCAACACCATCCACAAATTACATTCCTTATTAATATTCAGAAATCTGTCAATCTCGAATTTAGTTACACAGTGCCTAAACTACCACAGGTTTCATGGGTAGAGTTTTGAAAGATTCATGCTGTCTGAGTGAAAACATTTCTCCTCATTTTGATCCTAAATGGCTGCCCCCTTTATTTTGAAATTGTGTACTCTGGTTGTATACTCTCCAACCAAGGAGACATCTTACCTGCAGCAACCTGCAGGGGAGGCGATGGCCTAGTGGTATTATTGCTGGACTGTTAATCCAGAAACCTAGCTAACATTCTGGGGACCCAGGTTCAAATCCTGCCACAGCAGATGGTGGAATTTAAATTCAATGAACATCTGGAATTAAGAATCTAATGATAACCATGAATCCATTGTTGATTGTCAGGAAAAACCCATCTGGTTCACTAGTGTGCCTTAGGGAAGGAAACTGCCATCCTTACCTGGTCTGGCCTACATGTGATTCCAACCCCACAGTAATGTGGTTGGCTCTTACCTGCCGTCTGGGCAATTAGGGATGGGCAATAAATGCTGCCTAACCAGCAATGCCCTCATCCCATAAAGTTAAAAAAAACAAGTCTATCTCATTAAGTATTTTGTAGCTTTCAGTGAAATCACCCTCATTTTTCAAAACTTTAGAGAATACAGCCTTGGTTTACCCAATTTCTCTTCATTGGATAATCCTGACATCCTAGGAACAAGTCTGGTGAATACCCACTGCACTCCTTTGATGGTGAGATTTGTCACAGAATTGGACATGGATTTAGGCAAGACCCATCTCGACATCAATCATCTCTCTCCATCTTATGCTTTTGAGAAGCAGCCTGGTGGGTTTCTCACTCAACAGAGACAAGTTGTCCATCAACCCATTACTTCACTTTTTATCTACGGTCGACAGAACTGCTGTGTTTTTGTGATTGAAAGAATGTATAGTTGGTGTAAACTTTGTAATAATTCCATTTTCCCAATCCACCCCAGCCAATTTGCCTCTTCCTTAATAATTTTCTTTGATTATGTTTTAACACCCAAGCTTCAGATTAAAATATTTCATTTCAAATGTAGTGTAAAATTCTATCATATATTGGTCATTTTTATTTTATTACATGATTATTAAGTATCCCTTTTTCTTTGCAGAATACTAGATTCTCCTGGGATAGAAGAACTCCTGCATAGATGCCCTGGAGCTGAGATGACTGACCTGCTACCACTGCAGCCATCTTCCTCTGTGCCAGGTATGACTCCAGCCAGTGGAGGGGCTCCCCGCAATTCCCATTGACTGCACCTATGATTACCGTATTGCCCACACTGCATGCTTCTTTAACCTCCCGATTATCAACATGCCCCGTACCAACATTACTGTTTGGTAAGGACAGCTCCTACAAATGTTTACGGCCCCTTGCTGTTTCTTAGCTCCATTCAATCAGATTCCTTATTTTGATCTTCCGATCCATGATCTTCCCTAGCGGATGTAATGATCCCATCTCTTGTTATCATTTCAGCACCACCTCCTTTTCCTTTTCCTTTTTACCTGTCCTTACTAAATGTCAAAGTTTCTTCAATATTCAGTTTCGAATTTTGATCAGCCACAATGCCATTTACCTCTATTTGTGCCTTTAAACAATCTATCTTATTGACAATGCTGCATATATTCTGGTAGAATATCTTTAACTTTGTTTTCTTGATAGCATTCCACCATTACCCATCCCAGAACTGGTCCCAATGCCTCAGATATATGATGCCAATCCCTACCCACCAATTCTCCAGTCATGAATGCAATCAAACAATCATCCTATTGCTACACTCACTTGCACATGACACTGGGAATAATTTTGCAATTACTGCTCTTGATGTCCTATTTTTATTTAACTACCTTCCAAGCTCCCTAAAATCTACTTTCAGGACTTCATCCGTCTTTCTACGTTTGTCCTTGATACCAATCTGAACTAAGACCTCTGACTGTTCACTATCCATCAGAAGATAATCCTGCAGATGCTCTGTGACATCCTTGACTCTGGCACTAGAAGGTAACACCATCCTAGAGTTGCATTAATTGCCTCAGAAATGACTCGCCAATCTCCTAATTTTGAAATCTCCTATCATAAAAATATTCATACAACTCTTCTTTGTTCCTGGACAGCTGGGTCACCCATGGTGCCACAGACCTGGGTCTGGATGTACTCCCCTGAAAAACCATTACCCTCATCAGTATTCAGAATGGAAATTTGATCAGCAAGATCAACCCAGAGGATGCTTGAATCTCTCAACTGCCTGTCAATCAGCCATTTCCTCTCTGCCTGTATGCTCCTAACCAGCAGTGGCACCACCTCCCTAAATCCACATAGTTCACTGCCTTGACAATGCACAACAGTAACCCCAGCCACCACTTGAGTTCCAAAACCTGGAGCTCAAGCTAGTGATATTTCCTGTATGTTTGTGACATAAGGTGTGTCCGTGACTTACTGTAGGATGGCCATTCTACTTCTACATTTAGAATAAGAAGAATAGCTTACAAGTTAGTCACCAATCAGTTTCTTCCACAGGTGTCGGCACACAGCGGTGAATTCCCATCGACTCTGTCTGCTCGCATACAGTTTTTCAACTGCTGTTCTCCTGGAGGCTAAGAAAGTTAGAAAAGCTTTCCACTGAACTCTCTTACTCACTGAATTCTCAAGTTTGCACTCCTCTTCATTTATTCTCTGTGCCCAATGCACTGTAGCCTTCCTTACATAGTCAGCTACGAGATCAGGGCATGGATGTTCGTGGCCATCATTTTCTGAATAACAGGTGCCCCAATCAGTCATTTAATGCCTTTAAACGAAGGACCCTACTTCCCAACACAGCTCCCACAAATCCCCAGGGAACTGCGACAGGGTTTGCTTTTCAGTCTCCAAGTCCTAATGCTATTGGATGAAGAAGTAGCAATTAGAGATCTTAAATGGAGACAAGGTTGGAAGGCTGCACAAGAACCTTCCCATCCAGATGTGACTAGGCCAGAGCCAGGAAGACAGTGAGGTTGTCACCCAACGGGGGTGGCATGCAATTACCTGAAGTTGTGACCTGAGAACCTGAATATGGTGTTTAACGATGTTAATGACCGCATTAGGTTTGGAAAGGAAAGTATCATGCCACCTTAAAATGTCAGACACCAGTCTTTGACTTCCCTGGCATTCTCCAGCATAGTCCTCCCCTGTCAAACATTGCAGTCCCACACAATTCTGAATGCTGGGGTTACCATTGAGCAGAAACTGAACTGGACCATCTGCAAAAATATGACTGCTATCAAAGCAGATTAGAGGCTAAGAATCCTGCAGCAAGTAACACACCTGCTGTCCACCAACTGCAAGGCATAGGTCCAGAGTGTTATACTTCCCACTTACCTGGATGGATGAAGCTCCAACAACACTCAAGAAGCTTGACAACATCCAGGATAAAGTACCTGCCTAATTGGAGCTACAGCCACCACTTCCAAAATTCACCTCGTCACCACCGATGCACAGCAGCAGATGTGAGCACCGCCCACATGATGCATTACAGAAATTCACCAAGGACCCTTCAACAGCAACTTCCAAACCCGCAACCTCTAGCATCGAGAAGGACAAAGACAGCTGATGCATTGAAACCAAGCTGTGAGGCCCCCTCCAAGCCACATACCATCCTGGCTTGAAACAATATCACTGTTCCATTAGCATCTCTGTGTCAACATCCTAACATTCATTATTTAATAACACTGTGGACAACTAGGGATGAACAGAACATACTGCCCTGACAGTACCAACCAAAGCAATGAATGAATAGGTAAATAATCCCATTGAGATTTACAAGAAAGTGGAAAAGAAAGCTGAAAGATCTTCAGGAGATAGCAGCGATGAGGATTGAAACGGAACCATTCAGTGTAAATCAGATGAAATCAGTGTAAATCAGATGTCAGGCACAGAAATATTCTCTTCGTATAAAACCCTGCAATATGAGTGTAATTACCTCTTGGGAAAGAAAGAGACTTCAGAGACTCCTATAATTACATAGTGCTTTCAATATAAAATATATTCCACGTGTTTTACAGGTGAGCATATAGAAATGGACAGTAGTATAAGACACTGAAGCACTTAAGCACAAATAGATTAAACAGATGCACCACATAAAATAACAGCTCTCATTTTTCATATAGTTTGCCATCTATCATTCTTTTATTGCACCAAAAATAATGGTGTAGTCCAATATAAAAATGCAATAAAATATATCCCAAATGTGAAACTAAGATAAATAGTTGTTCGCTGCTTTTAAATATGTGATTGGCAATTCAATACTGTGCAGACGGAATTGGAACTGAATGCATAGAGAGACAGAGAGTGGAAAATAGACTGATAGGTGAACAAAGTTTAGAGCAGAACAGGAAACAAGTTTAGAGTTTGGAGCATGTTGAAGTATACACAGAGTGGAGATTGGCAAGGAGAGAAATGGAGCATTTAGTGTCATAGTCATAGAGATGTACAGCATGGAAACAGACCCTTCGGTCCAACTCGCTCATTTACCAGCATTTGGCCCATATCCCTCTAAACCCTTCCTATTCATGTACCAATCCAGGTGCCTTTTAAATGTTGTAATTCTACCTGTCTCCACCACTTCCTCTGACCGTTCATTCCATATATACACTACTGTCTGAATGGAAAAATTTGCCCCTTAAGCTCCCTTTTAAATCTTTACCCCCTCACCTTAAACCTATGCCCTCTAGTTTTTCGCTCCCCTACCCTTGGAAAAGGCCTTGGCTATTCACCATATCCATGCTCCTCATGATTTTATAAACCTGTATAAGGTCATCCCTCAGCCTCCAATGCTCCAAGGAAAATAGCCCCAGTCTATTCAGCCTCTCCCTGTAGCTCAAATCTTCAACCCTGGCAACATCCTTGTAAATCTTTTCTAAACCCTTTCAAGTAAATTTAATTCTGCCTGAATCTTTGGTCTGATTGCATGAGGCACTGATCTAGCCTTGCAACATTTTGCTTGATTTTCATCCTGGATTTTCAATTCAACAGAGCTCTTTTCCATGTTTCTTAGATCCCCATAAAAATAATGGCATGTTTCTTTTGAATTTGTATTAAGTCTCAGAATCTGACAAGCAATATACTTGAACCCAGTTGAGTTTGATTTTTTTCTAGTATGTTCCTCCCAATAAAACTAGCAGATTATTAATGCCCTCTTTATACCATGTAGATTGTCTTGCTAATCTTTAGTTTCAGAACTTTTACTGTATGCTGTTTGTATTTCTTTCTCAAACACTCCTATTCAATGGGCCCTTTTTTGCTGCAGTTTCTGCATACAACTACGTTTTACCAGCAATTTGCTGCTGTGTGAGGTCTTTTTCCACACCAAAGGCAGTTTTGAGTCTGGGTTGGTGCTCATCTCTCAGCTGCCACTCATCATACTACTTCTTCATAAGTTTTGGAACCCGACATCTCTGGCTGTACCAGACTCCTCAGGAGGACAAGAGCATTCCTTCCCCACCAACTCCCACCCCTGCCCCGCCACACCCCCAACACAAAGTACCAAGAATGCAGAGATGATTATATTTACCTAAATTTTGTGAGATGAACAAAATAATAAATTTTCAGTGCGTAGGAGTTTCGTGTCTCTTTATTATAAAAGATTTAATAGCTAAGCACTTGGAAAGCAGTGGCAAGATCAAACAGAGTCAGCATGGATTTATGGAAGGGATAAAGGGAAATCATGCTTGACAAATCTATTAGAATTCTTTGTGGGTGTAACTCGTTTAGATGATGAGGGGGGAGCCAGTGGATGTGGTTGATTTGGACTTTCAGAAGGCTTTCAACAAAGTCCCACATAAAAGATTACTGCTTAAAATTAAAGCTCATGGGATTGGGGTAGTATATTGAGATGGATATAACTGGTCAACAAGTAACAAAGAATAAGAATAAATGGATCTTTTTTCTAAACAGGAGACAGTGACAAGTGGGGTGTCGCAGGGATCAATGCTTGGATCCCAACTATTTACTATATATATATACTCATGGTTCAAAGGAAGGAATGAAATGCAATATCTCTAAATTTGCAGATGACTCAAAGCTGGATGGGAGTGTGAGCTGTGAGGAGGATGCAGAAATGACTCAGTGTCATTTGGACAAGCTGAGTGACTGGGCAAACGTGTGGCAGATACAGTATAATGTGCATAAATGTCAGTTTGACTAGGTTCACAAAAACATGAATATCGATTGCAGCTGAGGAGAAGTGAGGTAGGAATAGAGGCAGACCATGTTGCTGACACGGAAATAAGCAATTTTGGAAATGGACAGAATGAGGGGTTTAAAAGCTCAGTTTTGAGTTAACAAGACACAAAAAATGCCTGAGGTAATAGCCAAGGGGGAAATTAGAACCAGTTTTTTAAATCCAAAACCAGCTGCATCATCACCAGGACTCAATGTTGGATAAGTGGTCTAACCGAACAGAGGCACTCTATGGCTGAATAGTCTAGCACAAAGGTAAAGCTGGTTATCATTTGTATATTTTTGGAAACTAATCCATGTCCTAAGGATGCCATCATTGAGATGGAGCAATAAGAACAGGAGGAGAAGGAAGCTAAAAGTGGAATTCAGGAGAAGCCATTGGCAGAGATGCCCTTGTTGTGTTCAGTTGGTAAGAACAGAGTGGCAGAAGGGAAATACATAATAATTATAAGAGCATAAGAAATGGGAGTTGTAGTAGGCCAACGCTGTTCTGTTGATATCACAGCTGAACTTCCCTCTATTCTCAATCTTCCCATTGTCTCCTTATAGCTCTTAATTCCCTTTAATATCCAGAAACCTATTTACCTCTGCACTGAATATACTCAATGGCTGAGTATTCCTCTCTCTGAAGTAGAGAATTCTAAAGATTCACAACATTTTGAGTGACATATTCGCTTCCTGTGATTCATTTACAAAGACATCCAGGTTCTTTGATGTAAATGTTTCTCAGTCTTTCACTTTTACGTTATTGTTTTATATTTTTGCTACTTTTATATTATTGCTTCCAAAGTGAATAATTTGAGACTTTCTCACATTGTAACTTATTTATATTCTTCTGCAGCTGTTTTTGTGTCCCCTCACTGTTAACTTTCCACCTAATTTTGTATCAGCAACAAATTTGGCCATTTTTTATTCAGTCCCCTCATTTACATCAATAATATAGATTGTAAATTGCCAAGGCCCGAGTCCTGATTCTTGAGATACCTCACTTGCTATATCCTGCCAATGTAAAAATGTGTCATTTATTCCTGCACTCTCCTTAAATTAAGCACTTAACAGATTTCATTACCTACCTGTGTCCGGTCAGCAGGCAGCCATACTGCTGAGATTTCCACCTGAGAATATTCTATGGCAGTAAGAAGTCTTTGTGATCCTCCCCTGATTTACAAGGTCTTCCAGCTTTTACAGCCTGTTTGCATGAGCTGGTACCATCCAGCCCACTGAAGTAATAGCTGCAATAAGGAGGAAACTCAGGGTCATAGAGTTTAAGAAAGGAGAACACCAAACAGGAATTTAAAAGTGAAATGGAGGAAAATGTGATGCCAAAAAAAATCTGTTCATAAAACTGAAGTAGTTTCTTTTGCCAATTCAACTTATTCACAATAAGTACTGAAAAGAACTTTATGCAATAGACTTATTTTTAGTTTCCAAAAGGAGTTATGGATCTTTTTCAAGTCCATACTGAGTTATGACTGCAATGAAAAAGATGAGTACAATGAATTGATTCCATAAAGTCATCACAAATGCAAATGCTGTGTAGAAAGGATTCTTAACACTATCCTTTTGTGTAAGTGATCAATTTTTATAGTCCATATAGTCTGTATTGTTGTTCATGAAGTCTAGGATCAGAGGGCATGGTAGGTAACTTTTCAAGAGGGATTACAGTGAGGGACTCATACATTCATACAGTGCAGAAAATTCCCTTTGGCCCATCAAGTCTGCACTGACATAACTACCACTAAAAGTGCACTAATCCCAATTTCCTGCATTTGCCCCATATCCTTGAATGTTATGATATTTGAAGTACTCATGCAAATATTGTTTTAAAGCTTGCGAGGTAACCAGCCTCCACTACCTTCCCAGGCAGTAAATTGGGCAAGGGAAGCAAGGCTTGAGGGTGGCTGTCAGCACCCACACTCCTACCCCATCCATACCCTGATGACCCCCAGATTGGGACAGATCAATGTTCCCTCCCTACTCCCTGTCAGAGCCTGTCTGGCAGGCCACACCATTTTCCTGGTCAGGAAGGCTGCTAGTGTTCCCACCTGATAGGAAAGGGCTCAATCGTGACTCCAGTGTGAATAGATCCTTAATTAAAGACCTCTTAACAGTCTCAGTTGCTGGTAGGATGTGGAGAGTTAGCTCCCCAGCACCACACATTCAATTCTCTTCCCATCCTGCCACCACTTTCCCCACCAGTTCTTAAAGAAAAAAAAATTTCCACTTACAGTTGCATTACCCCCATGATTAAACAATTAATTGATACCCAGGATCATTTCACCACTGACTGTTACTATTTCTGATGGTCAAGGGTGATCGAAACCATTAGAACATAAAACATAGCACAGTACAGCACAGTACAGGCCCTTCGGCCCACGATGTTGTGCCAACCTATTATCCTACTAAGATCAAACTACCCTGCATACCCTACATTTTACTACCCTCCATGTGCCTATCCAAGAGTCACGTAAAAGTCTCTAAAGTATCTGACTCCACTACCACTGCCGGCAGCGCATTCCACACACCCACCACTCTCTGTGTAAAGAACCTACCTCTGACATCTCCCCTAAACCTTCCTCCAATCACCTTAAAATTGTGCCCCATCGTAATAGTCATTTCCGCCCTGGGAAAAAGTCTCTGGCTATCCACTCTATCAATGCCTCTCATCATCTTGTAAGCCTATATCAAGTCACCTCTCATCCTTCTTCACTCCAATGAAAAAAAGCCCTAGCTCCCTCAACCTTTCCTCATAAGACCTGCTCTCCAGTCCAGGCAGCACCCTGATAAACCTCCTCTGCACTCTCTCTAAAGCTTCCACACCCTTCCTATAATAAGGCGAACTGAACACAATATTCCAAGTGTGGTCTAACCAGGGTTTTATAGAGCTGCAGCATAATATCACGGCTCTTAAACTCAATTCCCCTGCCAATAAAAACCAACACACCATACGCCTTCTTTATAGCCCTATCAACTTGGGTAGCAACTTTGAGGGATCTATGGACTCATTGTATGGCTTTGTCAAGACCAGTCTGCTGACAAAGCAAAACAATCTACTGAAGATTCGTACACCTTTCTGGGTGTGTTAGTTGGCCTCAGGAAGAATGTATAGAGGCTCCCAATCCCATACCCTTGTTCCTTCCTCATGCCCCATAACTTCTGGAGGATAAAGGTCACCATAAAATCCATGAGGTATGTATTTGAAAGCAGATGTCGCATGGGTTGAAATTACACTATTATTAACAATGCTTTCATATGAAAGCACTCTATCCACAGTGTTAACAAGTTTAAACGTACTTTAAAATGATTAGCAACTTAAATCATGTAAAAGGGAATTTAATCCAATATAGAACACCAGTCAGTGTCACCCTATTTGGGTTTTATGAAGTTGCTGAAATAATGATCAGAACCCATTTTACTGCTCAAACATGTCATGATATGGTGTAATAAGGTGTAGAGCTGGATGAACACAGCAGGCCAGGGTGCAAAGAGGAGCAGGA
>NC_063332.1:48683593-48725801 GCF_021869965.1 Rhincodon typus | reverse complement strand
GCCTAGACCCTTAAGGGTCTAGGCCCGAAACGTCAGCCTTCCTGCTCCTCTGATGCTGCTTGGCCTGCTGTGTTCATCCAGCTCTACATCTTGTTATCTCAGGTTCTCCAACATCTGCAGTTCCTACTATCTCTGAGGCTATTGATAGATGCCAGTTAGCATCTGCAATAATTTTGTGGCTTTAATTCTGCGACTAACTTTTTTACCCAATTCATTTTGCTTAAACTCTAAAGATTTTTTAAAATCATAAATAGAATGTGGGTGCTGCTGGCTCGGCCAGACACAGATGTGCAGATTTTCTTCCCTCAATGACATTAGTGAACCAGATTGGCTTTTACAACAACGGACTGTAGGAACTGCACACGATCAACAGTAGACCAGGTTTTTAATTTAGATTTTCATTGAAGTCAAATTCCATCATGATAGAATTTGAATCCATGTCCCCAGAACATCAAACTGCGGTTTTGGGTTACTCGTGCTATTAGAGTGACATTGCCAGTACATTACTGCCTTAAGACAAACAACAAATATAAGACTATGATTAAAAGTTGAGTATATGTTAAGAGAGGAAAGTTGTTCAGACTTCTCATACAATTATAAAAATATTACAAGTTCTAAATCAGAGAAGTTAAAAGAATCCAGCATCTCTCATCCCTCCTTATTATTAGACTTTGAATTTTGAATTGCCAACTAAAGCCAAAAATAATATAATAGTCCACATTTCCTGATTTCACATCCCCACCTCTGCAGAGGGAGGGGCCTTGTCCATGGAAAATGCGTAACAAAAATTCCAGTGTATGCTGGATACAATTTTCTGACCAAAATGGTTGAAAATCATGCTCAACAGGCAATTACATATCTAACACGTACTCTTAAATAAAAACCAAAAGAACTGCGGATGCTGTAAATCAGGAACAAAAACAGAAGTTGCTGGAAAAGCTCAGCAGTTTGGCATCATCTGTGAAGAAAAGTCAGAGTTAACATTTCCGGGGCAGCTACCACCAGTTCTGAGGAAGGGTCACCGGACACAAAACGTTAACTCTGATTTTTTCTTCATTGATGCTGCCAGACCAGCAACTTCTGTTTTTGTAACACATACTCTTAGCAGGTGATTCTCATAGAGGAAAAGTCTTGAACCCTTCCAAGTGATGTTATGAAATAGATTTCCAGTATGTTTGAAGTGTAATAATTATCATATTGAATCAGCAACTCTAAATGTTGCAAAATCATTTCTCGTTATGATAAGTGAGGAAATGAAATTAATTATTCCGCTAATTGTCAAACTGGCACCAATAAAAATGAACACGAGAACTGCTGTTGGAGTACATTTCAAGAAAGGGTACTTGCAACAATTACAATCTGACCTCATGTGTATACTTCTCCAATACAGCTAGGTTTTCACCAAAACATGAATGTAGATGAATTGGAAAATTGCAAGTCTCACCTTCAAATATGGGACAGGAATATGGTTGGGTCATGATTTCCTCATGCATGGTTCACATAGGCAGCTGGCTGTTTAAATCATCATTATTTCCAGTGATGTGGCAATTGGAACACGAAAACCAACATGTGCACAGTAGACCTGGTAAGAGCAAATCTGAAATTTGTGCATTTGGACAGCCCTTTGAGAAGTTATTTACCCCTATGGATCTGGTCCTACAGCAGCTTGAATGGAGGTATGGTTCCTTGTGGAGAAGGTCAAGTGCCCTTCAGTAGAGAACAGGTACCATTTGAAATTCTTCGATTTAGGCATAAGTGTGTGTTTTCATTGCGACTAGTCAGATGGGCTAATCAGTGGCAAATGGAATTCAACTTGGATAAGTATGAGGTCATGCACTTGAGCAGAACAAACAAGGCAAGGGAATACATGATGAATGGTAGGACCCTGGGAAACACTGAGGCTCCAAGGGACATTGGTGTGCATGCCCACCATTCCCCTAAGGTAGCAGGACAAGTAGGTAAAGTCATTAAGAAGGCATTTATTTAGCTGAGACATAGAGTTGAAGAATAGGGAGGTGATACTGGAACTGTATAAAATATTGGTTGGGCCACAGCCAAAGTACTTTGTGTAGTTCTGGAATCGACATTAGACAGGGCATGTGACAGCACTGGAGAGGGTGCAGAGGAGATTTACCAGAAGGTTGCCTAGGCTGGAGTGCTTTAATAGACTGACAAACTGTTAATAAACTAATAAAATGAAGAGAGATTGAATAGACTGGAGTTGTTTTCCTTGAAGCAGCAGAGACTTCAGAGGAGGGGAGAACATATTGATTATATAAAATAAAGAGAAGCATAGACAGAATAGGCAGAAATAAACTTTTTCCCATGGTGGAGGGATCATTGATTAGGGGCATAGATTTCAGGTAAGGGGCAGAATGTTTAGGGGGAATGTGGGGAAAATATTTTTCACCCAGAAGGTGGTGGGAATCTGGACCTCACTGCCTGTCGGGATGGTAAGAGACGGAAACCCTCATATCATTTTAAGAAGTATTTAGATGTACACTTGTGATGCCAAGGCATACAAGGTTATCAGCAAGTGCTGGAAAATGGGATTACAACAGTTAGATTATTGTTTTTGCCTGGCACAGGCTCAATCGGCCAAAGAATCTTGTCCTGGCTGTTGGCCTCTGTGCTAAACAACATGAACTCATTATTGTTAAACTCATTTAAAGTGTCAACAGACATGTTAACGTAAATTGTCAAAATTGTCAGAAACACTTACCAAAGGGAGCTGTCAAGCTGACATGGTATTTAAAAGTTCTGCCCTTTGCAACTCCGCAGGTTCTGCAACTTATCCATCATTGTACAAGAGGCAGGAAAAGAAACTATGGGCCCTGGTGCTGCCCCTGGCCTCGCTCCCGAAAGCCCTGCCCCACCTAGACCTTAACCCACCCAACCCCAACTAAGCCGGCCCAACATGAACACAGGGCCCTGGCCTCAGACTAAGCACAGTAAGCCCAGCCAAGCCTGGGCTTATGGTTGTGAGCCCTGATGTACACCCTTTCTCTGCCCCAATACTATACTATCAGAATCAAGAGAAACAGATTCACTCTAATTGCCAAAGTAGTAAGCACCTTCTAACATCCCAGGAGCTGCTCACATCGTGCTTTGAACCAGAAAACATTGTGCACCACTAAGGCTGAATAAGCTCTGCACCTTCATTCATGCGGTGCAATTAACTAGGCATTACCTTACTCAACTGTTGATTAAAAATGAGCACATCTTTACAAATGTGAGAATGTATTTCCAATGAACATTCACCCCTGTGACCTATGTCCTTTCAGAAGCTCATCTTCCTTTCCCTTCCGCTGTGCCTCTGAAGGTGCTTTGCTCTTGGCTTGCATTCCCACAGGACTGAGGGGCCAGGCAGGGTGAAGCTGGAAGGCTCAGTCACCTCTACAATGTCCTGAGAGGAGAAGGTCTTGGGGAGTGCGGGGGGTTGAATTTATTCTCTCCTCCAGCTGAGTGCCTCCTGGCACTACCCTGTCTCCTTCAGAGGACAGGACACTTGGAATGAGGTCAAGGTCCCTCTTCCTTTTGTCACCTTGCTTGCTCTTGATGCTGAGCACCATTGAGCTGAAGCGACAGAGTGTGTCTGGGTGTCTGAGACTGCAATGTTTCCATTGCAGCCATTAACCTGTCGAAGGAGGCAGCCAGGCATTCACACGCCAAAGGCAGCAGGGTCTCATACAGGTTAGTGGAATCCTGCCAACTTTGTGGCAAGTTGTCCAGTGCCACTGACAATCCTGCCTGCTTCTCCTATGCCTGCTTCCACATTTCAATGACATTCTGAATTGTCGAAAACACAGGGTCCGCTCCTGCCTGGGGCAGAGAAAGTTCCTAGTCTTGAGCAGTCCTCTGAGTGTCAGCATCCTGGGGCACTCTTTCCTCGACCAGACGCGGAAACATTGCCCACCAACAGGTGATCCTGCCTCCAATTTAGCAAAAATACCCACTCAGATGGCAGTATCCGAGATTGCTGAAGATGCGAGAGGTAGTTTTACTAGTAATTCCTCTGAGGGACTTGTGGCTTCTTTTTCAGAGGAGAGGATATGCCACTGAAAACATGCGGATACATGCTCTCCTGCGGGAGACAAGAGGGAGAATCCATCCCAAACAAGAAGTTGAGGCACGTTAACAGTACATTCACAGTGGTGGTAATCAGAGAGCAGCACAGCAATGGACACTGATTCTGACTTGGTTACCAGGACATGCAGGTTTCCCTATCATTACATGAGTGGTCTCGGCCCTCACCACATCCTGGTCCAGGGTCTAGTCCTATTGGAGGTTTTTCCCTCCTGTAATGAGACAGAGGGAGGAATCGAGTGGCTGGCATAGCTGTGCAGGTGGAAGAAAGATGGTGAGCTGTTCCGAGTGAGTGAGCAGGCAAAGCAGAGGGCATCCTGGGAGGGCTGCCCTGGGGGGGTTAGTGGTGGATACGAGCAGGGGAGGAAAGATATTACATAGAACTGTGAGAGAAGTAGGCCAAGAGCAATAGTGGGAGGCAGGTGCAGTAATAGAGAGAGGTAGCAGAGAGAAGATGGTGGCACTTACCCTGGCAGAGTAGGGAAGATCATTGACCGTGGTACTGCATTGTTGGGCATTCCTCCAGGGCACTGGTGTTGCACTGACAGGGTGGTGGCCACCTTAGACGTGGCTTACAAGGACTGGTATCATTGTCTGTTCTGTCCATCCTGGGGGAAAGAGTTACCACCACCCTGTCCACCAGCACCTCTAGGTCTCTGTCTCGAACGTGGGTGCCAATGTTCCTTTGTCCGACATCTCTGTCGACAGGAATGGTGCAGGGCAGGCTCCAGACCTGCTGAACAATTGCATTTTAAATATGGCACCAGGAGTCCTGGATGTCCCAGCAATGGTGAGTACTTCCACCAATGGCAAATATGGTAAAAGCAGCACCACAGGGGTGTGTTTCATAGGTAATGAGGCAAGTTTGGGAAGGTAGTTCGCTTGGCCTTGTAGAATGCAACCCTCCGTGAAACTCGCCAAAATTGACACTCAGGTAATTTTTGGGAAAACCCAGCTCAACGTTTTCACCTAACTCACCTCTCACCCTCCTCCCCTCACCAAGGCACAGCATTCTTTGACATGGACAGGACAGTGTGGAATGTTTGGAATTCATTGCTCCAGGCTTGGGAACACGACTATTATTTACATGACATCTTGTCATTTAATACAATACTGCAGAATTCTTATACAAGACCTAATATTGGTATTAGTTAACGAATATAAAGATTGTTGCCATCATAGCCACAAGCAGATTTATTGCCAGTGATCTAACAATCCTTCATTGTAATAGTAACCATGGGAAAACATACCTATATTCTTCCTGTGATTTTATTCCTATCCGTTTTGGCTAAGTATTTATATGCAAGAACTGAAGATAAAAAAAATTGTTCAATATCAATTACTATACTTTTATTCCTTCTTTTTTAACCAGAAACTGTTCTCTGCCTAAGGATGTTGAAGGTGTTATATAAATACACATCATTATTATTTCAAGAATGCTGGAACATAATGCTTTTGTTCATGCCAAAATAAATTACTGGGAATGAATACGAATGGGTTTGCACGGCATTGAATTTAATCATGGGTTCTGTTTGTATCATTAGCCACATACGGCATGTCAAACAAAAGAAAACATTCTTAAATAAAACATGCTGCTTGCTGCTGCTAATTTTATGGTCCATGGCTCATTTGACATTGCATTTCATTAGCTGGTATAAAATAATAACAAAATTTGCTAGTTGTGAAAAATATCAGGGCAAATTTTAAAGCAGCAAGCCACACATGTCACTGATGATTACATGTACTCTGTTGACAATTTTCAGACCATGGATGGACAGAGACTTCCTTCAAGAGTACAGCTGGTTACTAATGCCCCATAGCAGTAACATACTTGTAGAATGTCAGCGTCAGGAGAGTATCTAGAAAAATATTATTTGGTGCAAAACGCAAGGCCTTTCAGCAGATCATAATGATAAATTAGTAGTCCTGTTGTACTGCTCATGGTGAGTGAAAGATTATGATTTTGCAAACGTAAGCACTGGAATGTGAAAGTGGAGAAGCGATGTGCTCTTAAACATTTCTTTTTATCACTTTCCCATGGAAAGTGTTTGGGAAGAAGATTTCTAATTAGGGATTAAATAAAAAGCAGTGAGGTGTAAATTAATTTTCTCCAGACTATAATCTGTGAGCTTTTCCTACAGTGGCTAAAGATCTTGCACCCCCAAGCTGAATCTTAATTCCCAGATTGCAAAAAAAAATCTGAAGCAGAGTCCCAAACTGCATGAAACGTGCCTGGATCCTGTTGGAATAATAATGAGTGGCAAGAGATAGCAAGAAATGCAGATGCTGGAGTCAGAAATAACACTGTGTGGAGCTGGAAGAACACAGCAGGTCAGGCAGCATCAGAGGAGCAGGAAAGTTGATGTTTCACATGGAAGGTGGGTGAGAGGAGGTGTATTCTAGGTAGCTGTGGGAGTCGGCGGGCTTGAAATAGACGTCAGTTTCAAGGCGGTCACCAGAGATAGAGACAGAGAGGCCCAGGAAGGAGAGGGAAGTATCGGAGATGGTCCAGGCGAATTTGAGGTTGGGGTGAAAGGTGTTAGTAGGACTGTTCAAGCTCCTCATGGGAGCACGAGGCAGTGCTGATACAGTCATCGATATAGTGGAGGAAGAAATGGGGGATAGTGCCAGTGTAACAGCAGAAGAGGGACATTAGTCCACACTGACCCTCTGAAGAGCATCCCACCCAGACCTGCCTCCTAACACTATCACCCCACATTTCCCATGGCTAATCCACCTAACTTGCATATCCCTGGACACTACGGGACAATTTAGCATGGCAAATCCACCCAAACTGCACACGTTTGGACTGTGGGAGGAAACAGGAGCACCTGGAGAAAACCCACGTAGACACAGGGAGAATGGGGGAGGCAATGGCCTAGTGGTATTATTGGGGCTGGACTGTTAATCCAGACACCCAAATAATGTTCTGGGGACCAAGGTTCAAATCCTGTCATGGCAGCTGGTGGAATTTGAATTCAAGAGATGTCTGGAATGAAGGATCTAAAGATGACCATAAATCCATTGTCGATTGTAGGGAAGAACCCATCTGGTTCACTAAAGTCCTTTAGGGAAGGAAAAAGCCATCCTTAACTGGTCTGGCCTACATGTGACTCAATAGCCCCAGCCTATTCAGCCTCTCCCCGTGGTTCAAACCCTCCAACCCTGGCAACATCCTCGTAAACATTTTCTGAACCCTTTCTAGTTTCACAACATCCTTGCTCAAAAAGTATTTGACTACAAAGAAAAAATGATTGTTCTTTGTACTAAAGTGCATCACTTCACATTTCTCCACATTGAACGTCATTTGTTACCCATCTGCCCACTCCATCAACGTCAGGTTTACACTGTCCACCTCATAATTTATAATTGGTCACATTTTTGCATCATCTGCAAACTTTGATATTGTTTCCTGCACATTAATGTATCTCAGAACTGATGGAGTTTACAGGGAGTACAAGCAAGAAAGGAATATAAATATTTGGGAGTCACTCAATTAACAGAGGAGCCTGCTATTCACGCTACAAAGTTGGAACTGGATTACCTTCCATCCTTACCCAAGTTGCAAAGGTGTAATGTGTGTAATGAATAGCTTCCACTACACTCTGAGTGAGTGGAGTGTTTTTTTTAATCTGTCTGATGACACAGATTCTACCTGAGCAATGTGAGGCTCTTCAAAGAGAAGTTGCATTAATCAGGCACTTACAGAATACAGGTTTCAGATATCTGCATTCATAGAATGCTGCATTTGAAACATCCAGTAATCAACCATGTGGAATAAAAATCCTGCCCTCAAGCAATCTTCACCATGTCACTGATCATTGCAGATTGTAGATAATCATCTCTGTGAAGCAGATGTAAATTTTAAAATTCATTTGTGGGATGTGGGCGTCGCTGGCTGGCCAGCATTTATTGCCATCCTGAGTTGCCTTTGAGAAGGTGGTGGTGAGCTGCCTTCTTAAACCACTACAGTCCTCCTGCTATGGGTTGACCCACAACGCCACTAGGGAGGGAATTCCAGGCAAGGTTGAAAGTGTTACTTGTGGGCCACAGGTCACAGGGACAATCCAAGGTCATGTCGTTTGCATAAGGGCAAGAACCTGATTTCCTCCCACCTTGAACTTTAAATATTTGACAAATTATTCTTATATCTAATGCTGTCTTTCTTGGATGATGTGGGTGGGGTAAGGTCAGAATGGGAGGCAATGTTTCCATAATCCTACCAAATGTACAATCTCATAATGAA
The DNA here is from genome assembly GCF_021869965.1 of Rhincodon typus. Taxonomy (NCBI): domain Eukaryota; kingdom Metazoa; phylum Chordata; class Chondrichthyes; order Orectolobiformes; family Rhincodontidae; genus Rhincodon; species Rhincodon typus. Next base: position 48,717,469 of record NC_063332.1, on the reverse strand, counting down.
TTTCATGGCATGGCTTACGCTGCATACATCAGAATAATGTCCACTATATCAAAAGGTACAGGCATTCCATGATTCTCCATGTCTGAGTCCTCCATGACCCACTGTATCGAGAACTATGTTTAACCATCATTTGCATGTGATGAAAGTGCTGACTTAAGAACCTTTCCAGCTTCTGGTACTTCCCACACAGTTTCATTAGAACCATAAACCAGTGGATCCAGTCACAAGGGCCTGCTGTGTTCATCCAGCTCTACACCTTGATCCGGTCACAAGAAGGGTTATCATCGCTGTGGCTGTGGTGTAACAAAAGGCAGTGAGAAATTAAGGAGGAACAAAACGGACCAGCAAGCCCAGAACTAGCAGCTGCTTTCAGCAGTTGCTGAACAGTTTCTACATGAAGACACCATAGCTAAACTACCTTTAGGATGTGGAGGAGGCCGAGAATCTATCATCCTCCATGTCATTTCTTCCAGCTGAGTAAGGCACATTGTTGTCACACACTAGAGTTGTCCAGCGACTCTGTCACAGAACTGTGTCATCTATTGCAGCAAGACCTGAGGGGGCAGGTGGCCTTCCTTATGTCAAGGTAGCAGTTGTACTAAATTTTGAGAAGTTTTATAAACCATATATAATTTTTTATATACAACTGGCTGCTTCCAAGAATCCACTGGGGACCTGTATGGGATCTCCCAGTCCTCAATCACAAGTGTATTAAGGCTATTAATGATGCCATTTATGCCATGCTTCATCTCATTTCCCCATGACCATGCAATGGACTTTGTCAGCATAGCTGGTATTCCCCCAGGTACAGGGTGGAATAGACTGTTCGCGCACTGCATTGGGAGCACCATTTCGTAGCACAGCAAATTTCATCAATAGAAAAGTGTTCCATTCAGTAAATGTACGAGTCATCTGTGATCATCTATACCACATTATAGAGGTCTTTGCCCAGTACCCTGAGGTTGCCAGGTAGTTGCTCTGGTTTCCATGTCAAGAATTCTCAGCAGCCAGATATTTCCTGGCAGGTGGTAGGATAAGAAGCTGCATATTAGTGAGGTGAGATGTGCAGTTAATAAGATAATTTGCAAGCAATAATCCCCCTTAATAGAAACTTGCTGCTGTCTAACGAGAACCTCACCTTGAAATAGTAAGAACTGCAGATACTGGAGCCACAGATAACACAGTGGGGAGCTGGAAGAACACAGCAGAGGCAGCATCAGAGGAGCAGGAACGTTGACGGTTCAGGTTGAGACCCTTCTTCAGAAAAATCTCACCTCAATGCCCAAAACGAGAAGATGCAGACAGTTCCTCCTGATATCAAATTCTGCCTTTCCACACAACTCTGCCACAATTTTTTACCAAAGCCCTCATCACACAGGCCCCTAAAAGATTCAGCCCATTTGTTTTCATGTCTTCGTTTTTGGGCTACCATCATATTCATAATTTGATTGTATGTGTGCATTACTATTTCTTTATAAGTTTAGTAATTCATAAACTCCATTTTCTCATCAATTCAAAAAGCCTGTTTAAGTTGGCGCCTTCATTTTAAAACATAAATTCATTGCATCTGGGAGAAAAGTATCCACAAGCTTGGGGACACTTTCAAAAGTAACCTTGATATGACCAAATGAAGGTGCATGTGAATAACCAAGGGGTGCCAGTTCACACTTTACAATTAACAATTAAAGGTATCCTGTCTGTAGCCATAAGAAATTGTGGAACCTCAACTGTATTGTATGGACGCAACAGAAGTTTAACATTAGCCAAGTCAAATCAATTAGCTCCCTGACAATTGGCTTTCACATTCATTCCCTCCTAAACCAATACACATTGGTATCAGTATACCAATCACAAGGTGCACCGCAGTAATGCACCAAGGCTCTAAACTTATCCAAGTAACATACCAGGCTGACTTGGAAATATATCACTGTTCCTTCGCAATCACTGCATCAAAATCTTGAACTCCCTTCTTAACAGCACTGCAGCAGGGGTCAGTTAGCTCAGTTGGTTTGATGCCTGGTTTGCAATGCAGAGTGCTGCTATGAATGTGGGTTGAATTCCACGAAGGACTGTACTTCTCAACCTCTCACCTCACCTCATGCATGGTAACCCTCAGGTTAAACTACCACCAGTCATCTCCCTCGTGAGAGAGCAGCCCTATGGTCTGGTAAGACTATCAAAACTTTGCCTTTACTTTTAATATCCCTTCATCTCAAGAACTGCAGAGTTTCGAGAAGACAGATCACCACCAGCTTTACAAGGCATTTAGGGTTTGGGGAATAAGTGCTGGCCTACTCAGTGACATCTGGATCACAAAAGTGCATTAAAAAAATCACCATTTAAATGATGCACTTTCATGCACCCAAACAGATATATATTATCTTTTTGTCAATTTATAATTTATAAAAAACACCACGAGGTAGGCCCGTACCATTTGTACCAGGAGCAATTTATTAGAAATTTTTACGACTACACAGTCAGACCTAGACTGACCAAGGCTCCCATTCCAGGTCACTTGACCCACTCTCTTAAACGTGCAGCAAGCATCCCCGACCACATGCAAAAGACCACCACCCATCCTTTTTTCAGAAAATTCCCATTCATGAACATATATACAACAACCGTAAATACTATATGGACATTGTAGCCAACATGTGTACATAGTCAAGAATATTTACAAAAACATGGAAAACATGTTTGAGCAACCCACCCGTCCCATGCCAGCCATTGCTTCTGTAGTCTACATCAACATGATTAATCTCTAAGGAGAATGGTGGTCTCTGGAAGACCATCTCCCAGTCTCAGGGGCCCTGTCTGGTGTGGTCTCCCAGACATCTGAAAGCTCCTGGCATTCAGCAGATACGTCCCGCTCTGATTGGTTGTTGTTGCCTTGTGACCTTGTTGTTGGCTCTTCCCTGGTTATGACCAACCCTGGCTTGGAGACACATGACTCAGTTGACACCTTTGATTCCACCTGGACCGGATTTGAATTTTGAGGGATGTCCCTCTGTTGGTAAGGTATAGCGACCAGCTGGTCCACGTGTCTCTCCAGACCAGCTCATCCCTGGTCTGCACCATTTATGACAATGGTCCTGTTTGAGCCATAACCATCGCTGGATCCCATTTTTCCGCAGGCATGTAATTTCTGGCCAAGACGATTTTTCCTCTTTGGAATATCCTCAATCTTGAGGTGCCCAACGTTCTGGCCATCTGTCCTTCTTGATTTAGCTCGACAACCTCCCTGGTCTCTTCCACCACAGTAAGTGAAACATGGTTCTCAGGGGGTGGTTGAAGATTAAAGAAACCAGCAAGCACTGGGTTATCATGGTGTCATGTTCCTGTACATGCTGAGGAACTTGTTGATTCACTGTCCTGGTGAACCCTCCCCTTGGGACACTTTTTATGATCGCTTCATGGTTTGTACAAATCTCTCCACCTGCTCATTTATCACCTGGTGATACAGAGCCGATCTCATAAGTTTGACTCCGCCATTTTCCAGGTACTCAGCAAAACCTAATGCCGCAAACTGTGCACCATTTTCATTCATGATTTGTACAGTGTTCTGAACCTGGCAAATAGTTCATCCAGTCAGTCTATCATTGCTTCAGCCGATATCAACTACATGACCGTCACCACGGTCACTTGGAGTGGGCATACACAACCGCTAATAACATCTGTCCCTCTACTGGTCCCACAAAATTTACATGAACCTAATGCCATGGTGATTGAGCCCATCCCTGTGGATGAAGGGGAGATGATGGCAACCCCCTCCTTACCAAAGCGCAGGATTCGCATGGTCCCTCTTGTTCCATGTATGTCTTAGTGTAATCTTGGCAGGCTTCAATAGTAGTGCACTTACCTTTAGTCTATAGACTGATTCAGGCATCAGAGACACTGCTGCCTTCATATCCAGCTCCACCTTTGCTGCCTTCCCCTCTAATTTGGGAAGAACCCCAAGATGATCAGCTTCACCCCATACCAGTACAATGTTTAACTGAAGCTCTGCTGACTCTGGGCCTCCTGCTTTTCCCACAGATCCAGCTGGCTCCCAGTCTGCTCCCTGGCTGGTGATATATACCTCATGCCTTGTCCTCCAGATTCATTCCTCTTATCTCCCCTTCTCTTGTTTAGGCTGTAACCAGCAATTTTGTGCAATGAGGCCCACATTCTTATATTTTCAGCGCTGAGCTTCTCGAGTCCAACACGCTGACTCCTTGTGGCCAAACTTGCCAAATCAGTGGCATTCTGCCATTGGTACCGCACTCCACAGAGACCTCCAATTCCATGCCTCCAATTGCCCCCAGGTTGGGCAGGTCATAGAGTCATGGAGTCATACAGCACAGAAACAGACGCTTCGGTCCAACTAATCAATGATGACCATAATCCCAAACTAAACTAGTCCCACCTGCCTGCTCCTGGCTATATCCCTCCAAATCTTTCCTATTCATGTACTTATCCAAATGTCTTTTAAACACAATAATTGTGCCCACATCCACCATTTCTTCGGGGAGTTCATTCCACACACAAACCACCCTTATGTCTTTTTTAAATATCTCTCCTCTCACGTTAAAAATGCATCCACTAGTCTTGAAATTCTCCATCCTAGGGAAAAGATGCCTACCATTAACTCTAACTATACCCCTCATGATTTTATAAACTTCTTTAAGGTCACCTCTGAGCCTCCTAGCCTCCAATGAAAAAAGTCCCAGCCTATCCAGCCTTTCTTTGTAACTCAAACCTTCCATACCCGGCAACATCCTGGTAAATCTCTTCTGAACACTTTCCAGCTTAATAATATCCTTCCTACAACTGGACAACCAGAACTGGACACCGTACTTCAGACGAAGCCTCACCAATGTCCTGTACAACCTCAACATGACTTCCAAACTCCTTGGAAGGCGGGCAACTGGAGATCTCGCAAGTTGAGGCTCTAAGTGGCCACCAATTGACCACATAAGAGCCTTAAATGCTGAGGAGACAAGAAAGTTCCCAATGGAAGTTTTCAACTGGCAGCCAGTGAGGTAGCGAGAAAAGAAAGGGTATCTCTACAGGGCAATTAGTTTCCTTTCTTTCCAGGGATGGGAAAACTGTGTCTTGATGACTTCACTGAATCCTTTCACTATTATCTTTGACCTACTGTCTGCCACTCCACTCTCTCTGAACTGCATGACTCACCTTCCTGAATCATCATTGATTTCCTTTCTATCATGCCTTTCGTCATTTACCTTCTCTACATATTCCCATTTCCTTCCTTTGTAACCCAAACACTTTGTAGGATTGTAACCTCCCATCGTCCCTCAATTAGCCATTCTCTATTCCCTTTAGATTGTCACCATCCAATCTGAATCTCAATACTGATGCCTCAGTAGTTGAACAAAGCCCTCCCCAAAGAAGAAAAGGCAGCTACTATTCATTCCAAATCCACCAGGGAAACTATCTCAAATAAAAGCAAAATACTGTGGATGCTAGAAATCTGAAACAAACACAGAGAAGGCTAAAGAGACTCAGCAGGTCATAGAGTCATAGAGTCATAGAGTCACAGAGTCCTGCAGCAAGGAGACATGCCCTTTGTCCCAAACAGGCCCATGCCTTCCAAAATATCCATCCACACTAACCCCATTTTCCTGCACTTGGCCCATATCCTCCTAAACCTTTCCTATCCATGTATTCGTCCCAATGCCTTTTAAATATTGTTAATGTACCCACCTCAACCACTTCCGCGAGCAGCTCATTCCATATGCGTACCACCCTGTGTAAAAAAGTTGCCCTTAGGTTCCCATGTATTCTTTTCCCCCTTACCTTAACTGATGCCCTCTAGTCCTCGATTTCCCAACCTTAGGAAATAGACTGAGTGCATTCGCCCTATCAATGCCTGTCATGATCTTATACACTTCTATAAGATATCCCCTCAGTCTCCTACACACGAAAGAAAAACGTCCTAACTTGTCCAACATCTCCCTATAACTCAGTCCCTTGAGTCCTGGTCGAGGAGCATCTATGTTAACACAGTTTACATTTCAAGATCTTTCAGATCCAAGACAAGGGATTTACATTGGCCAGAAAAAAAAAATCAACAGACCTGGAGAGTGACAGCAATTTAGAATTCCGCAAAGTAGGATGATGGGATTGATTATCAAAAGGAAAAATAGAATATGAGAGAAATTTTGTGGAAAACTGACTGTACAAACAGGGAATTTGTAATGTGGAACAAAGAAATGGCTGACCAACTAAATATATACTTTGGTTCTGTATTTACAAAGCAGGACACAAATAATATCCCAGAAATTTTGGGGAACACAGGCTTTAGTGAGAGGAAGTACTGAAAGAAATCGGTATTAGTAGGGAAATAATGTTGGGGAAATTCTTCCCCTTGTGATAAACTATTACATAAGAGCTTTCCTAATCATCTGCTGTACTTGCATATGGATGTTTTGCAATTCATGCACAATAATATACAGATGACTGTATCTCAGAGGTCTACAGTCTCTCACCATTTAGATAGTTTTCTGTTTTATTCTTCCTGATAAAATGGACAACCTCACATTTTCCTCCATAATATTCTATTAGTCATACATTTTTGCCTGCTCACTTAACCAATCTGCATGCCTATCTAGCTTCTTTTCAACTTACCTTCCTACTATCGTTGTGTCATCAGCATATTTAGCAAGCATGCCTTTTGTTCTGTCATCAAAATCATTTATATAAATTATAAAAATAAGGCCCCAGTATTTCTAACTGTTGCACAACGCTTGTCACATTTTGCCAACTAGGAAATGACCTACTTATGCCTACTCTCTGTTTTCTGTTAGCTAGCTAATCTTCTATCCAGGTGACCCACTACACTATACGCTTTTATTTTTCGCAACATCCTTTGATGGCACCTCACCTTCTAGAAATCTAAGAACAGTGCAACTGAAATTTCCCATTTATCCTCAGCACGTTACTTTTTCAAAGAACTCTTATAAATTAGTCAAACACGATATTATCTTTTCAAAAACATTGACTCTGACTATTTACTTGGAATTTCTCTAAGTGCCCTGATGTGACATACTTAATAGATTCTAACATCTTCCCTAGTACCGATGTTAAGCTAATGACATGTAGTTTTCTGCTATTAGTCTTCTTCATTTTTTGAATAAAGGGATTACATTTGATATTTTCTATTCTGATACAGTCTTCCCTGGATATGAGGAATTTTGGAAAATTAAATCAGTTATCTCACTTGTCTTTTCTTTTAGATCCTATCTTCTACAGCAAAAGCAGGAAGCTGCACTGAATACAGCATCAATGTGTCAGAGAAAGAGTTCTGAGGGACCAAGAAGAACTGGAATAAGAAATGTTCCACTTAACCCACAAAAAGACAGAAATAGGTGGGATGCATGTGGGTACCCATTGCCACACCTCTGACATGGAAAAAATGACAAGTAACAAAGAAAGGAGTACCAAAAACAAAGCTTACTGAGAGAAGCTCAGCAAGTCTGATAACATGTGTGGAGAGAAAGCAGAGTTTCTCCAGCACTTTCTGTTTCCATTTCAGACCCCAACTTCTGACCTTATGAAGGAGGGAAGGTCATTGATGAAGCAGATGAAGATGGTTGGGCCTAGGGAACTACCCTGAGGAACTCCTGCAGAGATGTTCTGGAGCTGTGATGGCTGACCTCCAACAACCATGACCATTTTAGTCTTGTGCTACAAATAATATCAACTGGTGAAGATTTTCTCCCTGATTCCTACTGACTCCAATTTTGCTAGGGCTCCTTGATACCACACTTGGTTAAATGCACCCTTGATGTCAAGGACAGTCGTTCTCACCTCACTTCTTGAATTCAGCTCTATTATCCATGTTTGACCTAAGGCAGCAATGAGATCAGTGGTTATGTGATTCTGGTGGAACCTAAATTGAGTCTCAGTGAGCAAGTAATCACTAAGTGAGTGAGGCTTTATAGCATTGTTGCTGACACTTTCCAAAATTTTACTGATGATCAAGAACAGATCTGTGGGAGATAAGGGTCTAGGCCCGAAACGTCAGCCTCTCTGCTCCTATGATGCTGCTTGGCCTGCTGTGTTCATCCAGCCCTGCACCTTGTTGTCTGTGGGAGATAAATTGGCTCGATTGGATTTGTCTTCCTTTTTGTGTACAGGACATACCTGGGCAATTTTCAACACTTTCAGTTCAATGCCAGTGTTGTAGCTGTAGCGGAACAGCTTGGCTAGATATGAAGATGTTCAGGTGCACAAGCCTTCAGGACCATTGCTGGAACGTTGTCTGCTGTCATAATTGCCATTATTTTGTATATTTAATACTGGTCTCAGATCTACTTTTGTCCTCCTCAAACTGATGATAAAATTCAGTCATTTTATGGTCACTACTATGTAGTGATGCCTTCACTGGGAGATAATTAATTCTATCACACTGCACATGATACCAAGTCTCTCATCACTTGTTCTCTAATTAGCTCTGCAGTAGCTGTTCTCAGAAACGTTTGTGAAAATATTCTATGGTCTTGTAACCTGGACTGCCTTTGCCTATCTTATGTTTAGTTTATACGTACATTAATATCTTCATGATTATTGCTGATAAGTTTTCATTATTTCTTTCTTTTTACTCTGTCCTACCATTTGGTTAGTGTGAGGGGGCTTGTACACCACTCCCACAAGTGACTTCATATCTTAATCTTTTCTCATTCCTACCTAAACCATTTTACATGCTGATTCCCTGAAGTTAGGTTATCCCACTCTATTGTGCTAATAAATTCATGAATTAATACTGTAACCTTTTCCTAGCTTTGCCATAGTGTCACCATAATGGCTAACAATTATTACCATTTGTGCTGTCATTTCATCTGTTTTGTTTGAAATTCTATGTGCACTTAGATAACTTTTTTGTTAGTTTGAACCTGTTATTATTTTTGCAACCTTTGTTCATGTTCTCTTAGAGTTCTACTTTCTACAATTTATTAACACCCTTTTGATTTAATAAATGGAATATCTTTTCTATCAAACGAATGGTCAATGTAATGTCTCCTAAATGCTTTGAACATTTTCCCACTGTCGTTCTGCAATAATCTTTGTCCTAAATTCAACCGAATTATTTACAATGGTATTTTTTTTCCTTTTAGTTCTAAATTCACAATTCAGTACAGTTGCTGAGACAACTAAGCCATTACTTGTCCATATTCCACCATTAAAGTAACTCACAACTCCTTTTCCAAGTGGCAGGGTTCCTGTAAGTGTAGCCTGTATTTGTAACAGGCAATGAAAATGGTGGTTCCATTATTTTTGGCTATTGAAATTTGTTTGGTCAATATTTATTTTTTATTTCTGCTCCATTTTTAGTTCTTGACACAAACTAAAGTTACATCAGTTATTTGCAATTATAAGGCCGATATCCATGTGCTGTTTTGACAGATTTCCAGAATTCGCGAAGTCTTTATATAGTATTAAAGTACAGCTGTCCAGCACACAAAGCTGAAGTGCAAATAATGCAAGATTTCACAAAAAGCAGACCACATACATCTCCTAAAAAGGGCCATAACTGCATTTTAATTGAACTTTTTGGTTAACAATTTATAGGTGCTCCATCTACTAGAACAAAGAACAAAGAACAAAGAAAATTACAGCCCAGGAACAGGCCCTTCGGCCCTCTAAGCCTGCACCGATCCAGATCCTCTATCTAAACCTGTCACCTATTTTCCAAGGATCTGTATCCCTCTGCTCCCTGCCCATTCACATATCTGTCTAGCTACATCTTAAATGACGTTAGCATGCCCGCCTCTACCACCTCCGCTGGCAACGCGTTCCAGGCACCCACCACCCTCTGAGTAAAGAACTTTCCACGCATATCTCCCTTAAACTTTTCCCCTCTCACCATGAAATTGTGACCCCTAGTAATTGAGTCCCTCACTCTGGGAAAAAGCTTCTTGCTATCCACCCTGTCTATACCTCTCATGATTTTGTAGACCTCAATCAGGTCCCCCTCAACCTCCGTCTTTCTAATGTAAATAATCCTAATCTACTCAACATCTCTTCATAGCTAGTGCCCTCCATACCAGACAACATCCTGGTGAACCTTCTCTGCACCCTCTCCAAAGCATCCACATCCTTTTGGTAATGTGGCGACCAGAACTGTATGCAGTATTCCAAATGCGTCGAACCAAGTCCTATACAACTGTAACATGGCCTGCCAACTCTTGTACTCAATACCCCATAGTAGGTTAATACTTGCCTAAAAATGAAGCAGTACACCAACCCTTATTCTCACTAAAAGGATCACAATACCAGTTAGCCTTTTTCTTCTGAAGAATATTATTTACAGACAACATCTCAACCATCTCACAAAGTGTTGTTTCAACAATAATTGAATGTGTTACTATAATTTATTTATTTTAGGCACAATTGGATTAGAATATTAATTGCCTCGAATAATAAAAAAAAAAGTGGCCACTACATTCTGAAATCTCTTTTACCAGTAAGGAAAGTTTCATCTAATCTGAAGTATTTTGCCAGCTAATTATCTTTCTGGAACAGTGTTGATCAGCAGGTCATTGTTATATTTGTTTCATTATCACTGAGTAAGTTAAGGGAAAGACCACAATCCACAGTGTAGTTTTCAGTAAAGTTGACTACAGGATGAAATAAAACCATAAAGTGGAAAAGCAGAATAGGTTGTGCCTGTACTCATCAAGGGATTCAGTAGAATTGTGACAGAGCGAACAGCTGGGTTATGTTTTAGCTTTGGGGACCTGCTAACTGAACTGCTTTTATTTCAGATATCCAGCATTTTGCAAGCTGCTTTTGGCACTTTGTTTGTCGGATTTAAGATTAAATATATTGAGTAACAATGAATAGACAAACCAATTTGAAAAGCTTGTAAATTCCAAGAGATAAAGAGTTTCTCAGTTTTCAGATATTAGGGGAATAGGCTAAAACAAGACAATGCAACAAGTTCGATTTTAACACACTGAGGTTGCAGGAAGGAGGAAGACTATGTTGGAAAATTATGTAGGAATTTGTATATAATGCTTAGGAGAAACAAGAGGCAACAGCACACAGCACTTTACAACAGTTAAAGCAGAAAATTGAACTAAGGAATAATGTATCGTGACTCTGTTATTTCCCAGTTGTCAAATTTGAGTATTTCTTCAATAAATCTGAACTAATTATAGTGCAATTACCAATCCTTTATTGAGGATACCATTACATATTGATGAGACAGCAAACTGCTGGTAAAAAAACAAGACTTCAAATCAACTGAATCACAACTTCAATGGTATGATAAAAAAAAAACAAAGCTTTGGTTTCAATATTATTCGTCAACTTATTATCAAAACACATTCAAATTAAAATTTTTGATAGCATTCAAACAGTCCAAATCTAATTACAGCCTCAAAGTACGTTCTGGATATCCATTAGTCTCTATTCTGAAGCAGGGTCACTGGACCCAAAATGTTAACTCTGATACTTTCTTCACAGATGCTGCCAGACCTGCTGAGCTTTTCTAGCAACTTTGTTTTTGTTCTAGATTTACAGCATCTGCAGTTCTTTTGGTTTTTATTTAGTCTCTTTTAATGTTGCTTGTCAAAGGTAAATTGGTAAAATTACAAATTGTGTTCTGTAATCTTCCGGTCATATTAATTATACTGTTCATCTGACATCTCACAACACCATTCCTAGATTCAAACCACATTAAGCGTCTTACATCATAGAAATAGAGTGCTACAGAGATTAATGAAATCTATTTTCAAAGAATGATCCAGTGTCCTACATCTGGATTGATAACAGACCCTTCAATCTTAGTTTACGATAATAATCCAAAATTGATCAATGCGATCATCACAATGAACTCAAACTTTGCCAAAGTCAATTGTATCACTCATATCTCCCTTTGGGCAGATGGGATACAACCTTCCTTTTACTCCTTGATATAGAGGTGGTGTATCAACCATAAGCAGTCCAAAATCTGATTCTGCATTTGGAAATGAATTCAATTTGCCTCTGCTATTGTTATGTTTTGTTAATCCATCTAATACCAATCTCACAGTCTACACAAAGGGATTTGGAGTCCTATTGAATAAGTCACTAGTATATAGGTTCAGCAGGCAATAGGGAAGACAAGTTGGCATTTATTTCAAAGAGAATAGAGTATAAAAATTGGGAAGTCATGCTAAAACTATACCAGGCACTAGTCCGGCCACAATTTTTTCTGCTTTTCTGAGGAAAGATGGAGGCAGTCCAGAGAAGGTTTACTATGGATCTGTCTTATGCGGAGACGTTGATTAGGTTGTGCCTGTACTCGTTGGAAATTAGAGTAATGAGAGGAGACCTTATTGAAACACACAAGATTCTTAGAGGCCTTAACAGGGAAGATGTCAGGAATACTGTTTCTCCTTGTGGGAGAGTGAAGCACCAGCAGGTGTAATGTTAGAATAAGAGATCACACATTTAAGACAAGGATGAGAAGGAACTTTGTCTCTCAGAGAAGAATCTGTGGAATTCTTTCACACAGAAGACTGCAGAGGCTGGTTTAAGTGTATTCAAGGCTGAGATAGACAGATTTTTAATCAGCAAGGGTTATGGGGAAAAGGCAGGGAAATAGTTTAAGGACTATCAGATCAGCCATATTCCGATCGAATGATGGGGTAGACTGGTTGGGCCAAATGGCCTACTCTGCTCCAACATCTTATGGTTTTATGGTCACCTCTGAACTCCCCTCCAGAGGGACACTAAATGCCACACAATATTTCTGTAATCCTCTAAATTACATCTATTAAGGTTGGTCAAAACTATTCATCAATTAAAAACCGAAAGAACTGCGGATGCTATAAATCAGGAACAAAAACAGAAGTTGCTGGAAAAGCTCAGCAGGTCTGGCAGCATCTGTGAAGTAAAAATCAGAGTTAACGTTTCAGGTTAATGTTTCCTCAGAACTAAGGAAGAGTCACCGCACCCAAAACGCTATAATTATCACCTGCTGAGCTTTTCCAGCAACTTCTGCTTCTATTCATCAATTAATTAGTTCTGTGTAATTACCAGTGATGCACAGGATGTTTTAACAATACTCCAATTTGTACAATTATTTCTAGTTGTATTTTGCAGCAAACTTTCACTTATTTTCTATCTTAGGCTTTAAGTGGGCTTTAGTTAATCAAACTGCTCCTAATTACCATCATCCAGGGGAAAGAAGAACAGTGGAATACTGTGAACCTCTGTCATTGAATGAAGTAATTTTTAATTATTTTTATCATGGTTTTTTTTTATGCAAACTACGCCAACCAATAAATCTGGCAAAATGACAGGGAGACAATTAAGAACCCTAGAGTTCCTTATTAATTAAACACCAAAATGAAAGTGTTTCGTAAGATTGAAATCCAAGAGGTAAGAGCTTTGACATTTCAAAGGACAGCCGTGGGAATGACTTGATATATGTTCAGGACTGGCGCCAGCAGAGACTGCTTTGTTGAGAAAATAGTAAGCAGTACCATTCATTGAAGCATTTCCTGAGAGATAAAATATAGTAAACTTAATCTTTTCCTGTTCTGCATCTAAATCTAGTTTTAAAAAACTTACCAGTGGAACTTTATAATGATCACCTGATATGACATGACGAATGTGGCACCATGAGATAACGATGAAACCCAATCTGTTTTTACTTTATGAGTAGGGTAAATATTTTTCAGAGAACACAAACTTCAGCTTCAACTAAAATTATTGCCTGAAGATCCTTTCGTTTTTTTTTATTCATTCATGTGACATAGACATCAACATTTTACTGCCATCCCTAGTTGCCCTTGAGAAGGTGGTGGTAAGCTGCCTTCTCAAACTGTTGCATCCACATGTTGTAGATTAGCCCATAATGCCCTTATTGAGGGAATTCCAGTGTTTTGACCCAGCAACAGTAAAGGAACAGTCGGGATGATGAGTGGCTTGGAGGGGAACTTGCAGGTATTGGTGCTCCCATGTATTTGCTGCCCTTATCCTTCTAGATGGAAGTAGTCCTGGGTTTGGAAGATGCTGTCTGAGGATCTTGGGTTAATTTCTGCAGTGCATCTTGTAGATAGTACACATTGCTGCTATTGAGCATCGGTGGAGGAGGGAGTGGATGTGGTGCCAATCAAGCGGGCTGTTTTGTCCTGGATGGTGTTAAGTTTCTTGTGTGTGGTTGGGGCTGCACTCATCCAGGCAAGTGGGGAATATTCCATCACACTCCTGACTTGTATCTTGTAGCTGGTGGACTGTTTTGGGGAGTCAGAAAGTGAGTTACTCGCCACAGTATTTCTAGTCTCTGACCTGCTCTTGTAGCCACTGCTTTTATCTGGCAGTTAAGGTTGAATTTCTCATCAATGGTAACCTCCAGCGTGTTGATAGCGGCAGATTCCGTAGTGGTAACACCATTGAATGTCAAGGGGCAATGGTTACATTGTCTCTTAGTGGAGATGGTCACTTTCATTTGTGTGGCGCGAATGTCACTTGCCACTCATCAGCCCAAGCCTGGGTATTGTCCAGATCTTGTTGCAATTGAACATTGACTACTTCAGTATCTGAGGAGTTGTGAATGGTGCTGAACATTGTGCAATCATTGGCAAACATCCTACTTCTGACCTTATGATGGAGGGAAGGTATATGATAAAACAGCTGAAGAAACTTGGGCTTAGGACACTACCCTGAGGAACTCCTGCAGAAATATCCTGGAGCTGAGATCACTGTCCTCCGACAACACAACCATATTCCTTTGTGCCAGGTATAACTTCCAGGCAACTCCTTCTTGACTGTATACCACTGTGCCGCCACCTCTGCTGAGTGTGTCCTACCAGTGAGATAGGACATATCCAGGGATGGTGATGGTGGTGTCTGGGACATTTTCCGCAAGGTATGATTCTATGAGTATGACTACATCAGGCTGTTGCTTGTCTAGTCAATGAGACAGCTCTCTCAATTTTGGCACTAGCCCCCAGTATTAGTGAGGAGGATTTTGCAGCATCGATGGGCTGTTTCTGCCTACATCGATGTCAGGTGGTTTGTCCAGTTTCATTTCTCTGTTTGTAATGACTGATACACCTGGGTGGCTTGCTAGGCCATTCCTGAGGGCAGTTGAGAATCAACCATGTTGCTGTGAGTGTGGAGTCACATGTAGGCCAGACCAGTTGAGGATGGTGGATTTCCTTCCCTGAAGGACATTAGTTAGCCAGAAGGTTTTTTTTTGTCTGAGAGTCGACAATAGTTTCATGGTCATCAATAGAGTTAGGGTTTTATTTTACTGAATTCAAATTCCTCCACCCGTTGTGGCAGGATTTGAACCCAGGTCCCAGAAATTAGCTGAGTTGCTGGATTAGTGGTCTAGAAATAATACCACTTGGCTATCACCTCTCCAGCACTTCTTGCAGAGAATGCTGAGTTCCACTCAGACAATTTAACATCAATTCAATAGAGTCTAATAGTATAGGGTCTTATAGAATTATAGAGTCAAAGAGTTTTATAGCATTCAAACAGATCCTTTGGACCAACTCATCCATGCCAACCAGATATCCCAAATTAATCGAGTCCCATTTGCCAGCATTTGGCCTATATCCCTCTAAACCCTTCCTATGCATATTTACATCCACATGCTTTTTAAATATTGCAAATGTACCAGCCTCCACCACTTCCTCTGGCAGCTCATTCCATACACGCATCACCCTCTGCTTGAAAAAGTTGCTCCCTTAGGCCCCTTTTATATCTTTCCCCTCTCAACTATCTCTAAAAATGTAATCCATATGAGATAAAATCATGAATGCTGGAAATCTGAATCAAGAGGCACAAAATGCTGGAATTAAAGAATAAATCTGCCAGCATGTGAACAAGAAACGTTAGGCGAATATTTCAAGTACAGCTGAACTCTGCAGATTACATTTGAATAAATATTTGGTCCTAGTTAATCCAATAGCGTAAAATGCATCCACAGTATAATAGGAACCCAAAGATGGACCATAACTAAACAACAAATAAAATGAAGTAGTATTGTCAGTATTTAAAAGTAATACCAATGAGTGGATTCTCAAGTATAATCTTGAGTCTCAGGTGCAAGCTCTAAATGACTTGACCTACATTTTTGTGGTTTGTGACATTGCATGAATATTTCAATTTTGTACATATCAGGGATATAAACAAGAAGTTCAGTCAATGCAGGGAGAGTGCAAGAGCAAAGCTTGTGTTTTGAAACCAGCTTTTTTATTCCAAGATTATATTGCAGTTTTGAAATCATCCCTTGCTGTGGGTTATTATGTATAATGTGTGGTATTTCACTGCCAAAATACCCATTTCTTTTCTTTTATACAATAAAGACCATTTAACAAAAATGTGACTGAAATGGACCAGTATAAACGCGATTATTTTGTTGCTTCGGAACCCAAGAGTAAAGAAAAGGACATGATCATTATGTTTCTATAACTGTATAGCACATATATGTTGAAAATGTTTTTATGTTCTTAAGGACAGATTAATGGCACTGACGACCTAGAGAAAGAGATCTTACCAGCTTCCAAATCGACTTTGGAAGGGTTCTGAGGAAGGGTCACCGGACCCGAAACGTTAACTCTGTTTTCTCCTTCACAGATGCCGCCAGACCTGCTGAGCTTTTCCAGCAACTTTGTTTTTGTTCCTGATTTACAGCATCCGCAGTTCTTTTGGTTTTTATTCCAAATCTACTTTGGTTTTTTCATAAGTCCTTAGTACAGTATTGAGTAATTTATGTGAAAATACATCATCATCATGGCCTGGGGGTTAAACAGTTTGTTTGCAGTGAGGCTGTAAAATCAAATAGTTTAACAGCAGTGGCATCTGGTGGCAATTGTCTATAAATTCAGAATTCTGCAGCATCCAATATTTTTCCAGTATAATTTTCAATATGCCTAATCTGCCTCTGCCTGAGTTAATGAACAACAAACAGGCACAATCACATTGCCTGCTATCATGCTTTTAACTAAACAATTGGTTTCAAAGTAATTTTGCGATAGGCCTGGTATTCAACCTAAATAAGTGCCAGAGTCCATCCGTCCAGGGTAGACACGATTGATTTCACGAAAAGTTCGCAAGATCAGGGAACAAAGTCAAGTAAAGCAACATTTTCCAAGCCACCATCAGTTCTGAAGAAGGGTCACTGACCCGAAACATTAACTCTGATTCCTCTCTACAGATGCAGCCAGACTAGCTGAGCTTCTCCAACAATTTCTGTTTTTATTTCTGATTTCCAGTATCCGCAGTTCTTTTTGGTTTTTATTTAGCATTTAACTCACTGCCGCATGTCTTCCAGGCGTGCACACCTTGAAGAAGTTCTGTTCCTCTCTCTGACAGGATTTCAATTCCAATCTTTTTTCTTGTCCACTGACATTAATTTCGCTATCGCTTCTGGTGTTAGACCAGCTATTGGCTAAAACACGTTTCCACAGCCAAATCACTTTCCTCAGTAACTGTCTCTGGCTCAGACTCACATCACGTGGATTCCAACTCAAGTTTCATCCTTCGTGACTTGAATTCACTCAGGATCACAGGCATCTTCATAGAATCCATACAGTGTGGAAGCAGGCCATTCGGCCCAACAAGTCCACACCAACCCTCCGAAGAGCATCCCACCCAGACCCATTCCCCTACCCTTTCCCTGTAACCTACATTTCCCATCTCCGTGATGTTCAACATTCCTCATACAGCTATTCTCACCACATCCTGAAATCCACACTCAGTGCCATGTGTCATCATATGCACACTGTCGACCTCTCTCCAACAGCACTGCTTCACGCTGGCTCAGAGCTGCATTGCTCCCCTGTTCCATTTCATCCTCTGGCTCATTCGATGTGCCAACAAGAAACTTTTTTTTTTCTTTTCAGGCATCAAGGTACACAAAATGCAACAACACAGAAATACCCATGGCCCGCTGGAACCTTCCTCTCCTCCCCATCTCTCTGAATCCAACCCCTCCCCCAACTCTACTTCCAGCCACTTTCCCTCCTAACCTCCCGCTCTCTGATGCTGAATGTTCTGCACTCAGCAAAAGTCTCAGCTTTATCCCTCTGTGTCCCCACCTTAATGGATCTCAGGCACGATATGACATTGGACTCTTTATCCGCCCAATTCACATCCATGCCCATTTCTTTGGACAAGAGTCCTCTGCCCGTCCCACAGACTCCTTTGCCCAGTTCCAACACTCTCCCTTCACCTGGACCCTTCCCTCTGGCCTTTCACCTGCACTTGACCTGTTCATTGAGAATTGTCAAAATTACATTGGTCACTTCAATTTCTCTGCCCCCCTCACCCATTCCAAGCTGTCTCCCTGTGAACTGACTGCACTCTGTGCTCTCAGAGAGCTCTCAACCCTGACTCTGTTATTAAGCCTGCTGATAAGGGTGGTGCTGTTGTTTGTCTGGCAGACTGACCTCTACATTGCAGAGACTGAGTGCCAGCTCTCAGCTCCCTCCTCCTATCTCCCCCGGACTATGACCCCACCATCAAACATCAGGTCATTGTGTCCACTATGGTCACTAACCTCATTTCATCTGGTGATCTCACCCCCACTGCCTCCAAGCTCATAGTCTCTCAACCCTGCACAGCTCGCTTCTACCTCCTTCCCAAAATCCACAAGCAGGACTGCCTGGGCAGACACATTGTTTCTGCCTGGTCATGTCCCATAGAACTCATCTCTCCTACCCCGACTCAATCATTTTTCTCCCCTTGTCCAGTCCCTTCCCACTTATATCCGTAATTCCTCTGGCACTTTATGTCATTTTCAGAATTTCCAGTTTGCGGGTTCCAGCCACATCCTCTTTACCATGGATGTGCAATCCCTTTACATGTCCATCCCCCATCAAGATGGTCTCAGGTCTCTCCGCTTCTTCCTGGAAAGAAGGCCAGAATTGTCCCCATCCGCCCTCCGTCTGGCCGAACTCATCCTCACCCTGAACAACTTCTCTTTTAACTCCTCTCATTTTCTTCAGGTTAGAGAGGTGGCCATGGGTACCCACCTGGGCCCCAGTTATGCCTGTCTCTTCACGGCCCCACCCACAACTCTTTCTCCAATACATCGGTGATATCATCGGTGCTGCTTCCCTCTCTTATCTGGAATTGGAAAGGTTTATCAATTTTGTTTCCAATTTCCATACCGCCCTCACTTTTACTTGGTCCATTTCTGATTCCTGTTTTTCCTTCTTCGACATCTCTGTTTCTATTTCTGGGGAGAGACCGTCCACCGATATCCACAAAAACCCACTGACTCCCATAGTTACCTTGATAATATATCCTCACATGCTGCTTCTTGCATAGACTCTATTCCATTCTCCCAGTACCTCTGTCTCTGTTACAATGGTTCTGATGATGCCAATTTTGACAAGGATGCCTCTGAAATGTCCATCTTGTTCCTCAGTTGAAGATTCCCCAGCACCGTATTTAACATGGCCCTCAGCTGGGTCCGACCCATCTCCTGCACTTCAGCCCTCACCCACTCTGTTCCGTCCCCCAACAGCGTTAGACTGTCCCATATCATCGTCCATCATCCCACTAGCATCTACATCCAGAGGATCATTAGCCACCATTTCCACTACCTCCAGTGGGAGGCCACCACCAGACACATATTCCCCTCCCCTCCCTTGACCACCTTCCGCAAGGACCATTCCATCCAGGTCACCCTGGTCCACTCTTCCTTCAGTTCCAACACCGCACCCTCCCCACCTCCGCACCCCTCACATCCACAGTACCAGGGCACTATCTCCTGCAACCGCAGAAGGTGTAATACCTGCCCATTTACCTCCTCCCTCCTCAGTATCCAATGACCCAAGCACACCTCCCAGGTGAAGCAGCACTCTACCTGCACTTCAATTAATGTGGTCGACTACATTTGCTACACATAATGTGGTTTCCTCTCCAATGTGGGAAATGAAGCGTAAATTGGGTGACCGCTTCACAGAGCACCTACGTTCTGTCCACAAAAAAGACTCTGAGCTCCCAGTTGCCTGTCACTTTAACACATCACCCTGTTCCCTGACCAACATCTCTGTCTCAGGCTTGCTGCAGTGTTCCAGTCAAGTTCAGCGCAAGCTGGAAGAACAGCATCTCGCTTTCCATTTGGGGACCCTGCAGCCCCTGGATTCAATATCGAGTTCAACAATTTTAGAGTTTGAGGTACCTTCTCCCATGTCCTTACCCCAAACCCCACATACCAGGCCTTGTCATCACATGGTCTGCTATTACACACAACCTATTGTTACCCACTAATAGTCCCCATTCATAGCTATTCATTCACCTAGGCTGACCGTTAACCACTCCTTTGTCTGTCCAACTGTTCTTCTCTCTCTTTAACCTCTATCTCCACCTATTGTTTACTCCCTATTCCCTCCCTCCAAACATAACATGAGTTATTCCCAGTATCCTGGCTTTTATTTATATCTCATCTAGCACCATGAAAACATTTTTTCTGGGTATTTTTACTTTGCTCTTTGTGGGAGTTAGTTGTGTGCAAGTTGATTACCATGTTTCCTAAATTACAATGGTGATTGCATGTCAAAACTACTATACAGTGAACAGAGCTATCCTGGGGAAATAAAAAGTGTTATGGAAGTGCAAGTCTGTTTTTCTTACTTCTTTCTTCATCACAAGAAGAGACTGCAGGGTAAAGTACAGCTGGCTTCAGAGGATCAAGATTATGATGATCTAATTTGAGCAACCTGTCTGTAACTGGGGATGTAGACAACGTTTGGGGCCCAGGAAAGGAAAAACAGTTTCAATCTGAACTGTTACGTAGCAACGGCAGAACCCAGAGCATTTATGATTTTCAATCTTCATGGTTCAAATGTATATTCCTGTAAAGTCCTGACATATGAGTGCACTTGAAAAGTAAAATTGATTTCAAGTATAATTATGATTCTTTTTGGGTTTTCATAAAATTATTTAATCATAATCTGTGATGAGAATGATTCATAAGACACTACTTCAACAGTGTGTATGTTATCCATCAAACAACAGTGACATCTAAAAATGGAAAAACTAAAGGTAATAATTCACACATGAGAATAGAAGGAAACACTAAAACTGAAGATGTGAATAACTCATGATATAACTCATGGTGAAAGCAAAAAGATTATTTCAGATAGCGTGTTAAATTTGTTGTTTATGGAAGATAATAACTATCATTCAAGTGACTCTCAAAATTGTTTTGCTACAGAACGTAATGAATTTTCAATTTCAAGTATTCAGTAGTATCGACATAATAGTGTCCTTCACTCTGAATAATATTCTAAATTGAACACAGCCATTGCTCAGTTGCTGTACCTGGCTACAATGCTTTTATATATTTCATCCTAACCATTTATGGTGTTAAGATCCAGACTCTGGCACTCTCAAGAGAATAGTTCAGTTCAATATGCATTATGGTAAGTATTATGGGATACAGCTGTTATACAACTTTAGTTTGTGATAGTTTTGTTTATATCATGGTGATAATCCATAGCAGCAGAATGGAAAGGTGGGGAATGTGGAGTAGTGTGACAATGTGTGAGTGAGATCCTAGAAGAACCAAAATCTGACTAGTGATAGGGGATTAATTAGTTAGCGGAACAGGCAGACATTTCTGGGTCCATTGACATGACACCAGGATGATATGTTGCCTCGACAATGCCAAAGTCAAGGATGCCACAGAATGCCTGCGGGACAATCTTCAATAGAGGGTGAACAACTAGAGGTCATGGCCTACACTGATACTGTGACATAGGTAGGAAGGTGGATGTGGTCCCGCAATCAGAATTTGGTAGAAAATTAGCAAGCAGGACCTCATGCATAGTCATCTCCAGATTACTCACTTGCAAATGGGTCCAGAAATAGGAGGATCATAGAAGATGAATATGTGGGTGGAAAGATGGATGCAGCAGGGATGGCTTTTGATTCATGGCTCTGGGGAAGACAGCACCTGCACAACAGAGTGGTTGCACCTGAACAAAGACAAGAGTGAACTTCTTTTTCTGAAGAAGCGTCTAGGCCCGAAACGTCAGCTTTCCTGCTCCTCTGATGCTGCTTGGCCTGCTGTGTTCATCCTCGTTATCTCAGATTCTCCAGCATCTGCAGTTCCTACTATCAGTGAACTCCTTGCAAGGTTTGCTGTTGAGTGGTGGGGATTAAACTAACTTGGAAGCATGTGGGAACCAGAAAAGAATGTTGCAAGGTAATTCCAGGACGTACAAATCGCTGGGAAAAGAGATAGTATTAGCATAGAAAATAGTACATTAAAAGGTGTACTTGCAGAAAGAAAAGAAAGAAATAGAGTCTGAAACAGGATCACACTGCTTGCGTATGAATGCACAGAGGATAGTCAATAAGACTGGAGAGATAAAGGTGCAGATTGCAGAATTCTAATGTTGTGACTACAACAGAATCACTGTTTAAGAGAGGCAAGGTTGAGT
This sequence comes from Rhincodon typus, assembly GCF_021869965.1. Lineage (NCBI taxonomy): Eukaryota > Metazoa > Chordata > Chondrichthyes > Orectolobiformes > Rhincodontidae > Rhincodon > Rhincodon typus. The sequence goes on along the minus strand of NC_063332.1, from coordinate 48,695,060 downwards.
GTTAGATATTCCTGACTACAAGTAATTCAGAAAAGAAAGGAAAGGGAAAAAAAAAGGAGGAGGGGTGACAGTACAGGTTCTGCTGTGCTGCTGAAAGAGGATGTCCCTGGGACAGAGACAATTTGGCTAAGAATGGAGCAGAAAAGGGCATAATTACATGGCTAAGTGTAGCCTATAGTCAAACTACTGGTAGGAAAGATGCAGAGGAATAAATCTGTAAGGAAATTACAGAGAAAAGCAAAAATCGTGAACTCGCTATAATTACCCAAACATATTTTGGGATAGTGGTGGTATGAAGAGCTGCAAGGGGCTACAGTTCCTAGACTGTGTTCAGGAGAATTTTCTACAGCAGTAGGTGCCTACTCAAACCAAAAGGAGGCACTGCTGAACCTGGAACAGGATGTGCCAAGTGGAGCAAGTGTCAGAGGGGAAGCATTTAATGACCAATGTATCATAAGGTTTATGACAATGGTGGAAAAGGACAAATAATAATCCAGAATAAGAATGAATAACTGGGAGAGGAACAACTTCCATTGGGTAAGAATAAAGCACAGCCAGATTGACTGGAACTGATGATCCAATATCCTTTGATATATTTCATCTGGTCCCAATGCCTTATTAACTTCTAGAGGGATGATTATCTAGATAGAAACATACGTAGGAGTATTCCATCAGACTCCTGACTTGCGCTTTATAGGTGGTAGATAGACTTTGAGGAATCAGGAAGTGAGTTACATGCTGAAGGATTCCTAACCTCTAACCTGCTCTTGCCGCAACAGTGCTTATATCGCTAGTTCAGTTCAATTCCTGCTCAGTTGTAACCCTTTGGATGTTGATTGTGAGGTATTCAGTGAAAGTAATTTTTGAATGCCAAGGGGCAATGGTTAGATTTGCTCTTGCTCAAGATACTCATTGCCTGACACTTGCGTGGCATGAATGTTACTTTGGCGCCAGCTTTACCTCAGTAGTTACTTCAACTTATTGTTCTTATGGTCACATGTCAGCCCAAGCCTTGATATTGTCCAGGTCTTGTTGCATTTGAACACAAGCAGGGATATAGAGTATACAAGCAAGGAAGTGATCGTACACCTGTAAAAATTATTGGTCAGACAATATTTGGAGTATTGTGCTTAATACTCCAAATTTTAATCCAATATTGTAACCTGGGAATATTATTTACGGAAAGAATTTAAAGCCCTGGAGAGAGTTCAAAGGAGATTTACTTGAATGATACCAGGAATGAAGGATTTTAGATGCAAAGAAAGATTAGAGAGATTGGACTTATTGTCCTTGGAGTAGAGACAATTAAGAGGTGACCTTATTGAGGTGTTCAAAATCATGAACAATTTTGAGAGGGTAAAGAAGGATATTCTGTTTTCAATAGTTGATATGTCAGTAACCAGGGATCATAAATTTCAAATTGTCAGCAAGAGAGCTAGGAGTGAGATGACGAGAAATTTCTTTACTCAGAGAGTTGTTAGAATTTGGAATGTGCTGCCTGGGGAATAGTGGAAGTGGTTTCCAAAGGAAGTTTCAAAAGAGAACTGGATGAAAGTGATGAAGTTGGAGGTCTATGGAGATAAAGCTGGAGAGTCGGACTAGCTACGTAGCTCTTTAGGATGCTGGTACAGACATAATGTGTCAAATGGCCTCCTTCCATACTGTAAAATTCTATGATTCTATGGGCAGCTTCGGTATCTGAGGAGTTGTGAATGGTGCTGAACATTGTGCAAACATTGGCAAACATCCCACTTCTGGCCTTATGATGGAAGGAAGGTCATTGATGAAGCAGCTGAAGATGATTGGGCCTAGGACACTATCCTCAGGAACTCCTGCAGAGATATCTGACCTCCAACAACCACAACCATTTTCCTATGTGCCAGATATAACAGCAACCAGCAGAGAATTTTTCCATGATTCCCATTGATTCTAATTTTGCTCTTGGTCCTTGAGCCACACTTGTTCAAATGCAGTCTTGATGTCAAGGGCAGTACTCCCAGATCATCTTTGGAGTTAGCTCTTTTATCCATGTTTGAACTAAGGCTGTAAAGTGGTCAAGAGCTGAACAGCACAGATAGAAGCGAACTGGGCCTTAGTGAGCAGAATGTTGCTAAGCTACGTATATACAAACAAACTTGACCAGTAAGATATACGGCAGCTCTAAAAAAGCCCTATTTTAAATGTGGCAAAAATCTGTTGGGCACCTACCAACTTGGACAAACTCAGATACTATATGCCCTGGATTAATGGAACAATATATATCATCCTTCCTCAGAATGAAACCTCTATTTGTTCCTATGAGTGAGTTAAAATAAGTGGGCAGGGCAGTGTCTTCCTCAGTTGGAAGTTCCCATTCCAAGGACCTCATTTGGAAATCAGCATGTAGTAAGTACAGGTCAACTAGGCATTTCTGGCCAAACTTGGCAAACATGCAATCCATATTATGATTAAGCAGTGATGTGTACCTGGATTCCCAAAGTTAGAATGCTATCATTTGTGGGCACTGGGAATTGATAGGTTTGCAACTTATAACCTATCTCCAGATTTCCAGGGTCCTCAGCAAGAGGTGCCAGCAGTTCAACTCAAATAACCAAGACTTGTTACTGCAGACGTCTTTCTTCGGCCAAAAGATCTTGTTGGGTGTGAAGTGATTTGGGGCATCTTTAAGTCATTAAAGGTGCTGAAAATATTCAAGTTATTAGTTTTGTTCCTTTTTTCAGCCCTGTGAATCTTAGCAACATCAGCAATAGAATTCTGGAATGGGCATAATCTCATTTTACCTGTTAAGATTTTACCCCTGCAAATGCCTTTGACTGCATGGATCAAAAAAAGGTTACAATCTACAAGTGTGTATTTTGGCCTGGTTTTTCACCAGGAATGGAAGGTAAGATGTGGCGAGAGAACTTCTTAGGTCTTGTGATGACAAATCCTCCAAAAACTCGACACAACTTGATTCACCCCATTGTTTCTATTTAAATTATCACTTAATGCCCTCTTGAAATCCTCAATCAAACATGCCTCAACATATTTTCCATACTCTACCTACTCATGTTTGAAAAGGTTTACTATCACCTCACAATTGCTTCTTTGGTCAAACATTTTACAACCATGTTGACTGAATCCAAATCCTTTTTTACAAGCTGGAACAATTTCTCCCTATCTCCTCTGTGTCAACCTCTCGTGATTTTGAAAACTTCTGTCAAATCTTCTCCCCAAGAAAAACAGTTTGAACTTCTCCAATCTTCCCTTTTAATAGAAGTGTCTCATCCATGGAACCATTCTCATAAACCTTGACTACACTCCCTCCAATGTATACCCATCCTTCCTATTGTGCGACACCCAGAACTGCACACGGTACTCCAGCTGAGATCTAACTAGTGTCTTCAGTTCATCATAACTTCCCTGCACTTATATTCTGCCCTAAAATGCTGTATGCTTTATTACAACTCTTTCTAATTGTCCTTCCACTTTTACTGACTTGGGTACATATATACACGGGTTTCTCTGTTTCTGAACACCATTTAGAATAGTTCCCTAATTGTATACTATTTCTCCATGTCCTTTATATAAATGTATCACTTCACACATTACCACATTGAATTTCATCTGCCATATATCCACATACTCTACAAATTTGTCAATGTCCTTTTCAGCTTCTTTTCCATAGACTCAAAGATGTTTACAACATAGAAGGATGCCATGCAGCCAAATATCTTTGCAGTTCAGCAAAGATATGACTACACAAACCCCATCTTTCAGATTTTGATTCATAGCCCTGAATGCTACAGCAATACAATATTTAAACACTGCTTAAAGTTACAAGAGTTTCCAACTCAATCACCCTTTCAGTCAATGAATTCCAGATCACCTTCTGGTTGAAATAAATTCTCAATAGCCTTCTATCTCTTACCTTAAATCCATACCCCCTGATATTGACCCTTCTACTAAAGAAAAACCACTTTACTATCCACTCTATCTGTTCCCATCATAATCTTATACACCTCTATCAGGTCCCCTCTCAAACTTCATTGCTCCAAGGTAAACAAGCCCAGCCTTTCCAATCTATCCTCGTAGATCAGATGACAGTTTAGGCAGCATCTTGGTAAATCTTATCTGTATACTCTGTAATGCAGTCACATCCATTCTATAATGTAATGACCAGAATTGCAAACAATAATCCAGTTATAGCCTAATCAGTATTTTATACAGCTTCAACAGAACTTCCATGCTGTTATAATTAATGCCTCAGCTAATAAAAGCAAATATCCCATATGCATTCTAAATCACCTTAGGTACCTGCTCTATCACCTTCATTGTTCAGCGGATATGCACACCATGGTCACACTGATCCTGAGTACTTTACAGCGTCCTATCATTCATATTGTAATCACTTGCCTTGTCAGCCCTGCCATCTCACCTTTCCAGGTTCAATTCCGCTTGCTGCTGCTCTACCGACGTGAGCAGTTTGCTGATAGCCTTCTGCAGTTTCTTCCTTCTGAATAAACACCCCACCGATTTTTGTGTCATTCTTGATCATGCTCCCTATATTTAAGTTCAAATCATTAATGTACACCCGCAGCTATACATTTATTCAAGGTGCAAAAGCTCAAATTAGGTCAGTCAACTATGCTTAACAAAAGAAGTTCAGGGTTGTATAAGATTTAAAGAAAAGGCCCATAAAGTTGCCAGTAATAGCAGTAATTCTGAGCATTGGGAAGTTCATTAAATACAACAAAGGGGGCCAGAAACTGATAAGGGAAGGCAAAATAGATTATGAATGCAATCTAGCTGAAAATATAAACGCAGACCATTTAAGCTTCTATAAAAAGAAGATATTTGTCTAAAATGAACGCGGGTCCATTACAGACAGAATCAGGAGAATTTATAGTGGAGAATAGAGAAATTGCAGAGAAGCTAAATCAGGGGGTCACTCAACCTGAAACATTAACTCTGATTTCTCTCCACAGATGCTGCCAGACCTGCTGAGGTTTCCAGCAATTTCTGTTTTTGTTTCTGATGTACAGCATCTGCAGTTCTTTTGATTTTTATTTAGCTAAATCATTACTTTGTGTCTGTTTTCATCAAGGAAGGTACCAGAAATCTCTCAGAATTAGATAAGAGAATGGTTAAGGAGAATGAGAAATTGCAGGAAATTGGCATCAGAAAGAAGATTATACTTGAGGTATTAATGGGTCTAAAAGTTGGCAAATCCCCAGGGCCTGATGGTCTACATCACAGAGAGTTGAAGGAAGTGGCCGTAGAGATGGTCAATATATTGTGTGTCCTATAAAATTCTATGGATTCTGGAATGATTCCTATGGATTGGAAGGTAGCAAATGTCACCCAACTACTTAAAAAGTGAGTGAGAGAGGAAACAGGGAACTACAGACCTGTCAGACTTACATCGATAGTAGGGAATCTATTATAAAAGGTGGGGTAAACAGACACCTGGTTGATAACAATCTGATTGAGCACAGTCAACAAGGATTAATGAATGGGAAATTGTGTTTGACAAACTTGGAGTTTCTTAGAAGCTGTTACTGACAAAATTGATGGACATAGTATACTTTAGACTTTCAGACAGCTTTTGATGAAAGTCCCCAACAGGAAGTTGGTTACATAAATTAATAGGAATAGGATATGTGGTAATGTATGGGATTGACGATGAGCTAACAGAGAGATAACAGAAAGCGTGAATAAATGGGGAACCTGAACCTAATGGGGTACCATAAGAACCAGTACTTAGGTCTCAGCTGCTCGTGCTATATATCAACGACTTAGAGTTGAGGACCAAACATAATACTTCCAAACCTGTGGTTGATACAAAGCCAGGAGGGAATGTGTGTTGTGAGGAAGATAAAAAGCAGCTTCTGGGGGATTTAGATAGATTAATGAATGGGATAGAACATGGAAGATAGAATATAATGTGGAAAAATGTGAGGTTATCCACTTTGATAAGAGAAACAGATATGCAACGTATTTCTAAATGATAAGAGGTTGGGAAGTGGAAATGCACAAAGGAACCTAGGTATCCCTGTCAATAAGTCACTGAAGGCTAATGTGCAGGTGCACCAATTTGTAAGAAAGGCAAATGGAAAGTTAGCCTTCATTGCAGGACCATTTGAATACAGGTGTAGCGAAGGCATCAATTGTATAGGAAATTGGCTAGACCAAACTTATAGTACTGTGTGCAGCTTTGATCACCTTATCTCAGAAAAGTTATTATCACCATGGAGGAGTGCAACAAAGATTTACCTGACTTGTTTCTGAAATGGTGGAACAGTCCTATGAAAAGAGATTGGGCAAACTGGGTCTCTATTCTCTTGAGTTTTGAAGAAGGAAAGGTGAGCTCATTGAAACCTGAGACAGTGTAGATGCAGGTATGATAATTCCCCTGGGTGGGGAGTCTAGAACCAGGGGAAACAATTTAAAAATAAGTGGAATGCCACTTAAAGTCTGAGGTGAGGAGAAATCCTTTTAATTAGAGGAATTTTGTACCATGATGGAAGGCTGTGGAAGATTAATTTTTGAGTATGTTTAAGTAGTGATTGATAGATTTCTGGTTAACAGTGCCACTGCTAGTTCGCATTCACTCTATCTCTGCTACTGCACCCACACCCCATCAAGGCTGATATTCAATCACTCACTACCCTCAGCAACATCTTCCCTCAATCACTCCTGTTCGCACTCAACTCTCACATCATCTGCTGTGCCTAGCCCCAGCCCTGTTTACTCACTCACCCAGGACACCTCACCATCTTTTACACCTGCAGCAGCACTGTGCCATGCACTTTCATCCCATTCGATCCCTCCTCTTCTTTCATTCCAAGAGAAAACAACCTATAAAAGGGCAAAAGACCCAGGACGGGTGCCCAACATCAAACACCTCACCTATTACATGGAGCGAATATTGTTCCTTGGAGAAGACCAGGATTGCTCCTGTGGGGATGCTGAGATATACATGTCCTGCCAATTGAGTAAGTACCCACTGTTCATCTCTCTGCATCTCTCACATTAACCGTTTCGTCAGTTTCATCCATTGCACAACATTTCTAACCATTGGCCATGACGCCTTCTTTCCCTGTGTCTTTAAGGTATCAGTAGGATGTCTATGGCCCCTGTGGTAAAAGGGCCCACTCCACCAGAAGCCAATTCCTCAGAGGATGCATTGGCACATCTGCATACTGCACTCCACGCCAGTTCAGATACTGACACCTTGGTGGTAACGTCATCTTAAGAAAGCTTGAGAGCATAAAGTGGTGAGCACCTCACTGTGATATCACTACAAGTGAACAAGGTAGACAAAGCTCAGGCTGCTGGCACTCAGAGAGCTATCTGAGACCAGGCAATTGTTGCAACCTGGGACAGAAGAGGGTCCAGTGGCATCAGCAGTCAGGCACTTCTTCTACATAAACAGGGAGAAACAGAAGTGGCAGACAGATATGTGGGAGGAAATGGCCCTCATTTCCAGAAGCTGCAGGAGTGCAGCTACACTATGGGGACCCAACTGGCTTAAACATGCTATTGTCTTGACAGCTCCGATAGACAGCTTGGATACCAATGCCTGTGACACAGGGTGGGTGTGTCTGGTGCCTAAGGGTCATTCCCTGAGAGCAGTTATGTGGTGAGCAACATGGACGGTCAGTGGCGAGCGGAAGTTGCCAGGTATCCTCAGGCATCCATGTCAAGGATTCTTGTCATCTAAATTGCTCGCAGTAGCGGTAGGATAGGAAGCCGAATATTAAAGAGGCAAGTGGCACAGCTAATAAGGTTGTGAACAAGCAGTAATTCCCTTTGGTAGGCAACTCACTGCTCCCTGGCAAGAATCCACAAGGTTGCCCAGAAATTAGTTGAAAGATGGTAGCCATGAAGTGGAGGTGCCGGTTTGGACTGGGGTAGTCAAAGTCAGAAGTTACTCTATACCAGGTTACAGTCCAACAGGTTTATTTGAAATTACAAGCTTCTGGAGTGCTTGACCTGATGAAGGAGCAGCGGTCCGAAAGCTTGTGATTTCAAATAAACCTTTTGGACTATAACCTGGTGTCATGTGACTTCTGACTTCATTGATAGATGCAGTGAGTTCTTCCTGATAGACATTGCCAGATTTCTCATGCAATTTGGTCACATTTCTCACCATAGCCCAAGTCATATGTACCCCAAAAGATTCTGCTCAATGCCTTAATTTTGTAAAGTATATATGGCACATTAGGGGCGGGTGATGGTATAGCAGTAATGTTACTGGACGAGTAATCTAGAGACCTATGCTAATGTTCTAGGTACATGGGTTCCACATTGGCATATGGTGAAATTTGAGTTCACTAAAAGTCTAACCTGATGATACCATGTCACCATAACTGATTATCATAAAAGAAAAGACCATCCTGTCCACTAACATCTTTTAGAGAAGGAAATCTGCTGGTCTGTCTTACATAAGACTCCAGACATACAGTAATCTGCTTGACATTTAACTGCCCTCTGAGCAATTAGGTTTTGGTAATAAATTTGGCCTTGGTAGCAACATCCATATCCCTTGAACAAATATTTTTTAAATATTATATTGAAACTATGTAGCAATTATATGTTTTGGTAATTACTCAATGGAAGTTTGGTCATTTAGCAAACTTTTCTGAAGTTTGCAATAAATCTGTGACACTTGTTATGGACCAGACCAAACCCTCAAATTATATTAAAAAGATAGCCTAGACCCTAACTTTTTCTTATTTTAAAGGCAAATGCCAGGTGTTCTGAATGCAAATTGATTGGTCAAACTACCAGATTTAAAGCAAAATACACGTTATTCATACACTATAGTTAAAATGCAACAAAAGAAAAAAGAAAGTGGAATAACAACTCTGTTGGAAAACTTAACAGGTTAAAAAATTACTTAACTACTAAACAGTAACTGTTCCAAAATAGTAACATCCCATGAACCGACCCTTGGCAAAGGCAAATTTAATAAAATAGAATTCACCAGTCCAGGATGAAAAACATCAAGAGTAAAATCTGAGAGAGAGTAGCAGGGAGAGACGTAATTCAACTTCCAAACCCAGCATCAAGATCCCAGCAACTGCTACTGAAAAACCAAAACTAAAAAAATCCTGGCTCTGGGGGAGCTTGACCCCCACCCATTCGGGGTGCTTCTATTGTTCCAATCTTTAAAAAAAACTCCAAAGCCTCACAAGCTACTTACTTTGAAGCAGACCAGTCTCCACCTCCGACTCAACCTTCCTTCTTAAAAAAAAGGACAAAATATACCTCTTAAAGCCATAGTATTGTCACACACTGTTTTACTTCTGTTACTACTACATGTTTCTGGAGGAAGTGGGTTTGTTTCCAAAGTTTGATTTTTAAGTTCAGGTTGCTAATGTATCATCAGATGGAAAACAACACAGTGTTGGAAAATTTAAAGGATTAAACTTGCTCTGTCAATTGGTATCTCATAAGCCTGAAATATTTCTTTACTTAAATGTAAGAAGATATCTATGAATCAAATAGAATGTTTTGAAAAGATTGTGAGTATTGACTGCCTCAGCTGAAGCAATCACCCATAATAAGATTTGCATGGCCTAATCGGCAGGAATAAGTTAAGTTGGTTCACTACAAAGTGGAATTATGCTCCAATTTGAAAAACAGTCATTGTGTTACCCTTAGAACCACAGGTCTAGTAAATTGTGACCACATGCCAGCCCTTTCACAAGCTAAGTCAAAACCATGAAGATGCATTTTCCTATGTTTATTTAAAATAGAATTATAAGTAATCTATAATTTATGTGCATTTTTCAACCAATGGCACATTTTAGCACGTTAAACGACACTACCATTTTTGTCGTCAGTATTATTTTGAAACCATTAAGAGTATAATTTTCCTAAACTTAATCCTAAAACAAAAATAAATTGTAAGAAAGCCAAACCCCTAGAAGTGCATCAATATGTACTTTATATTTTGTTTGGGTTGACAGCTTAGATAGCTGAGGAAAATGCAAGCTATTCTAACCTAAAATGTTTCTTGCTGAGCAATGATACCTCACAGACCACAGTATCCCTCTCTCCTACAATTTAATATCCCTGAAATGCAAACTGTTAAACTATTTCATCAGTTGCATTAATGAAACGTACATTATATCAGCTCCTATTTCTTATTTTCTTATTACTTGTTCTGGTTCTCAGTTCACAACATATTTATGATGGGGAAGCTCTATTTTGATTTTATTCATTCCACGTTATTCTTTGCCTCAACTAGTTATTTCTTTCATTCAGTTAACATGGACCAGGATCTCAAACAATTCATGAATAGCAAATAATTCCCCATTTCTCTTCTTCACTATTTTCTCATCTTGCCTTTCTTAGCTTCACTCTTGACCAGATTTTTAACATCACTTCACACTTTCTACTCTCTGACTCTGAACAAACCCTCTTCAAAAAGTGTGTCAACTTAATTCCCTGTATACACTTATATCAACAACCTCTAACATTTGAAATGCTGGATCTTTCAGGCAATATGCCCCTTCCTTTCAATATCACTGAAATCAACCCTACCTGAAAAAGCCCAATTTCAATTCCTCTGTTCAAGCTATCTCCCAACCTCCTTTCTCTTCCCAATCCTTGAGTGTATCGAACACACCACAAATGATGTTAAGCACTTTCACAATTTTTTACTTAGATTTTTCTATTCAATTCTGTTAGACCATCAAAATGGTTTTAACTAAAGTTATGGAATTTATAGAAACTTAAACTAAATATTAAAAAGGGTGTAAAAGGTTCTACAAGTATCTAAAAAGGTAGAGAGTAGTAACAATAAAGATGGGTTTCTTTGAATTTGTGATGGGAACTTTGAGTGGGGACGTGAGAATTACATTAAACTGGCTGTTTAATTCCATGTTAGAAAGAGTTGGAATCTTAAGGATAGCTCATCAGCATTTCTACCTGGACACAAGATACATGTAAGACAACAAGGTGCGGGGCTGGATGAACACAGCAGGCCAAGCAGCATCATAGGAGCAGAGAGGCTGACGTTTCGGGCCTAGACCCTTCATCAGAAAAGGGAGAGGGGAAGGGGGTTCCGAAATAAATAGGGAGAGAGTGGGAGGCGGATAGAAGAGGGATAGAAGAGAGGATAGGTGGAAAGGAAACAAACAGGTCAAAGAGGCGGGGATGGAGCCAGTTAAGGTGAGTGTAGGTGGGGAGTTAGGGAGGGGATAGGTCAGTCCAGGGAGGACGGACAGGTCAAGGGGACGGGATGAGGTTAGTCGGTAGGAGATGGGGGTGCGGCTTGAGGTGGGAGGAAGAACAGGTTAGAGAGGCGGGGACGAGCTGGACTGGTTTTGGGATGCAGTAGGGGGAGGGGAGATTTTGAAGCTTGTGAAATCCTGGGCCTCCTGCAGTGCCACAACGATGCCACCCGAAGGTTGCAGGAACAGCAACTCATATTCCGCTTGGGAACCCTGCAGCCCAATGGTATCAATGTGGA
>NC_063332.1:48678743-48683193 GCF_021869965.1 Rhincodon typus | reverse complement strand
CACTTCACTAACACCTTCCACCCCAACCTTAAGTTTACCTGGACCATCTCTAACACCTCTCTCCCCTTCCTGGACCTCTCTGTCTCCATATCGGGCAACCACCTAGAAACCGATATTCATTTCAAGCCCACCGACTCCCACAGCTACCTAGAATACTCCTCCTCCCACCCACCTTCCTGCAAAAATGCTATCCCCTATTCCCAATTCCTTCGCCTCCGCCGCATCTGCTCCCAGGATGAGGCATTCCACTCCCGTACATCTCAGTTGTCCTCGTTTTTCAAGGACCGTAACTTCCCCTCCTCGGTGGTCGAGAACGCCCTCAACCGTGTCTCCCACATCTCCCGCACCTCATCCCTCACACCCCGTCCACGCAATAAAAACCAAAAAAGAATCCCCCTCGTCCTCACGTACCACCCCACCAACCTCCGGATCCAACGCATCATCCTCCGACACTTCCGCCATCTGCAATCCGACCCCACCACCAAAGACATCTTTCCCTCCCCACCCTTATCTGCTTTCCGGAGGGACAACTCTCTCCGTGACTCCCTTGTCCGCTCCACACTCCCCTCCAGCTCCACCACACCCGGCACTTTTCCCTGCAACCGCAGGAAGTGCTACACCTGCCCCCATACCTCCTCCCTCACCCCCATCCCAGGCCCCAAGAAGACTTTCCACATCAAGCAGATGTTCACCTGCACATCTGCCAATGTGGTATACTGCATCCGCTGTACCCGGTGTGGCTTCCTCTACATCGGGGAAACCAAGCGGAGACTCGGGGACCGCTTTGCAGAACACCTACGCTCGGTTCGCAACAAACAACTGCACCTCCCAGTCGCGAACCATTTCAACTCCCCCTCCCATTCCTCAGACGACATGTCCATCCTGGGCCTCCTGCAGTGCCACAACGATGCCACCCGAAGGTTGCAGGAACAGCAACTCATATTCCGCTTGGGAACCCTGCAGCCCAATGGTATCAATGTGGATTTCACAAGTTTCAAAATCTCCCCTCCCCCTACCGCATCCCAAAACCAGTCCAGCTCGTCCCTGCCTCCCTAACCTGTTCTTCCTCCCACCTATCCCCTCCTCCCACCTCAAGCCGCACCTCCATCTCCTACCGACCAACCTCATCCCGCCCCCTTGACCTGTCCGTCCTCCCTGGACTGACCTATCCCCTTCCTAACTCCCTATCTACACTCACCTTTACTGGCTCCATCCCCGCCTCTTCGACCTGTTTGTTTCCTCTCCACCTATCCTCTCCTCTATCCCTCTTCTATCCGCCTCCCACTCTCTCCCTATTTATTTCGGAACCCCCTTCCCCTCCCCCTTTTCTGATGAAAGGTCTAGGCCCGAAACGTCAGCCTCTCTGCTCCTATGATGCTGCTTGGCCTGCTGTGTTCATCCAGCCTTGCACCTTGTTGTCTCGGATTCTCCAGCATCTGCAGTTCCTACTATCTCTGATACAAGATACATGTGGTTCACTTTGCCATGGAATGTGGGCTTTGACAGGGGAGGAAGAATAGAAAAGCAATTTGGAATTTGATCACAGGGTTCTCAAAAAAAGATATCACTGACAGGGCAATCTGTCAGGATGTGAGAAAGAGAGAGATAAAGGTGGTGTGTCTTCACAGTTTACTACACAGCATTGTCATGAGAGCTTGTCTCAAATTGAAAAGACTAAATTCATGAGGATTTAAAATGAGGCTGGAAGATTTGTCTAGCTTGAGTGACAGGGAGTATATGAAGGAAAACCCTCACACTGATATTCATTTCTGGGCTTAAGTATTACCAAACTGGGAAAAGAAACCAACACAAGTAAATCCTCAGGAATTTAGAACCATTATGGACTGGTTCCAGGAGAATGCAAAGTCTACTTAAAGAACAGTGAAAACTGTAATGGTAGAGCAGAAGATTTTTTAAAAATATGTGTTTAAGTATTAAAAGTGGAAAGATTTATTCAGTAGAGTTCTTTTTCTCCTTACTAACATCTGGAGCGAGTGCCAAAATTAGGAAAACTGTCCTCACACACTAGTCAAACAATGGCCTGAAATAGTCATTGGCACGGAATCATACCTTATAGACAATGTTCCAGATGCCACTATCACTATCCCTGGGCGTATCTTTCCAACTAAGGATATACCCAGCAGATGTGGCAACACAGTCATATACAATCAGAAGGGAGTTGCCCTGGGAGTCCTCGACATTCACTCTAGACACCATGAAGTCTCACAGCTCCAGGTCAAATATGGGCAAGGAAACCTCCTGCTGATATATTGCATACCGCCCTCCCTCGGCTAATGAACAGTCCTTAATATTTTTACATTGGCTTGCTCCAGGGATCTGCTGGCGACACCCATAAAATCTCATAATCTGTTGCTCACAATTCCATTTTCCAATGATGGATGCCATTATTACAGCCAGCGGAGTGGGGGAAGAATGGATCCTCTCCTTTCATTTCTGCAGCAGTTTTTGTTGAAATGGATATTCAGTGAGTGGTTAACTAGTTGACTGGTCATGTGATGGTTGTGAAAAACAGACATAGGGAGACTTCCTTGAAAAGGGAAGGAAACAGAATTTTATTGTTCTCAATATAGTCTACTAAAAATGACACAGTTTCAAACAAATACTTAACCACAAAAGTGAGTTTCAAAGTGGAAGACTAGATTAAGTGATACTTTTCAATGTCCATTAAAAGTTAAAAGTAGTATTTGTAGACTTGAAGGTTTTCAGGTTGAGTTCAATAGTCCCCCTAAGATTCGGAAAGTAGATGAATTAAGGATGGTGATGGATGAATTATACCTGTTATTATGGAATTAGCCACTGTTCGGCTGATCCTTAAAACTCTATCAGCTGTGAGTGGATGTTAAACAGCAGGCAGCTCTCAGAAGTACAGAGAAAGAGAGAGATAAAAAGAATGGCCCATTCTGACTAACTATTTCCTTGGCATCTCTTTTGCTTCTATTCCATGGCCAGAGAAAAGCAGGTCCTTAACGAGGGTTAGTTAGCTCAAGAAAGGATCCTCTTGCTCCAACTATCCAGTTACTCAAATCTGGCAATGACTAGTGGAATCAGGTCCATGATTAGATTATGACTGGATGCATTACTTCCTTTGCCAGAATTCATTACCTGAGATGTTTACCAGTACAAGAGATGTTTACAGCTGTGCTTATGTTGTAAGGTAGAACTCGATATTCACTTAAGGATGTATGAAAACCTGAACTGGAAAGCTGCGTCTAACCCCTCAACTAGCACTAATCTAAAACTTACTAATACTAAATTGTGAAAGATGACCATGTGGAAGTGTTGGCAGAATAGACACATAATTGTGTAATAAAAGTGGGACAGAATCTTCACAGTTTCTGAACAACATGGGCCATGGTAAGAAAGTTGGGAAAATTGGATGCAATGTTTAGTGAAGGCCTTCTCAAAAGCAAAAAGCAAACCGTGTTCTATCGTGAGACAAGATTCTGTCTAGTGAGCAGCAAGAGGCCTATAGCATTGATTATTTATTACGAATGAACAGCCTCATTATTATACATTATTATATGTTGTTTCCCATTCTCACAACCGTCAGACAGAAACCAGAAACTGAGAATTCCCAGCATGAAAGCCAGAGCGATTTTGTGGTGACTCCGCCTCAATGCTTGCTCCTCTAGCCATAGAGTCATACAGTTTGAAAACAGATCTGTCAGTCCAACCTGTCCATGCCAACCAAGTTTCCCAAATGAAACTACTCCCGTTTGCCTGTGTTGGCTGATATCCCTCTAAACCTTTCCTATTCATGCACCTGTACAAATGTCTTTTAAATGTTGTAACTGTTCTTGTATTTACCACTTCCTCCAGCAGTTTGTTCCACATATAAGCCACCCTCACTGTGAAAAAGTTGTCCTTCAGGTCCCTTTTAAATCTTTCTCCTCTCATCTTCAAAATATGCTGTCTAATTTTGAACTCCCCTACACTGGGGAAAAGACCTTTGCTATTCACCTTATCCCTACACCTCATGATTTAATAAATCTCGATAAGATCACCCCTCAAACTCCTACGCTCCAGTGAAAAAGGTCCCAGCCTATCCAGCTTCCCCCTAAAACTCAAACCCACCAGTCCCAGTATTATGCTTGTGAATCTCTTCTGCATCCTCTCCAATTTAATAATATTCATCCTGTAGCCAGGAGACCAGAACTATACACAGTACTCCAAAAGTGGTCTCACCAATGTTCTGTACAACTGCAGACAACCCAATCCTTATATTCAATGGTCTGAACAATGAAGGCAAGCGTGCCAAACGCCTTCTTAAGCACCCTGTCCACCTGTCACACAACTTTCAAATAACTGTGCACCTGAACCTCTAGTTCTTTCTGTTTGTCAACACTTCCCAGGCCCCTACCATTAATTGTATAAGTGCTGCCTTTGTTCTCTTACCAAAATGCAACACATCACATTTATCCAAATGAAA
>NC_063332.1:48667253-48678243 GCF_021869965.1 Rhincodon typus | reverse complement strand
GTTCCTACTATCTCTGGTTAAATTTAACAGATGCTCCCAAGTGAAATGCATGGAACTCTCCAAGAGTGCATTTTGAACGATGTGTGCAGATTTCAGAGACCAAAGAAGTCAGAGGATTTATTTGAGCGCTTTTATATTAATTATTCTGAATCTTTGTGTTGCAATGAAACATGGCCATGCCATTAACACAGTCCCATAACAAACAAATATTGATGAACAAAAGCACATTTAGTCAAAGCTTTTCACCTGGTGCGCATGCATGGTGGCTCAGTGATTAGCACTGGTCCCTCACAATGCCAGGGACACAGGTTCAATTTCAACCTTGGCAGACAGCCTGTGTGAAGTTTGTACATTCTCCCCATGTCTGTGTGGGTTTCCTCCAGGTGGTCTGGTTTCCTCTCACAGTCCAAAGATGTGCACGTTAGGTGGATTGGCCATGCTAAATTGGCCCTAGCATTCAGGGACGTGTAGGTAGGGTGTGTTAGTCGTGGAAAATGCAGAGTTACAGGGATGGGGAAGGTCTAGGTGGGATGGTCTTCAGAAGGTTGGTGTGGACTCGGTGGGCCAAATGGC
The DNA here is from genome assembly GCF_021869965.1 of Rhincodon typus. NCBI lineage: Eukaryota > Metazoa > Chordata > Chondrichthyes > Orectolobiformes > Rhincodontidae > Rhincodon > Rhincodon typus. The sequence continues at coordinate 48,677,670 of NC_063332.1, read as the reverse complement.
CCCCTTCAATACTGCAGGGATTCTATAAAAAAATTTCACAAGTGTACAATTCAAGGAGAAAACCATTTACATGACATTATACTAGAGTGCTAATTAGTCAACAAGTAGATTTGACTTGGTACAGAGGTTGCCATGGAGACTGTACCCAATAATGCTGATTGAGAGTAAACAGCCAGGCTTTGTTTAAATTTTAAACCAAACAGCTTGTTTTCAATTGGTCCGATAAATGAACCAGTGAATGGTTGGCACCTATTTTGTGGAGTGTATATGCTTGTTCTTTTCCTCAGCAAAGAGCAAGGCCCAGTGTATGAATATACATAGCTTCCAACACATGCAAGTGCACTACACTGCAAGCTCGACTGAATATTCCAATTAATTCCTTGTACATTCAGAGGTGCAAATGTTATTCAATTGCAGAACTATAACGTCAGGCACTGCGTGGTACATTTTACATGCACAGGTTAGTTGGATGTAGTTCATATATTGCTTGTTACAAACATATGAAGGGACACTATGAAGCGTTAGCCTTTGAGTTTCTTAGCCTATATGCCTGGCACCACACTGACATTGAAACTCATCTACCATTTTACTTAATTGTGTGAGAGGCAGAACGTCATTTTGGCTTAACAGCAGCTTCATGTTAACGGTGAACACCAGTCGTTGATACAACTGTTAGGGCTCTCACTGATTTTCCATTAATTTTATTTTATTCTTTTATCAATTCTAGTTTGGAGCTGTGAATTGGGAGCTGTGAGCTAAAGATGGTTTTTGGACCGTGGGTAACAGCTTTTGTGAAAAGGAAAACAGACGAAACAAGCTTTTTTTTTAATTCATGGGATCAAGCCTGTAAGTTAATTGCAGGTTGGTTTCTATTCAAAATGTTCTACAGATGCTTCATCACCAGGGAAGAGCATTATGTTTAAGCAGATAGCAGAAGCTGGCTATTAACAAGGTATGTACTTGGGAATAGGTTCCAGCAAGTCTAGAAAAGGTCTTTTGCTCAAGCAGATGGCAGATGTTGAATGATAACTGGGACCTCATGGCGAAGACAGTCAGCCTGTCAGGGAGGAGTTAGAGTTTGTATTAGGCTTTGGACAATGTTTTCTGTGAAAAAGGAATCTGGCTGTTGATGCTACAGCATGCAGTTTTAAAATCTCCCTGTCTAACCTCCCATGAGCAGCTCTTGGAAGGTAAGAGAATGGGAAACAAAATGATAATTATTACCTTCTTTGTCTGAGTGAACTGACAAAGCGACCCTGATCAACACCTCCAGAAAAATCAATCAAGAAACTGTCATCTATGCCTGTGTAAAAATGCATCATGAAAATCACAAGCACACTGGAAAATTTTGTTATTTTCTCTTATTTATCCCTTAACTTCCTATATTTGTGTGAATGGGGCTGAAATCAAAGCCTTCCTGCTCCTATGATGCTGCTTGGCCTGCTGTGTTCACCTAGCTCTACACCTTGTTATCTCAGATTCTCCAGCATCTGCAGTTCCTACTATCTCTGAAATCAAAGGCTGTTGGGATTAAAGCATAGACCAATTAGATTACGTTGCTGTTTAATTTTTGCTCTGCTAAAGTTACTGTATTGTTAATAAATTGCTAAATCTTTAGTTTAAAATATGAGCTGGTATCCAGGATTGATTATTTACAGAGTCTGGGATTGGTTATTCAAAAGTCCGGTAAGGAACCATTGGAGTCAATTTGGAGGGTCTTTAAATGTTTTCTTTTACAATGATACAAGTACAGAGGTAGAAAGAGCTAGTACAGAGCTGATTTGGTTTCGCTGTCTCCATATTATAACACAACACAGCAGTTACATCAAGCATCTAGCTTCATCTGTTGCTCAAATTTTTGAGATACCTTATTCCACAGGTATTCTGACGTGGACTGGACAGTTTAAGGACTAAGAGACTGAAGAATGACAGTCCTCCATTCACACAATATGTCCAGTGCCAGCAGCCCTCCATGCACCCAATCAACAACATTCAGTGTGTGACAGGATAAGAGAGAAAAGGCTCTCATGCTGTGAATTTCCTCATCATTAATCAAAAGTGACAAAGAATCTTGCCTCTGCAGGATCCCCATTGGGGTTAGCCAGGGCTTGGAGATGTTTTGGCCTCCTTACAAGGAAGATTGATAGATCATGTGCACTAATATTTCTTAGTTTCATTTTTGTAAGCTTGATATCCAGTTCTACCTCACCATCACTCTCAACACTTTCCTGTCTCTAATTTGTCATAATGCTGGCCTGACAGCAAATACTGGATGAGCAGAAATTTCCCCTATGTACTGGGAAGCCTTGCCTATGTCCTGCCAAAGTCCATTTGGTTTTTGACCCTGAGATAACCTCTCTACTGCATATCCACTTCATTACATAGACTGCCAAGTTCTTGCTCGGAAGTATTGCTTGACTTACACCACTGCCTCAACTTATCTGCTGTTGAAACTATCATCCATGGCATTGGTACCTCTAGACTTCAAATTATAATGCTCTTGAGGCAATCTCCCATCTCAAACTGATACAAACTTGTGCTCATCCAAAAATTTGTATTCCCTATTGTGATGATAGATTAGAATCCCCAAAGTATTTATTATCATATCTTACATTTACTACCAAAATGTCTTACTTTTGAAAGCAAGACTGCTATAGAAAAACTGTAGATTTGATTTAAAGTGACTTTTGTCAAAGTCCTATGTAACCCACATTTCTAATTTGTCAGGCAAACTTCAGAAAGACTGGACTAAGTGCTCTTGTGGCCACAAAGATAAGAAGGAGCTGACAATCGCCTTCTCAACAACAAGTCATCCCTTGTAGATTATGTCCCAAACTGCACACATTTTTGTTTTTGCCTTTGAATAATACACAGGGGCAGGTGTAGACTAGTAGACTGAATGCCTTGTGTGTGTACCAGTCTGGGATCAGGCATTATCATACTGTGAAGATCAAAGTCAAAAAACTATCTCCTAGTTACCCTTATGTTGCAGATAAAGGCTGTCTTTCTCTCAAAGTGCAACCAACTAGTTACTAAGGGGATCAGGACAAAGGAGCTTCCATTAGCCTACAAAACCAAGAATCGTTTAAATTGTCTATTCAACTGTCAACATCAACACTTTTGGTGCAACTCAATAAGGGTCACAGCATCATCTTATCTTCTCTTGGTGAACAATGCAGAGACTGATCCATATAACCTCTTATTATGTATTTATGTGTGTTGCATTACTACTTTTTCTCATATTCAGTAATTCATAAACTTACTCTTTGTTAACTCAAGAAAGGACATGGTTAGATTGGCTCCTTTTTAAACATAAAATTGCATCAGGGAGTAATCCATATTATATTAGCTTTGTTGCAATGAAGGAGTGATTGAATAATGAAAGGGAGCCATTATGCATTAGTGATGGAGAGCCTGAATGTTTAAAGTGATGGATAGTCTACTGTTTGAATGGCCAGCCATATCTTGATAGTATTAAGTTTCTTGAATGTTGTGTTTATCCAGGAAAGTGGAGAGTATTCCATGACAATTCTGATTTGTGCCTTGGAGATCAGAATGCCCAGTCTCTTCTCTTATTGGTACAAATGAATATGCTGGTCGAGTTAAGTTTCTGTTTTTGGGTTACCCAAAGTTATTGATAATGAGGGATTCAGCAATTGTAATATCATTGAATAACAAGAGCAATGGATAGTTTCTCTCTTGTTCGAGATGGACAAATGTTTCTTGCCACTTATCAGCCTGATCCTGAATGTTGCATGCAGGCATGGATATTTTCACTACCTAAGAAATTGCAAACAAACTGCACTAACGCAATAAACATCACCTTTCTGACCTTGTCTGGAAAGGCAAGTCATTGATAAAGAAGCCAAAGATGGTTGATTTATTGATTGATTGATTTTACTGTCATATGTACAGGCACAGCAAGCAAAAGATGTACAGATCAAAAAGACTTAGAGGCATACAGGTTACATTGCAGGTTACATTATTTGAGGCTAGAATCCATTCAACAGTCTGATAATGGCTGGAAAGAAGCTGCTCCTGAACCTGCTTGTGCATGTGTTCAGGCTTCTGTACCTTCTGCCTGATGGACGAGGTTGTAGGAGGTTATTACCTGGGTGCAATGGGTCTTTAATGATGTTGGCCGCCTTTCCGTGGCAGCGAACCATATAAATGGAGTCCATGGATGGAAGGTTGACTTCCATGATGGTCTGGGCTGTGCACACCACCTTCAGTAGCTTCTTACTATCTTGGGCAGTTATGCCCAGGCCATTATGCACCCGAACAGTATGCATTCAATGGTGTATCTGTAGAAGTTGGTGAGGGACCTTATGGACATGCCAAACTTCCTGAGCTGCCTGAGGAAGAAGAGGAGTTGTTGTGCCTTATTGACTGTCGCGTTTATGTGGGAAGTCTAGGACAGGCCGAGAACACTATGTTGAGGAATTTATGCACTGATGTCCTGGTTAGTCTACAACAACGACAACTATCTTCCTTTGTGTGAGGTATTATGTTTGAACGTTTTCCATTGACTTGCACATTTCTTTCCTTGGAGCCATAATAAATCAAATGCTGCTTTGAAGTCAAGGGCACTCACTCCAACCTCACGTCATGGTCATCCTGCAGACAATTCAACCAAGAGATGTGTCTCCACTGTCTGACAGCGCAAATGTGAAAATACGCCAGGACCAAATACCTCAGATTTTCAACACCAACAGTTTATTACCAGCTTCTTCTTTGTGTCTTTTTGTAACACAGTTAGCATCAGCTTTCTATACATTAAAATTAAATGTATCTTCCAGAGAGAACATGTGGCACTAACAATTTGAATTCACCGAGTCTACTATAAAACTTACTAATAATTAGATTCAGAGTCAGATTGCTCTGATTCTTGCAAATGGGATACATCAATTTATAATGGTATCTGACCTGTCAAAGAACTTAACTCTGTTCTGTTTTTAATTAAAATACAGAATAGACATGATTCAGTGGTCCAATATTTTAGAGTAGAGCAGACAGCAGCTTAATGGCTCCAGGTACTCCATGGTGTCTGAAAGTAGTCTGGTGGGGGAAATGTTCAGCAGAGGTGATAGGATACAGGGAGGAAAGGAAAATTAAAAAGTAAGTCAAGTATCCTGTCGGGAGATATTCTAAAAGCTACCTTATTTCTCAGTGAATAATTGCCTTGGTTTTTAAATAAATTTATTTACAAGGTAAAGTTAAACAGCATTTTATTTAACGTCAATGACATTACAGAAGGGCTGCTTGAATAAACGATAAACATTCCTGGAACATACTCTGCCTTTGCTTCAGATCATGAGACTGGATTACTGCTCTCACGGAGGCATTTTCTTCTCCTGGAAAATTCTACATTCATTGTCGTCTATGACTTCAAACAGGCGAACATCAAGAATGCGCTATCAAAATGCCATCAACATGCCTCCTGTTCCACCAGCTTTCAAACATCCTCAGCCATTGTTACAAACCTTCGAAGATGCTCCATCCCCCATCTGCAGTTTGTAAAATCAGACCATAACACTGTGCTCCTCCTCCAGGCTTACAAGCAGAAATTGAAGTGTGAGGACCCAGTACAGAAAGTAATGCAGTGTTGATCTGAGGGAACAGAAGGACTTCTACAGAACTGCTCAGTCAGTGGACTGGTACATACTCAAGAACTCAATGGCCAACCTCAACAAGTACGCCACTACTGTTACAGACTCCATTAGTAAGTGTGTAGATGGCTGCGTGCAAAAGAAATTAACCCAAACATTCCAAAACTGGAAACCCTGGATAAACCGGGAAATCCACTCCCTACTGAAGTCCAGCTCTGAGGTGTTCAAGTCAGCTGACCTTGACCTATACAGGCAATCCAGGTGCAACTTTCACAAGGCCATCAGAGACACCAAGAAGCAAAGCCAAACTAAGCTTGCGACCCAGACTAACCACAAGGATACCGTTGTTTGTGGCAAAGCTTACATGACATAACAGGCTACAAAGCAAAGTCAAACAGAAATCAGGGCCAGCGGTACATCCCTACCTGATGAGCTCAATGCATTCTCCACTCACTTTGAACGGAAGGTCAGTTAAATGATGTTAACCGCCCCTGACAGCCTTAGGTGCACGTGCACAGTCGATCAGCGCCGTGCACATTAGATCGGCCTTCTTAAAGGTGAACACATGCAAAGCAACTGGCCTGGATGGTGTCCCCAACCACGCACTCAGATCCTGTGCAGACCAACTGGTGGGAGTTTTCACAGACATCTTCAACCTCTCCTTACTACAATCTAAAGTCCCCACCTGCTTCAAAAAGACCACTATCAACCCAATGCCAAAGAAAAATCATGCAGTGTACATCAATGACTATCTTCCAGTGGCTCTGAAATCCATCATTATGAAGTGCTTTGAGAGTTTGGTCATGGCTCACGTCAACTGTAGCTTCCCAGATTGCTTTGATTCCTTGCAATTCGCCTACTGGCGTAACAGGTCCATGGCAGACGCCATCTCCTTGGCCCTACGGTCATCTCTGGAACATCTGGACAACAGGAAAACCCATGTCAGATTGCTACTCATTGACTTCAGTTCCACCTTCAACACCAAAATTCCAAACAAACTCATCTCCAAACTCCAAGACCTAAGACTCTCCAATTGGATCCTCAACTTCCTGACCAACAGACTGCAGTCAGTAAGATTAGGTGACAACACCTCCTCCACGATAATCCTCAACACCATGCCCTGCAAGGCTACCTATTCAGTCCCCTACTGTAATCCTCATATACTCATGACAGTTTGGCCAAATTCCACACCAACTCCATTTACAAGTTTGCTGACAACACCACTGTCGGGGATCAGATCTCAAGCAACGATGAGATGGGGTACAGGAAAGAGATTGGGTGCTTAGTGGCATGGTGTAAAGACAGCAATCTCACCATCAACGTCAGCAAAATGAAGGAGCTGGACAGTGACTTCAGGAAGCAGATTGGAGGGCACATCCACTCTGAGGTGTAGATGATCAACAGCATCAAATTCCTGGGGGTGACGATCACCAATCTGTCCTGGCCACCATATTGCCCTCGTGGTCGTGGCCAAGTAGTTAAGGCGATAGATTAGAAATCAATTGGGGTTTCACCGCACAGGTTCATATCCTGCCAACTACGTTTCCTCAATTCATGGATATTAGATAACTTTCTCCCAAGTTGACCGGGTTGTAAAGAAGGCGTATGGTGTGTTGGCTTTCATTGGCAGGGGAATTGAGTTTAAGAGACATGAGGTTATGCTGCAGCTGTATAAAACTCTGGTTAGACTACACTTGGAATATTGTGTTCAGATCTGGTCGCCTCATTATAGGAAGGGTGTGGAAGCTTTAGAGAGGGTGCAGAGGAGATTTACCAGGATGCTGCCTGGACTGGAGGGCAGGTCTTATGAGGAAAGGTTGAGGGAGCTAGGGCTTTTTCATTGGAGCGAAGAAGGATGAGAGATGACTTGATAGAGTTTACAAGATGATGAGAGGCATAGATAGAGCAGATAGTCAGAGACTTTTTCCCAGGGCGGAAATGACTATTACGAGGGGGCATAATTTTAAGCTGATTTGAGGAAGGTATAGGGGAGATGTCAGAGGTAGTTTCTTCACACAGAGAGTGGTGGGCGTGTGGAATGCGCTGCCGGCAGTGGTATTGGAGTCAGATAATTTAGACACTTTTACGTGACTCTTGGATAGGCGCATGGAGGATAGTAAATTGTAGGATATGCAGGGTAGATTGATCTTAGTAGGATAATAGGTCAGCACAACATCATGGGCTGAGGGGCCTGTACTGTGCTGTACTGTTCTATGTTCTATATTGACAGTACAGTCAAGAAAGCCTCAAGAGGCTAAGGAAATTCAGCATGTCCATAAAGCCTCTTGCCAATTTTTATAGAAAGCATCCTATCTGGATGCATCACAGCATGATATGGCAACTGCTCTTCCCAAGACTGGAAGAGACTACAGAGAGTTGTGAACACAGGTCAATCCAACATGAAAACCAGCCTCCCATCCATTGACTTCAGCTATATTTTCTGCTGCATTGGGAAAGCAACCAACATATTCAAAGACTCCTCCCACCCCTGTTACATTCTCTTCCACCATCTTCTGTTAGGCAGAAGTTATAAAACTTTGTATATACGTCCAAACATATTCGAGAACAGCTTCTTCCCCACTGTTATCAGACTTTTGAATGGACTTCTTAAATGTTAATGTGGATCTCTCTCTGCATCTTCTTGACAGCTGTAACACTGTATCCTGCACTCTGTTCTGTTACCCTGATGCGCTTGTATAGTATGATCTGTCTGTGTAGCATACAAGACAGCATTTTTCACTGTACCTCTGTATACCTGACAGTAATAAATTAAATCAAATCTTTGAAAGTCTTCCCCTAGGGGTTATGGAATCACCATTGTTGAGTACATTTACAGCTCAGATGGACAGATTTTAAATCTCTCAAGGAGTCACGGGATAAAAGGAAAGGATAGGAAAGCAGACTGAGAGGCCGAGGTCAGCCATCATCATACGTAATGGTGGACCAGGCTCGGTGGGCGATTTGCTCCTTTTTTGTGCGTTCATATTTTTTGCTGAGTCATTAGAATTGAAGACCATCACTAAAGGCTTTTTAATCCATCACTTCCTTAAAGTAGAGACAAAAGAAATCTGAAAACTATTCACAAGTCCAGGTTTAGAAAAGCGTCATGGGTCGGCACAGGCATGGTGAGCTGAAGGGCCTGTTCCTGTATTGTATTGTTCTTTTCACTAACACCACACAGTTAATGCTTCTATCTCGATCACTGCACATCTTTGTTCAGTCGCTGTTAGTGAATGAGATGTATGATAAACTGGTCCAGGCTTTCCATCCACCTCCATATGACAGGATTTTTCTTAATTCATTCATGGGATGAGGGCATTGCTGGCTAGGCCAGCATTTGTTGATCATCCCTGAAGGCAGTTAAGAGTCAATCACATTGCTGTGGGTCTGGAGTCACATTTAGTCCAGACAAGGTAAGGATGGCAGTTGCCTTCCCTAAATGGACATTAATGAACCAGTTGGACTTTTCCTGACTGTTTACAATGGTTTCATGATCACTATTAGATTCTTAATTACAGATCTTTGTTGAATTCAAATTCTACCATCTGCCTTAGTATGATTCAAACCCTGAGTGTCGTCTGGTCTAAGATGGAAAGAGTTAAGCTCATCTTTACAAATCGAAACAAGGCTTCACTACTCCTGTACTCAAATCCACTTGCAATGAAGTCTAATATTCTATTAGCTTTCCTGATAGCTTTCTGCACCTGCATATTGGCCTTCACCAATTTATGGACGAGGATACCTAGGTCCCCTTTGTACACCTTCCAATCTCTTACCATTTAAGAAATACTCTGCACATCTGTTTCTCATATCAAAGAGATAACATCACATTTTTCCACATTAAATTCCATTTAACATGTTCTTGCCCATTCACTATGACTATCCAAACCCCTCTAGGGCCACATTCTTCCTCACAACACACGTTCCTGCTTAACGTTGTATCATACCCAAATTTGGAGATATGACATTTGGTTCCCACCTTCAAATCATTGATACAAATTGTGAACAAGAGGATTCCAAGTTCTGCTCCTTGCTGTACCCACTAGTCAATTTAGACACATTGAGGGAGTTGGGAAATAGAAGGCAGATGCAATTTAATACAGATAATTGTGAAGTTATCCACTTCAGTAAGAAAAAGCAGAATGGTGGAGAATTATTTATATAGTGATAGATTAGGAAATATCAATGCACAAATGTAACTGGCTGTCCTTATACACCTTGAACGCAAGCATGAAGGTGTAATAAGTGTCCAGGAAAGCACTGGCCTGCATTGCAAGACAATTTGAGTTTAGTAGCAAGGATGTCTTGATGCAACTGTGCAGGGCCTTGTTGAGCCCCCACCTTGAGTATTGTGTGTTGTGTTGGTCTCCTTAGCTAAGAAAGGATAGACTTGCTACAGAGGTTGCATCAGCAGGATGGTCATATGAGGTGAGATTAGATTAACCAGTTCTGTAATCATGGGAAGTTAGAAGTAAGAAAGGCGATTGCTTTGAAACATATATAGTACTGACAGGAATGGATAGGTTGGATACAAGAACATTGTTTCCTCTAGTACAGTGGGGAGGAAACTAGCTAGAACATAGGGTCAGCATATGAGGTAGGCCACTTTGGACTGGGATGAGGAGAAATATCTAAACTGAGAGGGTAAGGAACCTGTGGAATTTTCTACCATGAGATAGTAGGAACTGCAGATGCTGGAGAATCCGAGACAACAAGGTGCAGGGCTGGATGAACACAGCAGGCCAAGCAGCATCATAGGAGCAGAGGGTCTAGGCCCGAAACGTCAGCCTCTCTGCTCCTATGATGCT
>NC_063332.1:48660777-48666753 GCF_021869965.1 Rhincodon typus | reverse complement strand
TGCAGAGAGGCACATTGAGCTCTAAAGATTGATATAATCTTTTTATATTTTTAGTCACCAGTAATTTGTATCAACTGTTTAATCTTCGGACTGTTCTAGATCTTTGTGCTGCTGAGATTTAATGAGATAATTAATACATCTCCCAGCACTAATAAATGGAACTCTCCAATGTTCTAAGTACAATAAATTTAGCTGCAATTAATTGGAATTACGTTAACTTTTTTAAATGGTGACAATGGCTAACAACAAAGAGGACAGATATAGTCTCTTGTTTTACTCTTGGGTTATTGTAATGGGAAGGTTTACCTGGAGCATAACATTTCATTTCAATTTAAAATGAGTGCAACAGATTCACTATGTTGACAATTCAGTTTAACTACTTTTTAATCTCATAAAAATACCTTTAAATTATTGAACCACTAACTCTAAGGCATCTTGTTTCTTTCATTTAAATGGGACAACTCTTTAGTACACAAGATTTTAAGAACATAATATGATTAATCATTTGTGATGTCAATGTGGATTTAGTGTTATTCAATATTTGTTCAGCAGGCAATGATACACAGTATTTGTTAGAGAATGTACAATCTGTGATAATTTGTTGGAATGATTACGATGGCCATTTGCTCAACATCTTTGTGCAAGCTGCATGCAAGAGTAAATCAGCTACTCCTCCCTTGGCCGTTACATGAAGTGCTGACATGTTTTCTCATCAGAAACTTATTCACTTTACCTTTGACAAGTTTGATATAAATCTGCCTCACTACACTTTCAGTCAATATATTCCAGATCCTACCACTTGCTGTGTTTATAAAGGTTTCCTCAGGTCACCATTGTTCTTTTGGCAATCATATTAAGTTAGCTGCTGTGATTCTTTTTAATCACTTATGGGATGTGGATGTTGCTGGCTGGGCCAGCATCTACTGCCCTTCCTACTTGCACCTGAGAAGGTGGTAGTGAGCAGCCTCTTGAACCATTGTAATCCATGTGCTGTAGGTAGACCCACAATGCCATTGGAGGGAATTCCAGGTTTTGACCTATTGAAACTGCAAGATCGGTAATATATTTCCATGTTAAAATGGCGAGTAACTAAGAGAAAATTGCATGATGGGTGTTCCCACATATCTGCTGGCCTTGCCCTTCAAGATGATAGTCGTTGTGGGTTTGGAAGGTGTTGCCCTGGTGAGTTGCTTCAGTGCATCTTGTAGATAGTAGCAGCGGTGTGTACTGAGTGGTAGTGAGCATGGATGTGATGCCAATCAAGTGAATTGCTTTGTGTCAACCTTCTTGAGTGTTGTAGGAGCTGCAGTCACCCAGGCGTGTGGGGAATATTCCATTGCACTCCTGATTTGTACCTTTGTCGATGGTGAACAGGCTTTGGGGAGTCAGGAGGTGAGTTACTTGCAGGATTCCTCGCCTCTGACATGCTCTTGAAGCCACTGAATTTATATGGCTAGTCCAGTTCGGTTTCTGAACAATAGTAAACTCCAGAATATTGATAGTAGGCAATTCAGTGATAATAATGCCATAAATGTTACTGTGGTGATTAAATTCTCTCTTATTGAAGATGGTCATTGCCTGACACTTCTGTGGAGTGGATGTTACTTGTTACTTGTAAGCCCAAGCCTGGATATTGTCCAGTTCTTGTTCCATTTGGACATGGACTGCTTTGGAATCTGAATTGATGTGAATGATGCTGAAAATCATGTAATCGTCAGTGAACATCCCCACTTCTGACATTATGATGGAGGGGAAAACCATTGAAGAAGCACCTGAAGATAGTTGGGCCAGGCTGTTACTCCTGCAGAGATGCCCAGTAGCTGAGACCCTTTATGACACTTTCACCAATAGGGTCAGTTTCTCTCTGTTTATTGCGTGCAGATCTCTCATGATCTTTGACATCTCTATCAGCTTTCTCTAGGGAGAACAGATCACAGATGGCAAAGCTGAAGTTTTTTTCTTCACAGATGCTGCCAGACCTGCTGAGCTTTTCCAACAACTTTGTTTTTATTCCTTATTTACAGCATCTGCAGTTCTTTCGGTTTTTATTCAGCTTCTCCATTTTGTTCTGCACCCTCTCCAAAGCCTTCATTCTTTTCTAGAATGTGATTTCACACAACTTGTTTCTTTCAATGATCTTATAGTCTAATAATTTCAACCCTGTCATCTCTTATTCTTGTATACTTTGTGCCACATAAATTTTTCTGGAGGTCATTTCTCATAATTCCACAGTTTGTTTTACCAATGGAATAGATTATGCCTCCCTCTAATTGTTCCCAAACCTGAGTTTCCCCGATGTGCACCCAATAAAGGGGTGTGCGTGACATTACTGATGCCTTCGTGATACCTAAGAATAGAAAATAATTCTTTCAATATTTGGAAGTTGGATTTTTAAAATAAAAGCAGATATTTTGGTCAGTTCTGTGAAGTTTTTTTTGATGTCAAAGTATCATTCTGGAATAGTGACCTAAATACATAACTGATGAGAAAGCATGTTACTGCAGTCAACCCTTGTTGTGTTAATGGGTAAGAGTGTTTTATTGAGTTTACGACAGATGGAGCAAACAGAGCAATGTTATTAGCTTTGTGTTGACTTCAGAGCAAAAGAATAAAGTTCTTCAGTTTAGAAGAAACAAGACTACAAAATTTCTGTTGGTAAATTCATTTCAGGTCTGTTGCAGGACATTTATCATCGGAAAAGTGATCCATTTTCAGGTTGTCAACGCTGAGTCAGAAGGTCGTAGGTTAAGGTCCCATTCCAGCTATTGAGTAGTGGTGATACGTCAAAAGCGTCTTCTCTTTTTTTTGGATGAGATATAAGTGTCCCCTCAATGGATGTAAAAAAAAATGCAGTGCCATTACTTTGAAATACAGAAGGAGAGTTATGCATGGAGTCCAAAATACCATTTATCCCTCCGCTTCTGTCATGAAAATAGATTATCAGGTCGCTGTCACATTGCAGTTTGTGGCAGTTTGCTCTGTGCAGATTAGATGATGTGGTCCTTGCATTACGAGATTAACTCTTTTAATAAAGTACTTTCATTAGTTGTAAATTATTTGGGAATATCTGGTGGCCGTGAAAGCACTAAATAAATGAAAGGGCTTTTTGTTTTAATTTGAAACTCTTCACCAGAATTATCTATTCTTTCTCGTATCAATTGATCTCTTGCATGCATTCACCTGCAGTTTTTCATATTTTCAACATTCATAAGTTTTTATTTTTGTCAATGTAGGGATTTATTTGTTACCATATACTGTTGACTGAAGTCTCCAAACTATTGGTCATTAAATTAAAGTCCTAGAATTGCCTACTTATAACAGCACTGTGAATGCAGGGCCTGGGAGAAATGGTCGTGATCACAAGGGGTCTGTGGCACCGGGGTGTCCAAGCTCATTTGAGTAATTTATCAGGATTGTTTGTCCAAAGCAGCCAATCCGGCCAATTGGCCAGTGCTCTGGTTCTGAATAACAACTGGAAATAGGGGACTGGAAACAGAAAAAGCACTCGGGTGCATTATTTCTCTCTTAGGCTCAATGTTGATTTATATTCATTGCACGAACTGCAGTCATTCAATAACTTGGCTCAATACCAACTTTTTGAGTCTGAAGAAGCATCATCTCAAACTTGGAGTGTTCATTCCATTTCCCTCCCCAGATGCTGCCAGATGTGCAGAATTTCTCCAGAATTGTGTTTGTTACATCTTGGGGGCTGCTTGAGACTTGGTAGGAAATGCTGGCCTCATCGGCGATGTTCTTGTTAAACAATGAATAAGTAAAACTTGGTCTGTGTTGGTTATTGCAAAAGTATTAGAATTTTGCATGGATGCAGTATTGTTTTCACTGCCCTAGAGCCACCAGCATAGTGCATCACAAAAATAGTATTGAAGTGTGATTTCCTTCATTGCTAAGTTCTTGATTCAAATTGAATTGCTTTGCTTACATAAGAGGGTAGAGAAGAATGGACAATTTTCTTCACTTTTTTATATCTGGTTCCTAGAAAATACAATATTGAGTGATATTTGGAGATGAGAAATAATCCCTTCTCCTGATATGTGGTTTACATGGGATTGGAGAGAAACAAAAGGGCTTGTACGTTATGGGAGTTACTCCAACCAAAACCAAACATTGACAGCTCCTACATATACCCTGTCAGTACCCAGCTATACTTCCACTTGGCTTTATTTCTCCTTTTAATTTCTAAATTGTTTCAGAACTTTTCTAACTTTTGTGCTGATTATGCCGCAGCCTTGGTATTACATTTGGCCCCAAGAAGAGCACCATCTCTAAGACTGCCTATTTCTGCCTCAGTAATACCACCAGATTGTGTAGCAATCTGCAAGCTTCTTTGAGAGGTAGTTCAAGATTCTACTTATTTGCACCAAATTCTATCATCCCCACCTTTTCTCTGATCTTTGTACATTACAACTTGATCAAGCACAGCCTCAATTTTAAAACTTTTTTCACTCCACTGTCCTATCTTTTTTAAAAGAATAGGATCATGAAAAAATACAGTCAAATTAAAATATTAAATACTTAATGGAAGGATACAGAAGGTAATGAGAATGAGAAAGGAGCCCCTGAAAGTCAGAAGGTAGCCTTTGAAAATGTCTTTCAAAGGTTCTTTCAAAAAAAATTTGACATGATGCACTGTTGCAAGTGTGGCCTTTCAAATAAGTAATTAAACTGAGGTTACATCTGCTCGCATGTGTGGATGTCGAGAAAGGGAAGGTGGTTGATCTGGTTATTATCACGTTGCAGTTTGTGAATGTTTCTCTGTGCATGTATTCACTGCTGCATTTTCTACATTACAATGATTGTAAACCCTTTTGAGACATCCACTGGTCATGAAAATATTATTTTCTCATCCTTCACTTGATGGGTTTCAAGTTTTGTTTTCTGATGGGTAGTTTCTGTTGAGTGCTGATTGACTAGCAGTACTTTGTAAAGTTCTTTTAAATTTCAAAGTTAAATTTAGGCATTTGTTTGTTATGGCAGATAATTCTGAGGATCAAAAGAGGTTGCAAAGGAATATTTAAAAAATGTGGGATTGCCACAATAAGTAACATTTGGATTTAATATAGAAAGAAATAAAACATTATAATTGTACTCAACTAGGAAGAAAACATGTGACCAGAAAGTAAATGGGTTTGGGGTTCAAGTTTTCAAGACAATAGAACAGATATGGCCATTTGGGAAAAAAATGCTGATGGAGCATTAATGCTGAAGCAAAATGGAATGGAACTGAAATACTGAGTTCCGTGGTAAGAGATGAAGGCCCGAAGTTTCTGGTCAGTGGCATGCTGCACACATTATGTGGCATGTGAAAGTTTTCCCAACCTGATGCTACAGCCCAGTTACTCCAGCATCTTCCAGTTCCCAGCTGACGGAGAAGTGGGCAGTGCCTTATGTCCGGTGAAACACTTTAGAGTCTGAGGAAGGGAGATGTTCCCCTTTGTTCGATTAGGTGCCATATTCCGGGGAGGCTTCTTTAATTAGTAAGCATAGGTTAGTGAATGAGTGAATGGCCAGGGACGTAGTCAAGTTGGGGTTGATCAATGTGAGGTGGGGCAGGCGTGGTAGGATGGTTGAGAGAAGCGAGTAGAGGATCTGTTGTGCAGTTATCTGAAGATTTTAGTGTTTTAAATCATCAAGGTAACTTCTGTGCATCTGTTGCTCAGAATCAGATATTCCATGACTACTACATTCATTCGCACAGAGTTGGAGTATGGAATTGCCTGTCAGAACATTACATTTCCTGGGATTTCATGCATGTTCATGTGTCTTAACATTGCATTATCTTACACCTAGTCTCATGTGTTTATCCTATTGTATATAAAAGTCTGGTGTAAAAGTGAATCTATATAAAACCTTCATAAATCAACAGTTGGAAAAATGTAATCAGAGATAGTAGGAACTGCAGATGCTGGAGAATCCGAGACAACAAGGTGCAGAGCTGGATGAACACAGCAGGCCAAG
>NC_063332.1:48541753-48660377 GCF_021869965.1 Rhincodon typus | reverse complement strand
ATGCTATCAGGAAGAGAGTTATAGGATCCTCACTAAGCGACAGTGAAGGAAAAGCAGTATAGTTCCAAGGCAGGATAATGTATAGTTTGAAGGTGAACTTGGAGGTGGTGTTCCAATGAATCTGTTGCCCTTTTCTTTCTATGTGGTAGAGGTCTTGAGTTTAGAAAGTGCCATTGAAGGAGCCCAGGTGAGTGGAGGATACACCGTGCTGCCACTGTACGTCAGTGGGAAAGGGAATGAATGTTGGCGGTGCATGGGGCACCAGTCAGGCAGACTTCTTTGGCAATGACCAATGTAAGAATTGAATCATCGGTTCCCCCTAAATAACATAACCTTCTGATTGTGACCGCAAAAACATTGTAATGAACTGTTAAATGGGATTAA
Source organism: Rhincodon typus (assembly GCF_021869965.1). Classification (NCBI taxonomy): domain Eukaryota; kingdom Metazoa; phylum Chordata; class Chondrichthyes; order Orectolobiformes; family Rhincodontidae; genus Rhincodon; species Rhincodon typus. The sequence continues at coordinate 48,659,993 of NC_063332.1, read as the reverse complement.
GTACTTAGTAACCTATGCAAAATATTCTAACTATTCAGTGCAATAAGCCTTTCTTTCCAGAAATGTAACTGCCTAGAGGGCAGTTAAGAGTCAAGCACGTTGTTGTGAGTCACAAGTAGGACAGACCAGGTAAGAATGATGAGACAACAAGGTGCAGAGCTGGATGAACACAGCAGGCCAAGCAGCATCATAGGAGCGGAAAGGCTGACGTTTCGGGCCTAGACCCTTCTTCAGAAATGGGTAAGAATGATGTCCTTTTAGGAAGGAAATCCAGCAATGAACCAGATGGCTTTTTCCGGACAATCAGCAATGGTCGTCATTAAACTCTTATTTCCAGATTATTATTGAATTCAAACTCCGCCACCTGCCATGGCAGGATTTGAACCCAGTTCTTCGGAGCATTACCTGCTATCAAGCAGCACCTGCTCAGCAATAATCTGCTCAGTGATGCCCAGCTTGGGCTCCACCAGGGCCACTCAGCTCCTGATCTCATTTCAGCCTTGGTTCAAACATGGACAATAGAGCTGAATTCCAGAGGTGAGGTGAGAGTGACAGCCCTTGATATCAAGGCTGCATTTGACTGAGTGTGACATTAAGGAGCTCTAGCAAAACTGGAATCAGTGGGTATTGGGGGGCCAACTCTCCAGTGGTTGGAGTCATACCTGACATGTAGGAAGTTGGTCGTGGTTGTGGGACATCAATCATCTCAGCCCCAGGAATTCCTCAGGGTAGTGTCCTAGGCCCAACCATCTTCAGCTGATTCATCAATGACGTTCCCTCCATCGTAAGGTCAGAGGTGGGGATGTTTGCTGATGATTACACAATGTTCAGCACCATTCATGAGTACTTGGATACTGAAGCAGTCCGTGTTCTAATGCAACAAGATCTGCACAATATCCAAGCTTGGGCTGACAAGTGGCAATGACATTCGCGCCACACAAATGCCAGGTTATGACCATCACCAATAAGAGACAATCTAATTACCACCCCTTGACATTCAATGGTGTTACCATCACTGAGTCCCCCCCAATCAACATCCTGGGGTGATGATTGACCAGAAACTCAACTGGACTCACCACATAGACACAGTGGCTATAACAGCAGGGCAGAAGCTAGGAATACTGTGGTGAGTAACTCACCTCCTGACTCCTCAAAGCCTGTCCACCATCTACAAGGCACAAGTCAGGAGTGTGATGGAATATTCCCCGCTTGCCTGGATGAGTGCAGCTCCAACAACACTCAAAATGCTTGACGCCATCCAGGACAAAGCAGCCCGCTTGATTGGCACTACATCCACAAGCATCCACTCCACCCCCAATGCTCAGTAGCAGCAGTGTGTACTATCTACAAGACGCACTGCAGAAATTCACCAAAGATCCTCAGACAGCACCTTACAAACCCACGACCACTTCCATATACAAGGACAAGGGCAGCTGATGTATGGGAATGCCACCACCTCCAAGTCACTCATCATCCTGACTTGGAAATGTATCATCGTTCCTTCATTGTCGCTGGGTCAAAATCCTGGAATTTCCTCCCTAATGGCATTGTGAGTCAACCCACAGCAGGAGGACTGCAGCAGTTCAAGAAGGCAGCTCACCACCACTTTCTCAAGGGCAACTAGGGATGGGCAAGAAATGCCCATGTCCTACAAATGAATAGAGGAAAAAAAAACCTGTCTCTGGATTAATCACCTAGCAATATTACTAGGCCATCGCCCACCCACCGTCTACAACCCATTTATGGCTCCAACAGCTTCCTGATGACTTGTTTTCAGTAGGTTTATTTTGGGGTGAAAAACGATTTGATTTTTTTGTTACTCATAACTTTATAACTTCCATTTTTCTTTTCTGTGTGTAACCATTTTGTTTTAGATTAGTTTTGTCAATTTTCTTTGTAGCTTTGCAAATTTAGGTACGTTGAAGCAGGAGCAGACTGTTTGGTCTTGTCTGTTCCACCATTCTAGATCATGGCTACTCATCTACTTCAATACCATTTTCCCATGCTATCCCTATATCTCTTGATGTCATTAGTATCCAGACATCTGATCTCTATCTTGAACATACTCACTGAGCTTCCATAGCTCTGAGGAAATGAGCTCCAAAGATTCACAATCGTTTAACTGAAGAAATTCCTCATTTCCATCCTAAAAGGCTTGCCCCTTATGCTAAGATTGTCTTTCCTAAGCCTTCACCCAGGGGAAACGTCCTTTGTGAAAGGATCCCAAAAATGATCCCCTTATTCTGACTCTTTTTGCTTTTTTCCCTTCATGGCGTGTGGGCATCGCTAGCTAGGTCAGTATGTATTGCCTGTCCCTAATTCCAAGCCAGATAGTGCATGGTTTGCTGGGAAATTGTAAGTCATGGTGTTCCTATGCCTTTTGCTGCCCTTGTCCCTCTAGGTGGTAGAGTTTGTGGCTTAGAAGGTACAGTTGTAGGAGTCTGGATGAATTGATGTGGTGCATCTTGTAGATAGTACACATTGCTGCCACTGTACACTGGTGATAGATGTTTTAATGTAGTGAATGGGTTGCCACTCAATTAGGCTGTTTTATCCTGAAAGATGTCTAGCTTCTTGAGTGTCATTGGAGCTGCACCTATCTAGGCAAGTGGACAGTATACCATCAGACTTCCTTCTTGTGTGTCTATCGATGGTGAACAGACTTTAGGTAGATGGAGGGTGAGTGTTTACCTCTGACCTGCTTTTGTCACAATATTTATATGGCTGGCTTAATTCAGTTTTTGGTCAACGATAACCCTTAGGATTTTAGTAGCATCTGATTCAACCATTATAAAGTCATAATTGTACAGCACAGAAACAGACTTTTTGGTTCTGCTCATCCATGCCGATCAGATATCTGAAACCATTTTAGTCTCATTTGCCAGCATTTGGCCCGTTTACCCCCTCAACCTTTCCTATTCGTATACCCATCTAGATTCCCTTCAAATGTTGTAATTATACCTGCCTCCACCACCTCCCCTGGCAACTAGTTCCATACATGCGCCAACCTCTGTGTGGAAAAAGTTGCCCCTCAACTCTCTTTTTAAATCTTTGCCATCTCACCTCAAACCTATGCCGTCTAGTTGGCTATTCGCCCTATCCGTGCCCCTCATGATTTTATACACTTCTATGAGGTGACCCCCCCGCCAACATCCAATGCTGCAGGGAAAATAGCCCCAGCCTATTCAGTCTCTCCCTATAGCTCAAACCCTCCAATCCTGGCAACATGCATGTAACTCTTTTCTGAGCCCTTTCGAGTTTTGCAACATCTTTCCTAAAGTAGGGAGACCAGAACTGAATGAAGTATTCTAAAAGTGGCCTCACCAATGTCCTGGACAGCTGCAACATGATGTCCCAACTCGCTATATGCATGCACTGACCAATGAACGGAAGTGTGCTAACTGCTGCCTTCACCACCCTCTCTACCTGCGACTCCATTTTCAAGGAACAAGAATGTGTCATTTGAGACGATCATTGCTTGGCACTTGTATGTCAAGAATGTTACTCTGTCTTTCTTTCCGTTATTCATGCCACAATATTACCACTATACCATGTGCTGTAAATTTGTTTCCTAATCTCCAGTCTAGGCTTTTCCTAATTCTTCTGAAAATCCGAATACATAACATCCATTATTACTCTGTATCTACTCTGCTAATAGCATCGCATAAAATGCTCCCAAGAATGTAAAACAATTTCCATTTCAAAAATGTGTTGCCTCTGCTCAGTGAAAATTTTAAAGTATCCTGTTTTCAGATCCATATTAGTAATCTGTTCTAGTACTTTCCCTACTACTGAAATAAGAATAACAGGTCAGTAGTTCCCCAATTTTTCCACCCTCTTTTACGAAACGCTGGGTTTGCATCTATAACCTTACGACCTGCCAACACAGTATTTCATTATTCTGCCATTTCCCATTATTTATTGTCATCACTGCTTGTATTGGACTCCCATTTGTCTTTGCTAATCTTTACCTTTTTATCTACAGATAGAAGATTTTATAGTTCATTTTTGTCCTTTTCTACTGTACATTCCTATTATGCATTCCCTTTCCTTGTCAGTTTCTTGGTTCTCCTTTGAATTTTAGTAAGATCATACCTTAAGGCTTATTAATTTTCTGCCAACTTGGTGAACCTTTTCCATTGATCTATAAGCGGTCTCCTTTGTTAACCACTGTTGAGTGCCTTTTTTCCTTTTAGGTTCTCTGCCTTAACAAAATGTTTTTCAAAAAATGCAATGTGTTAATTCTTTAAATATTATCAAGTGCCTGTCTATTATTAAACTTTTTAATGTTTGTCTTTTCGACTACCAGTCAACTTGTCCCTTCATTACCTTCATAGTCTCCTTTGTTTAGATTTAAGATTCAAGCTTGGATTGAATTGCATTAAGCTTTCTGAAAAAATCCTTATTATGTCACTCTTTCCTAAATATTCTGTCTTGCTGCACAAATTACCTAACAGTTGACATTTTAAGTCCAATATTCACCCCTTTTGAGCCTGCTCTGCCATTCCATATGGTTGTGGGAGATTATCCAATTCAGTACCCTGTTCTCGTTGTCTCCCAAAAAGCACTGATAATTTAGATCTATATATAACTTCTTTTCGAAAACATTCATGTTTTAGCCTCGACCACTTCCTGTGGCAGAGAATTCTACTGGCTCACCACTCTCTGGATGAAGAAATTTCTCCTCATCTCAGTCCTAAATGGCATACCCCATATCCTGGCTTTGGACTTCTTGGTCATTGAAAACATCCTTCCTGCATTTATCCCGTCCTAGTCCTGTTGAATTTCTGAGATGCCCCGTATTTTCCTAAACCCCAGTGAATGTAGTCCTAACAGATCCCAAGTCTCTTCACAAATCATTCCTGCCATCCCAGAATCCCTTTGCACTCCATCCAAGCCAGACCATTCTTTCTCAAAGAAGGAACCCAAAACTGTAAACAATATTCCAGGTGATCTCACCAAGCCCTGTACAACTGCAGCAAGACATCCCTGCTCCTGTACTGTAATCCTGCAGTGAAGGCCAACATATTATTTGCCGCCTGCACCACCTGCCACACCTGTATGCTCGCTTTCAGTGACCAGTGTACAAGAGCACCCAGGTCTCATTGTACCTCCCCCATTCTCAATCTATAACCATTCAGACAATAATCTGCCTGCATGTTTTTGTTACCAAAGTGGATAACCTCACATTTATCCACATTGGGAAAATACATGGCAAATGAAGTACGATCACTCAACTTGACCTTTACAAACTCCTCTACAAACCTTCCTCCAGCTGTAAGAATATCCATTTACCATTACTCTGTTTCCTATCGCTAAACCAAGTTGCTATTATCCCTTTTACATCATGACGTATAATTTTCCTCAAGTTCGTTGCGTGGCAGTGCCACGGAATGTGGCTGAGGACAAAGCATTCAATGTTTTCAAGAAGTAGGCAGATATATTTCTTAGGACCAGGGATCAAAGGGTATTTAGTAAAATTGGGAACAGAGTATGGAGTTGGATGATCAGCCATGATCATATTGAATGGTGGAACAGGCATGAAGGGTTGAATAGCCTACTCCTATTCCAATTTTCTGTTTCTATGTAGCAAATGCCTTCTGGAAATTCATGTTCAGGAAGTCCCTGATTTACGAATGTCCAACCTGCAAACATAATTCCGTATAGGGGCATAATTTTAAAATCTGATATGTGAACAATTCCTATACTTGCAAATGACTACTTCATATTGTCCAGCATTGTGTTTTGACTTGCATGCAAGTTGACTTGTGAACGGACTCTTAACAGAATCCATTTGCAACCTGGGGACTGCCTTCATACCACAGAGCCTTTTTGTTACTTCTTCAAAAAAAACTCTGAAGTTATTTAAACACAGTTTCCCCTTAGAAATCCAAGCTGACTCTTCCTAATCAATTCACCCTTTTCCTTGTGCCTGCTGATTCTAGCTAGAATAATTGTTTCTAGAAGCTTCTCCGCCACTAAAGTTAAACTGGTCTATAACTAAAATATTCATTTTAACATCTCAGCCATACCCCTGCCTCCATATGTAAATCCCCATTTCGACTCTAATCGGACCTACACACCCGGAACTCTCACTTTTTTACTATTTATATACCTATAGAAGGCCTTGGGACTCGTTTTAAGTGCTAGTCTTTTCTCCATTTCTTTTTGCTTCACTTATTTGCTTTGTCACTTTCTCTCTAAACCTTCAGTATTTCTGTTGGTTCTCAATTTTTTTTTTGTCTGACGACTGCCGTAAGTATACTTTTTCTTTCTAATATCAATTTCTACCTTCTTTCCAATTTGTCTTCCCTCCCCATTTGAGGGAACATACTTTTTGGCTTTAATTTTCACCCCATCAGTCATCTTTTCCTTGGTGAATGTTGATACAAAATATTAAGTACTGTAGCTTTGCTATGCAGCTCTAAGCATATATGTTCCTCCTTCTTTCCTGGAAAACTAGCAAGAAAAGACAATAAATACTTCTACAGAAATGAAAAGGATAAATCCAGCAAAAGTGAGGTTGAGACTGGTGAATTGATAACTGGAAACTAAGAAATGGCTACTTTTGTCACTTACTCATTTTCTTCCTCTCTTGTTTCTTGTGTCATCTTTTTCTGGTTTCACAAATATTCCAAAACTACTGCCTACTAGTAATCCTTGTACCATTGTGCATCTTTTCTTTTTCTTTTAAACAATCCTTAATTTCCTTTGCCAGGATAATTCATCCCTTTCATGGAGTCTTTTATTAATGGGATGTACTTTTTTTTTTAAGAGTATCAAAAAATGTCGTGAGAATAGTAGAAAATCGAGGCATAAGGGAGGGTGGAATTAAAAACGATCACAATCACTATAGAACAGCTACAATAAATGGTCATGGAACCAAAGGCTGACAAATTCCCTGGATGTGATAGCCTGCATTGTAGGTTCTTAAAACTGTAGCTACAGGGAAAGTGGATATACTGGTTGTATATCTTTTAAAGTTCTCCAGACTCTGAGAAGATTGCCGTGATTGGAAAACAGGAAATGTTACCCACTTTTCGAATCAAAAAGGAGACCAAGTAGGAAACTATATAGGTCAGTTATACTGATATCAATCACTTGGAAAATCTATAATCCATTAGTAAGGAAGAAATAGCAGGACACTTATAAAATCATAATACAGTCAGACTGAACATGGAAAGGAAATTTTATATTTAACAAGTACATTGTCGGACAACTCTAGTGAAACAAGCAGACTGGATAAAGGAGAACCAGTAGACGTGGTCCAAAAGGCATTCGAAAAGGTGCCACACAAAGGGTACAAAGAGTCTGCAAAAGGTCATGCATTGATTTAAGTGGGACTGCAGTGGCATAGTGGTAATGTCTCTGAATGAGTCATCCTGAACCTTGGGTTTATTTTCTGGGGACATTGGTTCAAATTCCACCATGGCAGATGGTGGCTGATGCAGAAAGTAATTACAGAATCTTGATGTTGGCCTTTGTTGCAATGGGATGGAGTATAAAAGTAGGCCTGAAGTACTGTGGACTGTCTTAATCTGCTTACTTGAGGAAACAGTTCAGAGAAGGTTCACCAGTCTAGGATGAAGGGGTTATTTTATAATGAAGTATTAAGCAAGTTGGTTCTATACTCATTAGAGTTGAAAAGAATGAGAGGTGAACGTATTGGAACATAAGATCCTGAATGGTTTTGACAGGAGTGAAGACAAGAGGATGTTATCTCTCATGGAAGAACTGTGGCAGCACAATTCAAAAATAAGGCCTATCCCATTTAAGACAGAAATAAAGAGGAATTTCTTCTCTGATAGCCGTTAGTCTTCAACACTCAGTTCTACAGAAAGCACTGATACCTGGGTCACTGAATATATTCAAGACTGAGTTAAAGATTTTTGAATGACAACGGTATAGAGGGTTATCGGGTGGGAGGAGTGGTGAGCTGATAAGAGAAAAGGTCAGAATGTGGAGATAAGGCTACAATCCAATCAGCCATGATGTTATTGAATGGTGGAACAGGTTAAATGGTCCAAATTCTAATCCTGCTCCAGTTTTTGTCTGATGGAAAAGGTTTATGTAGAGCATAAATACCACAATAGAACATTGTGGTAGCAATCTGTTTTGCTTTTCTGTATTCTCAGTCAAATTAAGATAGTTATGTTCACTTTTTTTTATAACTACTTGATTTATCCATCCTTGTAAGGGTAAGAATAATTGTGCAGGGTACCACCTCTCACTCTTAGATACTGTACAGCAAATGAAAGAAAGTGGTGATAATAAAAGAAGAGTCATGAGTTTTGTTTTCTTTTTCCAGATTCAACATTAGAAAATGGTTACATGTCCCACAAATGTAATACTGAAGTGGCTTGAACATCTGAATAGTTCCTGGGCCTTGGAAGACAGTGAATCTACAGCAACGAGGGAAGGTGCTTCTGCATTGTATGAAAAGTTGCTCCATAACAAAGAAGTGGTAGGGATATCCCAGCAGGCCCAACACTTGCTTGATCCTCGCTTACCAGATTTTGAACATGAGTCTTCAGCTGTGGAAGAACGTGAGCAGTATCTCTCTGCACTACTCAACAGCCAACAGAATTTGGCCAAAACAGTCTTTGGAAATACACCTTTTGCTGTTGCCTTACACATGCGATTACTGTCTCTTCAAAGAATATTTTATGCACTTTCTAACAAATATCATGACCGGTTCAGACCAGAACGTCAAGTAGAAAGGCAAAGTTCTGACAGCAGATTAGATCCGAAAGATGCGTTGGTCAGGAATACAAAAATAAAAACGGGTACTGATGTTTTAATTGAGATGGGAGTTAAGACTGGCCTAAGCCTACTGTTTGCACTAATTCAACAGAACTGGCAACAGTCAAAGTTAGATCCAAGTTTGAGCCTGTGCAATGATGTTTTGTGCACAGCCTGCACAATTATCAATTCTCTACCTCCACTTTCTCTAGCAAATGAAAATAAAATCCCACAGGTAGGTTTGGACTGCCTCACACAAGTTACAACATTTTTGAAGAAGATGACCATGCCCTGTTCTGGTGCTGACATGCAAGGGCGAAGATTGGCTTCAGAGCTACTGTTGGGTCTTGCAGTACAGCGTGGATCTTTGAAGTTTCTACTTGAATGGATTGAAGTGGCATTAGCTGCTTCAGCAGCAGCTGCTAATGCATCAGAAAAAGAAGGAATGATTGGATACGATTGTTTTTTAAAATCATTGGAACAGCTGAAACATTCTTCGGTGAGTCTGATTTATTTAACCAAGGTAGAGTTTGTTTCTAAATGTGGGAGGTTGCCCAGCAGGTAAACACTTTATTTTCTATTTTGATGTTCAGATTTGTAAAATATGTTGTCTCCTTGTACTTCATTATAAGATCTTCATGGAAGATTGCACCAGAAACAAATTAAAATCTAATGGCATTGTATTGGTAATTCTTGTCCTTTATAGTCCGTAAGTACTTAAAATTGGAAACATATTTAAAAAATCCCTTTTGAACTAACTTATTGCAGAGATGATTATTACATAGTTTTTCTTTAAATTAAAAAATTATCAAATTAAAGAACTTGAACTGTGTACAGGCTATTGCTGGTAATGCACACCTGTTTTTCCATTTTAAAAAAAATAAGTTATCCAATCACTTGAATGAAATGAGTAAACATCTTGTGGGTCAATAACAAAGTAAATCATCATATTTGAATTGTGACTTTGCTTTAATACAATATTGTATTCATCAAATCTGCTTGCTGGGCTATGTCATGGATATTTTTACATTCTAAGCAACAGAGGAGAGGGTGAAATGGGAGGGGGAGACATTTTTCATTTTTCCGTTTTTACTTATTCACCCCTTCTGATTTTTATTTTTGCACAATATTCTCCATTTTCCTTTTAATACTCCCTTCCCCACTTATTGTAAACTTAATGCTTTCATTATGGAAAATGCGGCTTTATAATATTTTTATGCTTATTTAACAGAATGAAAAAACGCTGACAAATCACGTATATTAAACTTTCATTGCTAATTCAGGTTGAAAAAGCAGAAGTATGCCTTTACCCGCTTCATTAGTTTGCTTTTGTGACACTACTCTTCTAATAAAAAATAATTGCTCAGTACCAAACGTGCTGATTGATTTGTTTTAACTTTTAGAATGCATACGTGGATAATCTACAGAATCAAGAGCTCAAGAAGACTCCAGATGGGCTGTGTTCTCTTTCCAATGCAGCAATTTGTCTTTTTGAAGAGGTTTGTAAATTTTTGTGTTTAATTTATATATAGGCAACAAAATCCAAAATTGCATTGATATAGCTTGCAATCATTTAATGTGGGTAATTTTAGTTTTGTGTCACTAGTTTTATGTTTCTTTTTTTTATTTACGGCTCCGAGAGCCATAGAATGGTTATGGCACAAAAGGGAGACCATTTACAATCATGTCATAGACACCACCATTAGCATTCCTGTGTATATATCCTGTCCCAACAGCAAGACAGACCTACCAGAGGTGGCGACACAGCTGCATGCACTTAGAAAGGAAGTGCCCTAGGTGGTGTTAGAATTGACTCTGGACCCATGAAGTCTCACAGCATGATGTCAAACATAGGCAAGGAAACTTCCTCCTGATTACTACTTACCACCATGGACAACACCCAATCTTGTGCTGATAGCCGGTATATATCAATCATACTACACCAGTGCCAGTTATGGTCATCTCCAATAAGGGCGATTCTAACCATTTCCAAAAACGTTTCACGGTGTTATCATTAAATCTTGCACCTAGTGGACTGCAGCAATTCTATAACATGACTCACCATCACCACCTTAAGGGCAATTATGGTTGGGCAATAAATTCTGGCCTAGTCAGCAATACCCATATCCCCAAACCAGTTTTTTAAAAAAGCAATTGGTCTGTTGTGTTCAGACCTGGCACTCCAGGAGCAACTCAGTTAACCTGAGATCCTGAACTTTTTTGCTTTCTGTATGGGTCCTTATCCAATTCCCTTTTGAAAGCCACATTTAAATCTCACACTTGGGCAATGCAGTTTGAGCCCTCACCTTACTACATAAGTTTTTCCTCGTCTTGCAGTTGGCTCAGAAGAAGAGGCTGATTAAAAGGCAAGAAAACAGAATGAGAGTAAACTAACCAGATTCATTGCCATTTATCTAAAATTCATGTCCCATTGATTTTGACCAATCCACCAATGAGAACAGTTTCTTTTAATTTCAGCCATGATACATATTTGAAGATTTGGAGGTAGCAATCCTGAAAAACCAGATAATTATGCAACAACAATTGTTGTGTAAAGACTAGTGGGAATCTCTTCACACTGCACACAGTGTAATGGAAAGTAGAATCTTTGGAGGAAGTGTCTAAAGTGTGGCAGTGCAAAGTGAGAAGATTGATGCATTCAGAGCTCTCTCATCCCCCAAATTCTGTAATAACTTTGTGTCTAATTAATTAGTTCATGGTACAGTCCTCCCATTGTTGTATTTGCATTTATTGAAGATACATTGGCTGAATTTATTCATTCCTAGGTAATCTATTTTACTCTTCCATGGCTGTTCATCCACCATTGCTTTTGGTTATCAAATCTTTGAATTTCAAAGTAGTTAAATAATTTAATACTAATAGGCACGTGTGGCAATTGTGGAGTTGTCAGAGGGCCACTAATAAACAAAATTACAAGTTTGAGCTTCATGTACAAGATCTAAGAAAATAGAAGCTGGGTGAGACTGTATGGCCCTCTGATTCTGCTTGCTATGCAGTGTGATCTGTCTTGATATTCTGCTTCAACTCCATTTTTTTTTTGCTTCCTCCCAATAGGTGGTTTAGGTAGTTTTGGGGAATGAGTCTGGGTGGGATTCTCTGAGGGCCGGTGTGGACTTGTTGGGCCAAAGAGCCTGTTTTCAGACTGTAGGGATTCTATGAATATCCTTTAATTCCTTGAGAGACCAAAAAATCTTGTCACAGCTTTGAAGAAATTCAGCTCAAACATGTACAAATTTCCAGAGTCGAGAATTCCAAAGGTTCATAAACTTCTGATTGAAGAAATTTATTGTATCAATTCTAAATAATCAACCCCAAATTCTAATGCTTGCCTCTTTATAAATTCCAAATTCAGGGGAAATGACCTCTGGCCTGTCAAGATCCTTCAGCAATTTTAAAATTAATCCCGGATTGTAGACATCCCTAACTGTTCCAATGTTTATTGATTATCTGTGATTGCCCTTGAGAAGGTGGTTATGAGCTGCTGCCTTGAATCATCGTAATCCATATTGTGTAGGTATAACCTTAGTATTGTTAGTGAGGGAGTTCCAGGATTTTTGACCCAGTGACAGTGAAAGAACAGAGGTACGGTTCTAAATCAGGATAGTGTGTTGGTTGGAGGGGAAATTGCAGGTTGTGATGGTGCCATGCATCTGCTGCTCTTGTCCTTCGAGGTGGTAGACGTTGTAAATTTGAAGTGTTGTCAAAGAACCCTTGTTGAATGTTGAGGTTGGTTGTCTCGCTGAGCTGTTCTGTTGTTCCGCAGACGTTTCGTTACCGTGCTGGGTAACATCTTCAGTGCAGCCTCTGATGAAGCATCGGTATGTTTTAAACTCTGGGGTCCGTTGCGATGGATTGCCTCCCTTCCGGGTTTCCTCCGTAGTGGAATGTATATGGGGTCGAGTTCAATGTGTTTATTAATAGCCTGCTTCGTGGAGTGCCATGCTTCCAGGAATTCTCGTGCTCGTCTCTGCCTAGCCTGTCCCAGGATCTTGGTGTTGTCTCAGTCGAAGTCGTGGTTCTCCTTGTCCATGTGGATTGAGATGAGTGAGTATTGGCCGTGTCTTTTTGTAGCCAGTTAGTGTTCATGTACTCTTGTTGTTAGTTTCCTTCCTGTTTGTAGTGTTTCTTGCAGTCTCTGCAGGGGATCTTGTAGATGACATTGGTCCTGTCCATGGTGGGGAGTGGGTCTTTAGTTCGGGTGAGCACTTGTCGTAGGGTTGATGTGGAACAACAAAACAGTTCGGCGAGCCAACCAACCTCAACACCCACAACCTAAGCTACAGATCTACTCCAAAACCTTAGAGACCTACGGGCGCAACACGCTCAAACTGGCAAGGAATTGGGAAAACTACGCCAAATGAGAGAGCGCAACCCGTGAACAACTCTACTTCCTACATGGATGCCTCAGGAACCAGGTATTACCACGCAGTGTGAAGTACAAACCACCCATCAACAACCCACAGGACCAGAAAACAGCAGAACAAGCAAGATGGTAAGGGTAATGATAAACAATGCACACAACCGGCTCCACAAATACAACAGAGAAATTACGCGCCAAAAAACGTTATTCCAGGAAGGTACCAATCAAGACTGGACAACCGACATGGAACGAGCCATTAACATCAGCCAACAGACCACAAGAGCCAGGAAAATACAGACCCTGCAAGACAAGCTAGCCACACTTACCCACAAAAGCAACAACAACAGAACTGACACATGGAGAAGGAACCTCTCCGACAGGAAACTGACAGACGCGGAAAAAGCCGTTCTCATCCGGGGACCGAACTACAACTACAGGGACGCCAACAAAACGGAATGGCTAGCTACACTGGACGCCACACTCAAGACCAACAATATCAACGAAGAAACACAACAAACTATAAGACAGACAGTAGTCCCGACACTAACCAGAAAGAGGGAACTCAACACCCTCAACGCACGGGAAAGACAAGCCCTGGACAGATTAAAGAAGGACAAGAACATCACTATACTACCTGCAGACAAAGGGCGCATGACAGTGATAATGAATAAAAAGGACTACATCTCCAAAGCACAAGCACTGCTCGCCGACGAGAACACATACCGGCCAGTACAAACTGACCCGAAACCACAACTAGGCAACAAAATCCTATATACGCAACAAAGATTAAACAAACAGGACAGATCAACAAAGCAGACTTCTTAAGAATGAAACCCGAAGGAAACTACACACCCCGATTCTACGGCCTCCCTAAAGTGCACAAGCCGGAAGTCCCCCTCAGACCCATAGTCTTCCTACCAGGCACTCCATCGCACAAGTTAGCCAGAGAACTACAAAGAAGACTCGAGCACCTAGTCAACAAATCACCCCACTCCATCCACTCAGCCCAAAAATTCCTCAACTCCATCAAAGACATAAAGACCGAGGATGAAGAAACCATGATATCGTTTGATGTCACTGCCCTATTCACGTCAATAGACATACCACTAGCAAGGGGAACTATGACAACACTACTTGAACAAGAACATGACCCCAGTGTAACCATCTCCAAGGACAACATGCTTAAACTACTGGACCTATGCCTGACCACCCAGTTCACCTTCAACGGCCAAACATACGAGCAAATCAACGGGACACCCATGGGATCGCTTGTCTCCGGACTCATAGCAGAATCAGTGATGCAAAGACTAGAAAGGACCGCCTTTCCGCAAATCCAACCTAAACTATGGATACGCTACGTAGACGACACTTTTGTCATCATTAAACGGACCAAATTAGAAGAGACATACAAACCCATAAACAACACCCTCACCAGAATAAAATTCACCAGAGAGGAGGAGAAGAACAAACAGCTCCCATTCCTGGACATCATGGTAGAGCGCAAGACAAATGGGGAACTGCAAATGAAAGTACACCGTAAAGCCACACACATAGACCAGGTATTGAACTTCAATAGTAACCATCCCAGCACACACAAATGAAGCTGCATGTGAACGCTAATTAAAAGGGCAACAACACACTGCAGCAACATGGAACTATGCCAAGAGGAGGAGGAATACATCTTCCAAGTGTTCAAGGCTAATGGATATCCAAAGAACTGGGTCAGGAGATGCCTACAGGAACAGCATCAGAAAGATTCTACACGCCCCGACACACTCATCACACTACCCTACATCAGGAACACGTCAGAACTCACCACAAGACTTCTACGATCGCTGGGCATCAGAGTGGCACACAAACCCACATCAACCCTACCACAAGTGCTCACCCGAACTAAAGACCCACTCCCCACCATGGACGGGACCAATGTCATCTATAAGATCCCCTGCAGAGACTGCGAGAGACACTACATCGGACAAACAGGAAGGAAACTAACAACAAGAGTACATGAACACCAACTGGCTACAAAAAGACACTACCAATACTCACTCATCTCAATCCACATGGACAAGGAGAGCCACGACTTCGACTGGGACAACACCAAGATCCTGGGACAGGCTAGGCAGAGACGAGCACGAGAATTCCTGGAAGCATGGCATTCCACGAAGCAGGCTATTAATAAACACGTTGAACTCGACCCCATATACATTCCACTATGGAGGAAACCTGGAGGTGAGGCAATCCATCGCAACGGACCCCAGAGTTTAAAAACCAGGCGGGAAAACATATCGATGCTTCATCAGAGGCTGCACTGAGGATCTTACCCAGCATGATAATGAAATGTCTGCGGAACAACAAAACAGCTCGGCGAGCCAACCAACCTCAACACCCACAACCCGAGCTACAGATCTACTCCAAAACCTTTAGAGCCTTGTTGAATTGTTGCAGTGCATCATGCACGTGGTACACATTGCTGCCATTTTGTGTCAGTAATAGAGGGAGTGAATGTTGAAGGTGTTGGTTGGGGTGCCAGTGAAGTGGACTGCTTTGTTTTTCTGGATCTTAATAAAACAACATTACTATCATTTGTGTAGATTCCCCTTTATCCACATCATGCCTGCCTAATGTTGTACATCTTGGTTTATTGTTACAGAATTTCTTGAACTCAAAATATATAATCTTAGTAAATCCTAAGGATTTACTAAACTCTTAAGTAAGAACTCTGTGTGTCATTGACCCAGTATTTCAAAATTGGCAAATTGCACAGTAAGAACTTTGTGAATTGTCTATATGTTTTTCTATCTTACACTCACTGTCTCTATTATCAACTATATTCTTATTAACTGACATGTTTGCTCCATACAAACCAAGAGCAGAAATAGACCTTTTGGCCCCCAAGCCTGCTCTGTGATTCTATAAGGTCATGGCTGATCTGTTTGTGTTTCGAATTCCATACTCCCATTTACCCCGATGACTCTTCCATCCCACTTACTTGACCCATTTATATTCTTCTGCAAACCTTCTTCTCGACATACTTTCCTATCTACCTTTGTGCCATCTGCAAATTTAGCTATCATACCTTTGCACCACTCATTTAAAATATTGACGTAAATTGTAAAACGTTGCGGCCTCAGCACCAACCCTTGCAGGCTCCACTCATCACATCCTACCAATCACAGAAAACCTATTATGCGTATCTGTTTTCTGCCAGCTAGCCAATAGTCTATCGAGACTAATATTACCCCCTACACCAAGACCTTTTAATTTCAACAGTTACATTTGTTGTAACGTCTTATCAAATGCCTTCTGGAAACCCAAATATAGTACATTTACCAGCTTCTCTAGATCAACAGCCCATGTTATTACTTCAAACAAGTCTAATTATTTGATTTAAATATAGCTTCTCCTTCATGAAACCAGACCAACTTTTCCCAAATACTTTGCATTTTTCTAAGCGGGTAGCTATAACGTCTTTTTTTTTTGATTCTAACGTTTTCCCCACAACAAATGTCAAGCTAATTGGCCTGAAGTTATCTGTTTTTATGACAGTTCTTGAATAGAACGGTTATATTTGCTGTCGAAAGAACCTTTCTTGACCTAGAGAATTGCAGATGCCGGAAATGACAAAATTAGAAATAGCTGGGAAAAACTCAGCACGTTTGGCAACATCTGTGGATAGAAAGCAGAGTTAACGTTTCAGGACCAGTGACCCTTCTTGAGAATGGCTCCCCAGGATGAAGTCCATCTGCACCAGAGTCGTCAGCCCTCAGCTCCATCAGTCTGCTTCGTGCTGCTTCCCTCGTTACTAATTTTGTAAAGTTTCTATCTTCCCTTCTACCTCCTGAATGGCAGCTATTACTGGAATTTTTTTTTTGTATCCTCTGTCAGGAAGACTTAAGTGAAATGTTTGTTAATTTCATTTGCTTATTTATTTATTATCTCAACTTTCCATTCTCACTGTTTAGAGGTCCAACGCTCCCTTTCACTACTTTTATATGTACCTGTAGAGATTCTTGATAATCATTTTTACATTTATAGCTAGCTTTCCCTCGCACTCTCTTTCTTCAAATTGTCTAAACTTTTTATTCGTTTTATGCTGACCTTTATATTCTGACTGCCACTCATCTTTACACCGTTATGTCTTCTTCCTTAGGTTGATGCTTTCCCTCATTTCTTTAACCACGGAGGTGGCTTTTTTGCTGTAGAATTTTCCTTGATATTGGGAATGTAATCACTTGAGTGTTCTGAAATGGCCCCTTAAA
Source organism: Rhincodon typus (assembly GCF_021869965.1). Taxonomy (NCBI): domain Eukaryota; kingdom Metazoa; phylum Chordata; class Chondrichthyes; order Orectolobiformes; family Rhincodontidae; genus Rhincodon; species Rhincodon typus. The sequence continues at coordinate 48,642,608 of NC_063332.1, read as the reverse complement.
TATCTGCCACTGTATCTTAATCCATCCCTTAGTTTAATCTGCCTTGGCTAGTTTAGCTTTAATTTCTACATAATTGTCCTTATTTAAGTTTTAGTCTTAAACCCATTCTTCTTTTCAAACTTGACATAAAATTCAATCATATTGTGGTCACTGTTGCTTAGTTTGATGGCTACAGCAGTATCACTTCAAAATGTTAATCTGCACAACTGATTTTTTTCCTCCTGATCTGTAGTGGCAACCAGAATCCACTTTACTGATGTTTTTAATTACCTTGTATAGTCCACTGAATCTTGTCTTCAGAAGTTTTCCCTGTAAACCTAATGCTTTGTGACACACTTTGGAAGAAGTATCGAGGCAAAGGAGTACTCGATGAATGAATGAGAAGACATCAGGAAGCTCAGAGAAGCACAGATCTTGGGGTGCTTGTCCACAGATCCCAGGTGGCAGAACAGGTTAAAAGGTTAGGTGAATGGGCCAAAATTTGGCAGATGAAGTTTAATGTGGCAAAGTGTGAGGTTATCCATTTTGATAGAAAGACCACTTACTTTGTAAATGTTTGAAAAACTTCAGAGTGCTTTAGTGCAGAGGGGTCTGGGTATCCTCATGCATGAGTCGCAGACAATTAGGATGCAGATACAGCAAGTAATAAGGAAACCAAATAAAATTTTGGCATTTATTGCTAAAAAGTAGGGAAATGTTGCTCCAACTGTTCAAGGCATTAATGAGATCTCATGTAGTATTGTCCCCAGCTTTGATCCCCTTATTTGAAGAGGTTTGTAGTTGCCTTAGAGGAAACTCAGATAATGTTTCGGGTCCAGTGACCTTGTTCTGAAGGAGAATAACTGAACACAAAATGTTAACTCTGCTTTTTTTCCCCCACAGATGCTGCCAGACCTGCTGACTTTTTCCAGCAATTTCTGTTTTTGTTTGATTTCCAGCATCTGCAGTTCTTTTGGCTTTTTTAATAGGGAGTAGCTGTTTCCTTAGTTGAGGAATTAATAGTGAGGGGGCATAATTTTAAGATGAAAGGCAAGAGATTAAGAGGGAATTTGAGGAAAACCTTTTTCACCCAGAGGGCAGTGGGAATCTGGAATACACGGTAGTAGAGGCAGAAAACCTCACACCCTTTAAGAAGTACTTGGATGAGCACTTGAAATGTCGTGATGTTCAAGGCCATGGGCCAAGTCCTGGAAAATTGGTTTAGTGTAGATAGGTTAGCACAGCTGATGGGCAAAGGGGCCTTTTCTGTGCTGTATTACTCTGCCTCCTACCGATGCATCTGCAACAGGTAGGTTGAGGATGAGATCAATAACTTTTAGCTTATGTTCTATGACCTTTCAGGTTTGGTCAGTAATGGTGTTGTCAAACTGGTCTTGGTAAGGCAGTTTGCAGTCCATCAGTCAGAGTACATTCTATGCTCTTAACACATTCGGTGAATCCTGCAGTGGTGTTTGACATGGCAGAGAATCAATTCATCTGCCTGGACGTTTGGGGATATGCGTAGTGTGCACAGTTGTTTGTGATCAGGAGTTTCCTTTCCTTTGACTAGATATCATGTGATGGTTGGGTCCAGAACTGGTATTGAGTACCCAGGCAATCCCTTCCCTACTGTATACTAGTATGTTACTACCTTTGGTAACGATGCTGTCTGTGGTCTTGTCTATGTCAGGCTTGATTGGTGTGGGACAGCTGTCACAATTTTGGCTCAATGATAGGATTTGTAGGATTTCATGGAGTCAACAGGGTTGTTGTCATTTGTGTGGATTTATTCCTCCTATCAGAAGGAATTGTAGCCATTTTAAAAGGCAATTAAGGGTTAATATAGGCTCGATAGATAAGGAAGGCTGGGTTTCTTTCCCTCAGGGGCAATAGTAAACCAGATGGGTTTTCTTGACAGTGTTTTCATGGTCAATGTTAGACTAGTCTTTGATTCCAAATTTATTAATTGATATCAAATTTCACCACCTGATGTGATAGAATTCTAACCCCTGTTCCCAGATCATTAGCCTGGGTCTCCAGTAACTAGGTTAGTGACCGTACCTCTAGTCCAATAACTCCTATGCTTGTTTAAGTACTAAATAAAAACCAAAAGAACTGCAGATGCTGTAAATCAGGAACAAAAACAAAGTTGCTGGGAAAGCTCAGCAGGTCTGGCAGCATCTGTGGAGGAGAAAACAGTTAACGTTTCGGGTTCAGTGACCTTCCTCAGAACTCAGTTTTCTCCTCCACAGATGCTGCCAGACCTGCTGAGCTTTTCCAGCAACTTTGTTTTTGTCCTTGTTTAAGTACTTACTGTTGTATATTTAATAGGAGCAGGAGTAGACCATTTGGCCCCTGTAGTCTGCCTCTCATTTGTCTAAACTCCAGAGGATATAGGCCCAATTTATTCAGCTTTTCATTATAGACCAACTCTCTCTTCCCAGGAACCAATCTAATGAATCTTAACTGGCACGTGTAGCCCTCCGCTCCATCCGCTCCAACCCTAACCTCACTATAAAACCCGTGGACAAGGGAGGCTCAGTTGAAGTATGGCGCACTGACCTCTACGTTGCCGAGGCCAGGCGCCAGCTCTCTGACACCTCCCTATCGCCCCCTTGATCATGACCCCACCCCCGACCACCAAAACATCATCTCCCAGACCATCCACAACCTCATCACCTCAGGTGACCTCCCACCCACAGCCTCCAACCCCATCGTTCCCCAACCCCACACCGCCCATTTCTACCTCCTTCCCAAAATCCACAAACCCGACTGCCCTGGTTGACCCCTTGTCTCTGCCTGCTCCTGCCCCACCGAACTTATCTCCACTTATCTCGACTTCATTTTCTCCTCTCTGGTCCAGGAACTCCCCACCTACATCCGTGACACCACCCACGCCCTCCACCTCCTCCAAAATTTCCGATTCCCTGGTCCTCAACACCTCATCTTCACCATAGACGTCCAGTCCCTATATACTTGCATTCCCCATGCAGATGGCCTAAAAGCCCTCTGTTTCTTCCTCTCCCGCAGGCCCGACCAGTCCCCCTCCACTGACACCCTTATCTGCTTAGCCAAACTCATCCTTACCCTTAATGTCTTCTCTTTCAACTCCTCCCACCCCCTACAGACAAAGGGGGTGGCCATGGGAACCCGCATGGGCCTAAGCTATGCCGTCTTTGTAGAATACGTGGAACAATCCCTCTTCCGCAGCTACGCTGGCCCCATCCCCCACGTCTTCCTCCGAAATATTGATGACTGTATCGGCGCCGCCTCGTGCTCCCACGAGGAGCTCGAACAGTTCATCCACTTTACTAACACCTTCCACCCCAACCTTAAGTTCACCTGGACCATCTCCGATACCTCTCTCTCCTTCCTGGACCCCTCTGTTTCCATCTCTGGCAACCATCTGGAAACTGATATCTATTTCAAGCCCACCGACTCCCACAGCTACCTAGAATACACCTCCTCTCACCCACCTTCCTGCAAGAATGTCATCCCCCATTCCCAATTCCCTTGCCTCCGCCGCATCTGATCCCGAGTTGAGGCATTCCACTCCCAGACATCCTTGTTTTTCAAGGACCACCATTTCCCCTCCACAGTGGTCGAAAATGCCCTCGACTGCATCTCTCGCGTTTCTCGCAACTCATCCCTCACACCCCCTCCCTGCAATAACAAAGACAGAATCCCCCTCGTCCTCACGTACCACCCCACCAACCTCCGAATCCAACACATCATCCTCTGCCACCTGCAATCTGACCCCACTACCAAAGACATTTTTCTCTCCCCACCCTTCCAAAGGGACCACACTCTCCGTGACTCCCTTTTCCGCTCCGCACTTCCCTCCAGCCCCACCACACCTGGCACTTTTCCCTGCAACTGCAGGAAGTGCTACACCTGCCCCTACACACCCTCACCCTCACCCTCACACCACCCACCCCCATCCCAGGCCCCAAGAAAACCTTCCACATCAAACAGATGTTCACCTGCACATCTGCTAATTTGGTATACTGTATCCACTGTTCCCGATGTGGCGGCCTCTACATCGGAGAAACCAAGCGGAGGCTTGGAGACCGCTTTGCGGAACACTTGCGCTCGGTTTGCAACAAACGATTGCACCTCCCAGTCGCGAACCATTTCAACTCCCCCTCCCACTCCTTGGACGACATGTCCATCCTGGGCTTCTCCAGTGCCGCAATGATGCCACCCGAAGTCTGCAGGAACAGCACCTCATATTTCGCTTGGGAACCCTGCAGCCCAGTGGTATCAATGTAGACTTCACAAGCTTCAAAATCTCCCCACCTCTGACCTCATCCCAGGACCAACCCATCTCGTCCCCGCCTCCTTGACCTGTCTGTCTTTTCTCCCACCTATCCGCTCCTCCCACCTCACTGACCAACCCCCACCCCCACTTCCTACCCGTTAGCCTCATCCCCGCCTCCTTGACCTGTCCGTGTTCCCTCAACTGACCAACCCCCATCCCAACTCCCTACCTACACTCACCTTTATCGGCTTCATCCCCACCTCCTTGACCTGCCCGATTTTCTCTCCACCTATCTGCTCCTTTATCCACCTTCCATCATTGCCTCCCCCTCTCTCTATTTATTTCAGAGTCCCCTTCCCCTCCACCATTTCTGAAGAAGGGCCAGACCCAAAATGTCAGTTTTCCTGCTCCTCTTATGCTGCCTGGCCTGCTGCGTTCATCCAGCTCTACACCTTGTTATCACTTTTGAAGGAAGTGTATTGTTCCTTTGATATGGAGAGCAGAACTATACACTGTCATAGAGTCACAGAGATCTACAGCACAGAAAAAGGCCCTTCAAACCATCGAGTCTGTGCCAATCAAAAACCAACCACCTAACTGTTCTTATCCCATTTTCAAGGTATTTGAGGTGTGGTCTCAAGTCTCATTTCCCAGTTGCAGGAACCTTTCATTCTAGTCCCCTAGCGATAAAGGTCAATGTGCCATTCGGCTTTCCAATTGTTTGATGTACTTGCTAGCAAACTGTGTTCTCTATGTGATCACACCCAGACTCTCAGTACATCAAGATTTTAAAAGATTCCAGCCCTTTACAGAAGTATTCTGCCATTCTTCTTCATTTGCCTTGTTGATCAGTTATTTGCCATGTCCTCACAGCTTACGTTCCCACTTTGCTTTGTATCATCAGCAAATAGAAATGTTATTCTCTTCGTTCATTAACATAGATTGTAAATTGCTGACAGTCCAGCAGTGAACCTTGCAGTACTCAAATTTGTCTACCAACTTGAAAATGCCCCATTTATCCCGACTCTTTGTTTTCTGTCTGATAACTAATGCTAATGCATTATTCCCAACTCCGTGAGCCATGAATTTGCATGTCAACCTTTTGTGTGACGCTTATAAAATGGCTTCTGGAAATCCAAATATTTTACACTTCCTGGCTTCCTTTTATCTACCCTACTAATTGCGTTCCTCAATGAACTAATGAATTTGTGAAACGCTTATTCCCTGTATGATTCATGTAATTATCTTAAGTCCACTTGTATGACTTCCTTAAGGGCTCCACCATTTTCCCTGACTGATTAGCCTCTGGTCCATTGTGGTGTTTTCTCTCTTTTCTCTCTCCTTCCTTGCATAATCATGGAAAAATTGCTATTAATTTACTGGGACAGTTCAAGAATTTAGAGAATTTTCTAAAATCATAGCAGGTACATTGATTTGTCTCTTCATGTACCTCTTTTATATCCCCTTCGATGTAGGCCATCAAGTTCTGTGAAATTGTTAACTATTTCTTAAGTTTTTCTACAACATTTTCTATGCTGATACGATTTACTTCAAGTTCTTCACACTCCATCACCACTTGGTTATTCTCTGTTTTGTATGTGTTTTCCATTTCAAAGGCAGTTCACAAAATAATTGTTCAACACCTCTGCTATTTCCTAATTTCAACCGAAATTTCTCTTTTTCTCTATCTCAGGCTGACATTTACTTTTAATTGCTGTTACGTTTTATATACTTGTAAAAGTTTTTCAAGTTTTTCATTTTTTAATGTTCCTGGTTAATTTTACCGCAATCAATTTTTTTTCCCTGTATCAACCTTTAGTCACCCTTGGTGGTTTAACAATATCTCCCAATTCTCAGGCTTACTCCTATTTTTGTAAAGTTTTAAATCTCTTGCTTAAAGTTAGTAACCATGTCTGGACCTCTCTTCTTGCAGAATTTGTAACCTGTATTTACATGGAATGTATGTTTGCTGAACATTCTGAATTGTTCTCGCTGTTTACTGCTATTCATTTTAGTGTATTTACTAAATCACCCATGGCCGCCTCTTCTCTCATATTTGTATAATTGGCTTTAAGATTCTTAGTTTGGGCTCAAATATTTCACTCTTTAACTGAATATGGGCAAACAAGGCAAAGGAATACACAGTAACTGGGAGGATATTGAAAGGGGTAGAGGAAGTGAGAAGCTTTGGAGTGATAAAATAGGTAGTAAAGAGATAAAAGATACTGCAGGATAGTGGTGTTGAACTAGAAGATCAACTGTGATCTCTTGAATGGTGGAGCAGGCTTGAACAGCTGAATTGCCCATTCTAGCTCCTGTTTCTTGTGACTCGTCCTTTGTAGTTTGTTGAAAGCTTTGAGGAGTTAGGAGATGAATTATTCATGTAGAATTCACGACCTCTGACCTGCTGTTACTGTCACAATAATCATATAGCTGGTTTAATTCGGTTTTACATCAATATTGACTTATGGAGGAATTTAGCAATGGTAATGTCGTTGGATGTCAAAGGGAGATAGTTAGGTGGACTCCTGCTAGGGATGGCCTTTGCTTGCCACTTGTATGGCATGGGTCATACTATGGGCTAAAGCCTGGAGGTGATGCAAGCCTTGCTGCACGTGTATATGGACTGTCTTGGGCATCACAGGTCATCAGAGAATTCATAAATAGTGCTAAACATTGGAAAATATTCCCATCTTGGACCTTTATAGAATCATAGAATCACAGAATCCCTACACTGTGGAAGCAGGCCATTTGGCCCGTCGAGTCAACACCAACCTTCTGAAGAATATCCCACCCTATCCCTGTAACCCTGCATTTCCCATGGCTAATCCACCTCGCCTGCATATCCCTGCACACTACAGGCAATTTAGCATGGCCAGTCCACCTAACGTGTACACTTTGGATTGTGGGAGGAAACCCACACAGACACTGGGAGAATGTGCAAACTGCACATAGGCAGTCGCCTGAGAGTGGAATCGAGCCCAAGTCCCTGGCACTGTAAGGGACATCATTGAAGCAGCTCAAGATGGTTGAGCCTTTGACATTGCCCTAAGGATCTCCTGCTATGACATTCCTCTGTCTGAGATGATTACCCTCCAACAACCGCACCATCTTCCTTTGTTTTAAGCATGGTTTCAAATGGTAGCGAGTTTCCCTGATTTCCATTGACTTCCGTTTTGCCACAACTCTTTGATGCCATACTCTGAAATGCTGTCTTGGTGTTAATGGAAGCCACTTTCATCTCACCCCTGGAGTTCACCTCTTTTGTCCATATTTGGACCAAGGTTATAGCAAGGCCAGGGGCTGAGTGGCCATAGTGAATCCAAACTGAGCGTCAGTGGGCTGAAGAGTAGCAAATAGGGTTTAATTTGGATAAATGTGGAGTGTAGCATTTTGGTAAATCAAACGAGCAGGACTTATACAATTAATGGTAGGGCCCTGGGTAGTGCTGTAGAACAGAGACCTAGAGGGTCAGGTATATAATTCTTCGAAATTTGTGTCATAGGTTCATAGGTTCATAGGGTGGTTAAGAAAGGGTTTAGCACACTTGCCTTCATTGCTCAGACCTTTGGGTGTAGGAGTTGGGTCGTCATGTTGAGGTTGTATAGGATGTTGACGAGGCCTCTTCTGGCATCCTGTGTGCAGTTCTTGTCATTCTGTGTACAAAGGATATTATTAAACTAGAGAGGGTTCAGAAAAAAATTACCAGGATTTTGCTGGGAATCCAGGGTTTGAGATATAAAAATAGACTGGGAAGGCTGGGATGTAGTTCACTGGAGCGTAGGAGGTTGAGGGATGACCTTGCTGAGATTTATATAATTGAGGGGCATAGATAAGGTGAATAGCAAGGGTCTTTTTCCTAGGGTGGGGAATTCAAAACTTGGGGACATGTTTTTAAGGTGAGAGGAGAAAGATTTAGAAAGAACATGAGGGCCAACTTTTTTTTACAGTGGTTCATATCTGGAATGAAATTGGATCTGAAATGCATGGCTTGAGAGATAATTATATAATTATCTGAAGCAAAAATATTTGCAGGGCATTGTGGAAAAGATTGTCAGGCAGTAGGTGAGTTGCTCTTTCAGAGAGTGGACAGTGAGCATGCCAGACCAAATGGCCTCCTTCTGAGCTGTAATCATTCTGTAACTGATTAGGATAATATTTTGACAGTGATTTTGGGAAGTTCAGGGCAGTGGAGCTTTACAAATACAAATCTGTGGCTGACTATGCAAACGCAATGATCTATGCAAGAGGTGCAGAAATGGATGCCAGAGAGGCTCAAGTTTGGAGATATTCTCTGGTTAAATGATCCACTAAAACTTAGTGATAGTTAAAATTTGTTTTGTAATTCTAGAAATGTGGGAGAGAATTAATAAATGATATTTATAATGTAAGATTCTTTCTATTGAAGTAGTAATAGTTACATGACACAGGTAGTGTTAAATATTTTGGGTTCTCAAGTAAATGTTATTTTATTCTAATCTATATGCTTTCTTTATCCAAAGGTTTGCAGGTTAGCCTTAGACTGCCTACGCAGCACCAGCTCTCAGAACTCTCAAAGCCATGACAGCGAAACGAGCACAGTGTACGTTTGGGGCAGTAACAGTAGTCATCAGTTGGCAGAAGGAACACTGGAGAAAATTTTACAACCTAAATTAGCTCACGGATTTGCTAATGCGCAGACGGTAATGGAGGAGAATTGTTGATTAATTTATTAATAAATAGTTATGCCACTGTTTGGACCTAAAATGAAGACACTCTGTAGCAGCTTCTTTTAAGATATGATTTATAAAGATGTTCCTGACTTGAACAATGGATTTGTGCTATTTATTTTCTTTTGTTTTGCCAGTTTAATGATTATATTTCACTATACCTATAGTATTTAATGATTTTTCTTTTTCAAACCTACCTCCTAGCCGTCGCCAACTTTATTACCTACATCTTACTTTAGGGCAGGTGGATAAAATTGTTTGGATAATGACACTGCCATGTTTGACATAAGTCTATAAATCTGATGTATTTGATTATTGCAGGAAGAGATCATTTGCAGGATGAAATCCTTTGTAAAACTTGTTGTTTAACTGCCTCTACAGAATTTAACTTTACTGTTCTGGAACTATATCTTGGTATTTGGTCAGCTATTTAAATTAGATCAATACATTTCCTGCACACAAATTGAAACTGTATAAGTACCTTGGGTCCCTTTTGTTAATCATTTCAGCCTTCATTCAGTTTATTTCATTGTATTTCAGGGGTTTGTTTTTAATTAAAATTGTACTTCTGGTGCCTATTTTGGTAGATTATCATTGACCAGAAATTAAACTGGACTGGACTTAAATTCTTGTCTACAAGAGCAGGTCCGGGGCTGGGAATCTTGCAGTCACTCATCTCCTTACTCCCCAAAACCTGCCTACCATCTACAGGGCAAAAGTCACAAATGTATGGAATGATCCCCATTGCCTGGATGGGTACAGTTCCAACAACACTCAAAGCTTGACAGCATCTAGGATAATATACCCTACCTGACTGGCACCACATTGACAAACATTCACCCTTCCATCTCTAATGGTCAGTCGCAGCAGTGTGCACTGTCTACAAGATGCACTGCAGAAATTCACCAGGGCTCCTTAGACAAAACCTTTCAAACCTACAAGCGTTACCATCTACAAGGTCAAGGACAGCAAATGCATGGGAATGTGACCAGCTGCAAGTTCCCTACGAAGTCATTCACCAGCCTGACGTGGAAACATATCGCTATTCCTTCAGTGTTGCAGGGAAGAGGCCTGGTACTCCCTAAGAGCATCAAAATGCAGTGGTTCGAGAAGGCATCTGATCACCACATTCTCAAGGGCATCTAGGGATGGGTAATAAATGCTGGCCTAGCCAATGATGCCCACATCCCATGAATAAATTAAAAAATGCTTGCAGATTTACATCTGATGTTTGTATAAAATTATTGTCATTAGACAGAATTGTGCTTGTTTGCTTTACCACTCAAGTTTTTTTTTTGCTAAGATGCAGGTGATATTTATATTTTTCTTCCAAATTATATCCACTTTCATATATCTCTTGCTAAAGTTAATTTGTCAGTTACTGTTCTGCAAATTTTCTAAACGTTTCTTATGTTTGCATTGTGTTGGCTTCCTTATTGTTAGCTGTAGATTGCTAGTTGATGTCAGCCTCAAATTTAATAATTATTTTTGCTATGTTCAAATGTCTAACCTAATTTAAGAATAACAATAGTCCCAGCACTGGTCCTTGCGGAATATTGCTTTTTACCTTTCACGAATCTGAACAACCACACTTTACCCTTACACTCTGCTTTCTAATTATTTTCAGTCAATTTGCTATCCATGTAGGTTTTGTACCCTGACTCAACACGCCCCAACATTTGTCATGAACCTGCTGCAACATAACTTTAGAAATCATACTAAGATTAGTTTCGTAATGCACAAGAAGAAATCTTAAAAGCTGGTAGATGCAAATGAGAGGAATTATCTGGACTGACTGGCGATTACTTCTCCATTTCTTAACTGTTGGACTAGATATTATGATCTCATTAGAGAATGATAACTTTATAAAGAAATTTGAACTTCCAGTTAATAGCTGAAAGGATAACATGATAAAATTTTATGCTTTAAAGAATTTTACAGTAATAAGAACAAAAACAATTGACTACACAATAGGAAACTTGTATTTTAAACCACAAAACGGAACTTTCCTCTTTTTTTTTTTTCTTTTACCACAACCAGAAAGATGTTCACAGATATACAGTACATTGTCCTGAAAGTAACATTGAGTTCTCCCTAGTCAGCAGTTCAAGGTTAGCTTTTGAGGGTTTACCTCTGCTGTTTTCATTTCTCTATCTAGAATTTTTTAATCTGTGAATTGTCTTTCGCTTTGAGGTTTTTCCCTTCTGGAGATTCTTTCTTCACTGCAAGCTGAGGAATTTTTCAGCCTTATTTTAGTTCCTCATGAACCTGGCCTTTAATCCAAGGGCAAGCTCCCATCTGCATTCCTGCCTGGTGAGCTAGAGCATCTTGCTGCCTGTAACCTGTAGTCTCCATCTCCCAGAGCCTGGAACACTGACTTTGATTTTGTTTGAGAGTTCTGAGAGTTATCTTAGAACCCTCCCCTCTCAAAACCATGGCAGTGTGAATGGCATGCATTCTGGTAGAAATGCTGTTCTTGAATTGCTATCTATCTTTCACCCTGGACCTAAAAATAATAAAAAGCACGACTGTTTGCAACCCAATATTCTCAACACTTCTTGGGGATGCACATTGTATCTACTGTTGGCTCATTGGCTGCTGCGAGACCCCCTTTATTTACCTTAAATTTTTTAGACTGTCTTTAATTTAACAATCTGTTGTTTCAGTGGGGGTTTATTTTGTTTCAGTGCTTCACTTAAGACCGCATTTCACAATTTGTTTCAATGGAGAACAGAGGGATACAGAGGTCACAAAGAGAAAACAGCTTGTCATGTTTGAAATATGTGTATAATGTTGTTAGCTAGATGTATTTTCCTCCTTTAGAATCAAAGTTTAATAAGTTTCTGGAAACTCCTTTTTGACTGTAGCTGCTGTTTATATAAGTTTTTTTTTTTTCTGAAGACTTTAGAAAACTCTCTTCAGTAACCTCTTTTTTTGCAGATTGAAGCTGGACAGTACTGCACATTTGCAATTTCAGAAGATGGTTATGTAAAGGCTTGTGGAAAAGGTAGCTATGGCAGACTTGGACTTGGTGACTCAAATAATCAGTCGGCACCAAAAAAGCTCACATTTGAACCTCATCGCAACATTCGTAAAATCTCATCCTCAAAAGGTTCAGATGGGCACACGCTAGCAGTAACTGCAGAAGGAGATATATTCAGCTGGGGAGATGGCGATTATGGGAAACTTGGACATGGAAATAGCGCAACACAGAAATATCCCAAACTGATTCAAGGACCATTACTAGGAAAGGTACTGGCTAAAAAGAAAAGTGACATTTGAGAAAATGTCTCTATTTTTACATATTTCTGCAACTGACATGAGATTTGAACAAGATGTGTTTTATGAAATCGTAGAATGGTTACAGAACAGAAAGATGGCTTGTTTAACTTATCAGGTCTGCGCGGTTCACACTGCCAGAGCAATTGTTCCTGTAATTTTATTTTTCCTTTCGGTGTTTATCCTACTTCCTTCTCACAATTTAATTTGGCTCCACCACTCTCTGTCAGGCAGTGGAACTTACTTTCCCATCTATTTTAGTGTCATCTGCAAATTTGGCCACAGTACCTTCTGCCTCTGCATCCAGGTTATTAGTATAGATTAAGTCATTGAAACCCAAGGACTAAACCTTTTGGCAACCCACTAGCTATATTTTATCAATCGGCAAGATTCATTTACCCTGACTGTCTGTCTGTCTGCTTTTGTTGGTTAGCCAAGCCTCTACCCAAAAGCTTTTAAATTACTCCCAATCCCATGTGATCTTAACTTGTGTATTAACCTTTTGTGTGACACCATATCCCATCCCTCCTTAAAGTCCAGATATACTATATCTGGGTCCCCATTATCCACTTTGCTTGTTACATCTTTGAAGAACTTTAACAATTAGTCAAACACAATTTACTCTTCTTAAAGCCATGCTGATTCCAATGGATTTGACTTTCCAAATGTCCTGTTATTACTTCTGGATTCTAACAGTTTCCAAATGACATGTTAAACTAACTGTCTATATTTTCTACTTTTTGCCAACCCCCTTTTATTTGAGGGTGTTATGTTAGCATTTTTCCAATCCACTGGAACCCTTCCCAAATCAGGAAACTATGGAATATTATAACCAATGGATTCACTATCTCTGCTGCCAGTTCTTTTAAGACCTTATGTAGGCCATCAGGCCCCAGAGACTTATCTGCTTTCAGTCCTGTTAATTTGCTCGGTAATTTTGCCTTTGTGATTGTTTTAAGTTCCTCACTTTCTATAACTTCTGCATTACTTGTTACTATTGGTACAGTATTTGTATCCTCCATGGTGAAAGTTGAGCACAATATTTTAGTGTGTCCACAATTTCTGTGTTTCCCCACTATTAACTCCTCAGTCTCATCATCCAATGAACCAACGCTCACTTAACCACTCTGTTCCTGTTTATATACTTATAGAAGCTTTTGCTGTCCTTTTTTCTTTATTTTTCACTAGTTTTCTTTCATAATTTACATTTGCACTTATTACATTTTTAGCAACTGTTTGATCTTTAAACATTTCCCAGCCTTCCAGACTGCAACTGGCCTTTTGCAATATGATATGCCTTAGTTTTCATCTTTGCTATCTTTAACTTCCTTTCTTAGCCGTGCATGTTTTTTCTCCCTCTAACAATCTTTCCACCACTCTGGAATATATTTTAGTCAGTAGAAGTTGAATATTTCCTTGAATACCTGCTACTGTTCATCAACTGTCCTATCCTTTTAGTCTTCCTGCCCAGTTGTCTAGGGCCAAATCATTCCTCATGCCTATGTAATTACTTTTATTTAACTCCAGAATGCTCGTGTGAGACTCCAGTTTCTTACCCTCAAACTGAATTTGAAATTCTAACATCCTATGATTATTATCCCCCAGAGGATCCTTTACTGTGGGCTCAGTAATTAATCGCACCTCACCACATAATACCAATCCAGAATAGCCTGTTCCTTGGCTGGTTCCCCAACATATTGCTCCATGAAACAGCCTCCTTACTCTATTTCCCTCTCCACAGATGCTGCTCGTCCTCTTCAGGTTCTCCAGCATTTTTTGTATTAATTTTTAGCTGACTGGCCTGTAGATACTGGTTTTATCCTATCATTTTTTGTTTAGAAGGGCACAATGTTTCTGTTCTATAATCCTCTGATGCTACTCCTGTATCTAAGTACTTATTTAATGGGTCTGCCAACCCTGTGTCTCCTATGCATATCCTTTTCTTAAATCCAAATTTGACCTCTGCATCACCTGTTACTATTGGGATGGCAATTGTGTCCTCCACTGTGAAAATTTAGGCAAAATATTGATTGAACATTGACCTTCTATCGATATTCTTTTACTGTTTTGTTAATCTACAGAAGACTTTCGGATTCCCTTTTAAGAAATTTACCCCCTCTTCCCGTTTTCTGTATTTACCTCTCCATATTTGCTTTCTACTTCCTTGCTGAACATTCTATATTCCACCTTGCTTTTACTTGTCAACTGGCAACTGTCATGTATTTCCTTTTTCTAGTTCATCTTAACCTCTGTCATTCATCGCCCACAAAGCTGTAGCTTTGGCTGACTTACCTATTCTAGTTGTCAGAAAATAACCAAATTATCTCCTCTTTAAAGACTTAGCCAATTGTTCTTTTAACAATTTTGGTTGACATTCTTTAATGCAAGTTTACCATGAACAAATTCATTCTGACCCCACTGAAATCTGCCTTCCTCCACGTAGTATTTTGACTACAGACTACTTCTTGTCCTTCACCATATTTAATCTAGGTTTTCTGCTGCAATGAGCTCTGATCCCTCACTGTTCTACAGACACTTGCACTGCATCTCAATGCTTTGAACCAGATCCAGCAATTCTTCTTTCCTCTTTAGACAGGAGATATGCCAATGTAGAAAGTTCTTTTGAACCTTTTATGATTTTCTTGATGCCGTCCCTCTGTCTTGGAAGAGGACGGAATGTGACCGGGGTATATGTCTCTACTGAATTGACCATCGTCTATTGTGGCTGTAGAGGCCATTTCACGAATACAGTCCCCTCTATAACAAGCTCAGTTGATCAGTGTTGCCTGAGGTTGAGTGATGTTTGTTCCTCTTGGCAGGCCCTGGTTTCCACAATGTGGTCATTTCCAACCTTGTTATTTATTTATCCTATGCTGTTTCCACACCTTTGCTAACTGCTTGCAGCCAGGTGCTGTGGTCAGCAATGAGGAGTTCCCATGTATCAACTCATCTCTGTCATTCTTGCAGGGAATGTTGCTATCATCTATTCAGCTTGTATGACGCGAGCAATGGGGTCACTGCCTACTCAGGAGGACAGTCATGCTGGGGATCCCTGAATACTGGTGATCTTCTATATTCAGCACTCTATTTTGTCAGAAGGTGCCCAATATTTGTATGAGTCTGGAGGTAGAAGTTATTCAACCTGTTTTCATAGCTTGGTTCCTCACTTCTGAAAAGGAATGTATTGAGAACACACACCTAGTTCACATGAAACTTTGTATTTTCAGTTTGCTGTTCACACTTTTAGCTTTTCAAATTTGACGTCATACCTGCAGCATGGCAACCTGGTGCTGATTTTGGCATCAAGCGAACAGTTCCTGGTAATTGTTGATCTGTGTAGTTGCCAATGACCTCCAGATTGAGGTAGTCACCATTGATGCATGATGGAGTCTGAGTGCCCTGGCTTATATCTTGCGCATTCCCGATGCCAGAAAGACATTACTATTATGTTAGGATAATTGAAGTCACCCATTTGTCGCTGTTCCATAGTGGAAGAGAGATATGTTGCCATAGTTTTGTTTTATCTTGCATTTATCAGGACAAAGTCAAAAATGCCAATTTTCAAATAATCGCAACAGTATGTACTACAAGAGAAATGGGTGCTGATTAGTCAACAGGTCAACTTTGTTTGGCTGAGGTGTTGCTGTGGAGAAAACAAAGGGCTGTGTATATAGCTAATAGTTCAAAAAAACACATGAAGCCCTGTTCAAAAATGTGCAGGCTGGTTGAGTTTCAGTGCTGATGTGTTTGCAGGTTTAAGACAGCACATTTCAGTGATGGGCTGATCAAATCAAACAGCGTGTTACTTCAATAAAACAAAGAACTGAAGATGCTGGAGATCTGAAACAAAAACAGAAATTGCTGGTGAAACTCAGCTCCCCAGCCATTCTTTAACATCCTCTAACCTAGCAATCATAACAGTCATAGAGGTATACTGCACAGAAACAGGCCCTTCAGCCCAACTCATCCATGCCAGGTTTCATAGTCTGAACCAGTCCCATTTGCCTGCTTTTGGCCATATCCCTCTAAACCTTTCCTATCCGTGTATGTTTCTGAAGACAATGAACACCTGCCATTCCCTTAACAATTAATATTTCTTACACTACTACGAGTGCAGTCTGCCTTCTTTTTGCTTATATACCTGCCCCATACATGATACCATGGAATTGGGTCAGAATTCACTTCCCAGAAGTACCATTGCACTCACCAGTAATGAGAACTGAATACTAGATAAAGAATGACACATATTTAGGGGACTTGTACACTGCCTGCTTTGCCCTCTTGTGATTGCACTCACCCATTCCCTCTGTGCCCATACACCTTTCTGCAGGATAATCTCTTCTTGTAACGTGCTATCCCTGAAACACTCAACTCATGGATTTGTTGCAGTGACACCAGCTGCTGCTCAGGCTCCAAAACCTGAGTATGAGCTTTTCCATCAGACAAAACTTAGTGCGTACATGGCTGTCCAGCATATAAGGAACATCGTGCAGCTCTCATATGAAAAAGGATGTGCATTCATTCCATAGGATGGAAGTGCCATGTCATGACTCTCTCTTTCTTGGATTAAAAACCACTTTAATTTAAGTAAACAGAGTGAAATGCACACGAGCCATTCCCCAGTCAGCATCTTTTTTGATGTTGACATCACATTAGGGGTTTTTATCGCTATCCTTGATACTCATGCTCCCTTATGTCTGTGTGTTCTCCACATGTTGAATTAATTATAAAGATGCTGAAATATTAAGCAGAGGAGGTGGTGCATAACTTCGTGTTTATCTCGAAACCTTGAGATAATACTACTACTCCTCCATGTTGATTGTGATGTCACTCTGAATTAATCTGTTTTTAATGTCTGCTGTTTTTGATGTGGCAGCTATTCTATTCTCTGGCTTCTTGTATATCTGTTTTGGCTTTTTCAATCTTTGCTGTACTCAATCCTTTATAATTGGCCCCTGATCTCCTTTCATTGTACAGATGGCTGTTTGATTTGGGCATAACTTTGCTCATCTTACATATACAATGAAGAATGTTCAAATCAAATCATAATTAAACAGCAATTAATATTCTTCAATTTGAAAAAGATTTCAATACAGAATGTTGCAAATTGTTTGTATAAGTTCCATACTTAACTTTGACGGGACATGTGTTAGGTTTTCCACCCAGGTTATTTTTAAACAATAAAGGCAAGGCTAGAAATATGTGGTAGGCTAAAAAGCATCTGTAAAGAGAATAAAGGATGACAAATAGAGTGGATAGTCAGAGGTTTTTTTTCCCAGGGTGGAAAGGTCATTTACAAGAGTGCACAGATTCAAAATGAAGGGGCATGGTTTTTTCAGAGGGTGGTAGGTGCCTGGAGATGGTGGAAGTAAGCATGTCAGCAGTGTTTAAGGCTTATCTTGATAGACACATGAATGGGAGGCAAGCAGAGGGACAGAAACCACTTATGGGCAATAATTTGTGGGTCGAAGTAAGGTTTAGGAATTGGCACAGGCTTGGTGGGCTGAATGGCCTGTTCCTCTGCTTTAGTGTTCTTAGTTCTTTGTATCACGAGGAAAGAAATAGTTAAATAATAAATATTCCAGTTACTGAGGGAGAAATCCGGCACTGGAAAGATATTTGAAGTACACACTGGCCGAGATTTTCAACCACTGTTTTACCCACTTACCTGTTGGTGACTTTTTTGGTCAGATTTACAACTCTTACCTGTCCACTGAAGGAATTCAGGGCGAACTCCACTTAGGGGAATTGTACTGCAGGGGTAGACATGTCCCTTTTTAATAGCACTTGCTATATTTCAGGAGTTAAATTGTGCAGAGGTTCTAAAGCTACTTTGATAACTGCTGAGGTGAGAGAGAATAGGGTTGTAGATGGTAGGTAAGGGTGTAGTGTGTCTGGTGGGTGAACGATAGATTGTCAAGTGGGTTTGAGTGGCATTTGGTGGGTAGATGCCTGGTAGATAGGGTTCTTGGTTGTAGGGAAAAGGTAGGAAAGTGAAGTTGAGGATCATCAGATCAGCCATGCTGTCATCTCATGTTATGGTCTCATGGTAAATGGTTGAGTGTTTACATCAGGATGGGAGATCAAACTTGGCAGGCAGAAGTGATGTCTATGTTCAGTTTAATAGTTGTCCAGGGGTTGGTTTAGGCTTTAACTGTTCTAATCATTTCTGGGTAAAGTGAGTCAGAACTCTTGGAGAACTGCAAAATTTATGACATTTCTTCAGAGGGTTCCAGGCACAAGGTATTGCCAACTTAAATTCCCTAATAGTCAGCTGCATTGGACTTTCTGCAATGCACAACTCCCTGGAGCTGCAGAACTTGTTTTCTGACCATCGGGAATTCTCAGCTGTTATTTACAAATGATCAAGAATTTGAGAAAATTTACATTAGGGACAACAAAGGAAAATTGTGGCATTATATACTTTTTAGCAAGTTATAAATTTTTTTAAAATGTTTTACATTGACTTACTCGGATGATTGTTCATCAAAGTTTTATGCTAAACCATTTTAAGGCAAATTAATTTCCCATCTGTAATTGGAATATCTGCTTTTTTTTTTTACCCTTGCTTTTGTTTCCTCCCAATCCGGGGACAAAATTACTTATTTATCTTTTCGTATTCACGTGCAATGAATACAGGAAACCTTAAACTGTCTGCTTTCTTGTCATATACTAACTGACTTGTCTATTTTTTTAATTTCAGATTTACAGTATTTTTAGATTTCTAAATTAGTCCGCAGCAATTGGAGAAGATTACTTCAGTTTGGCAATCTATTATACAATATTTTAAAAACACTAATTTCAAGGCTGATAAAATGCGCAAAGTTAGTAAAATGAGAAAAGCAGTGCTTGTAGCAGTTGTTAACATTGGCACCATCAACTTTTAACTTATTTAGTACAAAGGAATGAACCATGTTTCAATAATTTGCGTAACTAGCAATATTATTTTGGTTGTCACAGTTTAAAATTACATGATTTTGATGCATGATAACACTAAAAAATGTCCGCATGCGTGCGAGTCAGATCAAGTCAATCATGTAACGTGTAAAATTTTTGTTTCGTAGATTGTAGTCTGTGTATCAGCAGGATACAGGCACAGTGCATCGGTGACATCTGATGGAGAGCTTTACACATGGGGAGAGGGAGACTTTGGCAGACTTGGTCAGTATTTAGTGCACTCTGGGTGGTTCACTTATTTTGTTTTGCAACATTGATAAGCTATTTTAATGAATGTAAAATAAATAAATATCCAATTTTAAACTAGGCTGAAGACAATATCTTTCAGATAGTTGCAGCATGTTGTGATGAGTATAGGAGAAAGTTTGAGTAACTTGTAACTTGACAATAAAAGTACAGTGTTTAGTAGATGATATTTTCTAGAGAGTAATTATAGACAAGGGAATAATCAAGATTCTAGTTAGTTGTGTTTAACTGTTGAAGTGTAATTGGGTATGAAATTTGTAGTAGTCTATTGTGTAAAATTCCATTTTACAGCATGTAATTTGAATTAAAAACAAGGCAAATTTAGTTTGTTTTTAAACAGATTTTGATGCATGTAAGGTACTTGCTTGCATTTCATCATGTAATGCTGGATGTGGACCTTTCAATCATCGGCTGTAAAGAGATTATACCACAATAACTCATCTTCAAATTTTCAATGGAAGTTATGATTTATTTTAAATTGCTCTTCTCACTCTCCTTACCAAAATCTACTGGCTTCTAATGCACTAAGTTAGATTACGTGAGAATTACACGACCAAGGTGAGGAAGATGGTGAGAAGTAGGTGGGAGTGAAAAGCAGGAAGAGGATGATGCAAAGGGAAAAAGATGAACAAGGGAGTGAGAAAGTTTGGAGAAATAGAATGACATGAAGGACAAAGGAGGAATGGAGAACTCTGAGAATACAGCAAAATCTATTCATGAAAGGAGAATGGAGCACAGGATTATGTATCTGGAGGAGGAGATGTAGGGAGAGGTATGGATGGTGGCTACACGTGGAAGAATGATTCTGAAAAATGCAGGTCATTTCACTGTTGGTTGCAGTAGCAAACTGTTGGCCAAGTAGCCACAGATCCATTGGAGAACTAGACACAGGATGCTGTGAGATTGGGACTCTCGCCATAATGCTGCGTTTACCACATTTCCCTTAATGGATAACAAAAATTTGGCAGTCTCAGAATTAAAATTAACAATTATTGTAACATAACTTTATGGATGTGGAAGGAAGTTCTTAATACTTTTATACTGAAGGATGGGAGAAGTTTTGAGAACAGTGATTGTAATTCCGTAAATTTTAAGATAGTTATGGATAAGGATAAGACAGCTCCTCGGGTGAAACTGTTGAATTGGGAGAAGACTAATTACAACAGTACTGAGCAGGAACTGGAGAATTTGGGCTGGGAGTGGCTGTTTGAGAGTAAATCCACATCTAACATGTAAGACAACAAGGTGCAGGGCTGGATGAACACAGCAGGCCAAGCAGCATCATAGGAGCAGAAAGGCTGACGTTTCGGGCCTAGACCCTTCATCAGAAAAGAGGGAGGGGGAGGGGAAGGGGGTTCTGAAATAAATAGGGAGAGTGGGAGGCGGATAGAAGATGGATAGAGGAGAGGATAAGTGGAGAGGAAACAAACAGGTTGAAGAGGCGGGGATGGAGCCAGTAAAGGTGAGTGTAGGTGGGGAGTTAGGGAGGGGATAGGTCAGTCCAGGGAGGACAGACAAACAGGTCAAGGGGGCGAGATGAGGTTAGTCGGTAGGAGATGGTGGTGCAGCTTGAGGTGGGAGGAGGGGATAGGTGGGAGGAAGAACAGGTTAGGGAGGCGGGGACGAGCTGGACTGGTTTTGGGATGCGATAGGGGGAGGGGAGATTTTGAAGCTTGTGAAATCTCGTATAAGAGTCTTTTAAAGGCCAGTTGATCAGAGTTCAGGACCAGCGTGTTCCAATGAGGATGAAAGATGAGGATGGCAAGATTCAGAAACCTGGATGGCAGGAGATATTGAAGCTTTAGTCAATCGGGGATGGGCAACAAAAGCTGGTCTAGCCAATGATACCATGTGCTGTGAATGAATTTTTTAAAAAAAGAAAAAGCAGGTGAGAGAGATCTAGGAAACTGAAGTAAGATAAGGCCCTTGAGGAATATTTAAGGAAACAGGAAAGAATGTAAACAATGAATTAGGAGGGCTAGAATTGTCCTTGGCAAGTAATATTAAGACGAATCCCAAGGCATTTTATAAGTGCATTAGGAGCAAGAGGGTACTTAGGGAAAGGATAGGTCCTCTTTAAGGGCAAAGGAGGGAATTTATCCTTGGAGCCAGAGGACTTGGGTGAGCTCCTTTAATGAGTGCTTTGCATTAATATTCACCAAGAAGGAAATGGATGATGGTAAGATTAGGGAGGGGTTTATTGATATACGAAGATATGTCAATATTAAGAAAGAGGGGTTGTTGGGTGTCTTGAAAAACATTGTGCACAAAGTCCCAGGGTCTGATCGGATCGATTCCAAGATACTGAGGGAGGAGATTGCTGGGGCCTTGCCTACGGCTAAAGAGGATACAAAAATCTGTCAAGTTCCCACAAGATTGGAGAATAAGTAATGTTGTTCCTTTTGTTTAAGGGCAACAGCAATAATCCATGAAATTTAGGCCTGTGAGCCTTGCATCAGTGGTAGGGAAATTATTGGAGAAGATCCTTAGGGACAGGAATGACTTGCTTTCTGAAAAGAATGGACTTGGGGGCTGTCAACATGGCTTTGTGCAGGGGAGTGAAACAAAAAATGATGGAAATCACAGCAGGTCAGGCAGCATCCATGGAGAGAGAGCAAACTAATATTTTGAGTCTGGATGACTCTTCTTCACAGTTGACATCAAGTGTGGAGGGGACAGCATTTATACAATAGTTGGGGGATGTGATGTGGAGTGCTGAGGGAAAGAGGCTTCTGATAGTGCAGGAGAGGTCTTGTCTGAAATTTGATTAAGTTTTTTTTGAGAAAATGAGGAAGATAACTAAGGGTAGGGCAGTGGATGTTGTATATATGGACTTTACTAAACCATTGACGAGGTCCTTCATGGTATGCTGATCTTGGAGATTAAGTCACATGGGATCGATGATAAGTTGGACACAAAATTGGCTTGGTCATACAAAACAGAAGGTATTTGTGACAGGGTATTTTTCTGACTGGAGGTCTGTGACCAGTGGTGTTCATAAGATCAGTTCTGCGACCTCTGTTGTCTATAATATGTATAAATGATTTGAATGAAAGTTTAGGGGGTTTGATCAGTAAGTTTGCAGATGATTCAAAAATTGGAAAAGTTGTGGGTAGTGAAGAAGGTTGTCAGAGGATACAGCAGAATGTAGGTCATTTGGAAAGTTGGGCAAAAGTGGCAGATGGAGTTTAATCTGGACTAGGCTAAGGTGATGCCGTTTGGGTGGTTGAATGCAAGAGGAAAGTATACTGTTAATGGCAGGGCCCTTGCAAGCATTGATATACAGAGAGATCTTGAAGTGCAAGACCATAGCTCCCTGAAAGCAGCACACAAATGGATAAGGTGTAAAGAAAGCCTATGGCATGCTTGCCTTCGTTGCTTCGGCATTGAGTGTGCAAGTTGGCAAGTCACGTTCCAGCCATATAAAACTTTTAGTAAGGCCACATTTGGAGTAATGTGAGCAGCCTTGGTCTCCACACTATGGGAAGGATGTGGAGGCTTCAAAGGTTTACCAGGATATTGTCTGGATTGAGGCGTATTAGAAGAGAAGATTGGATTGGATTAGACAAACCTGGATTGTTATCAATAGTGTGTTGAGGCTGAGGGTGACCTGTTAGAGGTATATAAAATTACAAAAGGCATGGATAGTCGGGGTCTTTTTCCTGGGATGGAAATATCAAATACGAGGGTCATGATTTTAAGGTGAATGTGGGAAAGTTTAAGGGAGATGTACGACGCAAGTCTTTTGCACAAAAGGTGGTAGCCAGGAACATAGTAAAAATACAATAGCAATGTTTAAAAGACATTTGCACAGACAGATGAACAGGCAAGGAAGAGGGGGATATGGATCATATGCGGACATGTGGGATTAGTTTGGATTGGCATCATGGTTGGCACAGACGTGGTGAACTGAAGTGCCTGTTCCTGTACTGTTCTGTGTTCCATGATGTTTATAACTGAACATTTGGCCTAGATTTTAACTCGCTGAAAAGCTATTAACTTTAATGTGATTCAAATCAACAGGATCTGCAAAACAACCTTTTAATTTCTGTTCTTTGTTTTCTTTTCTTCTTGAAGTTGGAAGGCCATATTAAGTTGTAATTGCCAGCACTTAAATGTTAACCATTTTCTCAAAACACTTTGTTAAATTTCAGTTTGTTGTATTTTTAATAGCAGGATATGACTGACTGTCCACAACAGGTTATATTGCTTGATGATACTTAATTTGTATGCTTATTGTGAACTTTAGGACACAGTGACAGCCATAGTCGTAACTTACCAACTCTTGTGAAAGATATTAGTAGCGTTGGCCAAGTAGCTTGTGGCAGCTCCCATACTATTGCTGTGTCTCAGGATGGACGAACAGTATGGTCATTTGGCGGAGGAGACAATGGTAAGCTCAATTCATCTTTAGTTCTTTGTTTGCCAAAAATGTTGAAAAATTTGTAACTTCTGCGTACCAGTTTTTGAAGGCAGATTGAAAAGTTGAGAAGCTTGTTTAAAAAATACATTTGATCCTTTGCTTTAAAGGAAAAAGTAAGGTTAGCGTCAAATCTTTAAAAATCAATGGTTAGTCTCCAGCTGGAATGCTATATTTGTTTCTCAGCATTATACTTTACAAACGATATTAATGTCCTGGTGCAAAGAGTGTGTAGAGAGCAATGTGGAGAAACTGGCACGAGAGAGATGAATGGAAGAATTAATCATGGTCTTTAAAGTAATGTTTTGAGAGAACAAGTAACGCTAAAAGGAGGTTTGGTAATCGGGGCACACAGCAAAACTATCAGAATTTTTTTTTAAATTTCCTATGCACAGAAATTATGAAATTTGGGAATGCACTGTATATAACATTGGTGGAAATAGATTCAAGAGTAACTTGCAAATCGAATAGGTGCTTGAAATTTTGAAAGGAAAAGTTTACATGGCTGTGAGAAAGATTAGGCGTGTGGAATTAATCGGATAGCTGGTTTATGAATTGCCTCCTGTGCTGTTTAACAATTTACTGTATGAACTATAGAAACTTGGGACATTCTGATTTCACGTCTCGAACAACATTTCTGTTTATGTTTGCTATTAATGTTTCAGCTGTGATTTAAAACATGAAGCCAAATCGATAGAGCATTAACTTTACATGCTATACACTTGGGAATTCTTGTATGGGAAAAAAATCTTGTCCAGATTTGTGGTGAAGAAGGACAGATTAATCAAAACTTTGAGCATGTTCTGGATGGATATATATTTTCCTGTCTTTGGTTCTGAAGAAGTATCTAACCTAACTCAACATTAACTCTGTTTCCCTATCTCTACAGATGCTGCCAGACCTGCTGAGTATCTCCAGAATTCTGTATTTGTTTTAAATCCTTTTACTATGTGATACAATACAATTCTAAGTTGTCATAGCAATGATTTCAATCAGGAAAACACTTGGGTTCATTTCCTCACTATTAGCAGTTCAACTGAGCATTGCTAATAACTTTGAATTCAACTTGTTGGTAGGAATCTAAAATTTGCCCTTTATACATCAAATTTACAAGGTATCACAGAAGCAATAGTGTAAGAAAATTGTATTATTAATTTTATGTTGGATTTTCACTTCCTCACCCATGCCTTAATTGAAATAATCCTATAATACAGGTAAACTTGGTCATGGGGAAACAAACAGAGTGTACAGACCAAAGGTAATTGAATGTTTGCAAGGACTGTACGTTAGGAAGGTGTGTGCTGGGAGCCAATCTTCGCTTGCATTGACTTCTGCTGGACAGGTAAGGGAGCTGTATATGAATAAGTAAAGCGGCAGATTTATCAAAAATGTACAAGTTTCTGCACTGATATTGTGGATGTAAAATTTGTGGACATTTTGCCATAGTCTTATCAATATAGATAGAGGCAACAGAAGGGTAAAGCTGATCTCAAATAAGTGTTTTTATGAATGATAAATATATAATATTGATGCAAATACTTTGAATGTGATAATGGCATGACAACAATCATGAGCAACCGAGAATTGCACAAATAATTGGTTGAAAGTGATTTCTAACCTCTATCAAGGATGAGAAACTGACTACTGCCTGAAGTTTATTTTAAGTGCTTGTGGATGAAGTATTAAAATCTAAATATGCAGGCACCTGTAACGTAAATTTTTTTGTCATTTTTGAAGTCTGGTCAACTTTTCTGATCTAGAATACATTTTAGCTCCTACTTCTAAGTCAGTTAGAGTTGCTGTTGAGCTCCTTGTATGGATAATTAATATAAAATATCTTTAAGTGGAGTCATTAGACAGTTTGAAAATTGATTGTATTCTGCAAATGACTTGAAAGCTAATTTTGCTGCATGTGCAAATTATTAAAATGGAAAATTCTGCAAGCCACCTGTAGATTTGTTTCGGGTTTGGATTTTGGAAGCTGTGTGGAAGATCTGTAGCTCGGTTCCACACTCCAAAGATTCAACGTTTTGCCACGTTTGTATCAACAGTCCTGTTGTATATTCAGGATGCTTAAAAAATTGTTGCTCAACTTTATTAACTTTACCTATGGAAATGTTAGAAGCAAATTGTAAATGACATGAAAACATAATTAATGTTTTTTAACATTGAATATATGGATTTTAATTCTATAATAACACACAATTCACCTTAATAAAAACCAAAAGAACTGTGCATACTGTAAATCTGAAACAAAAACAGAAGTTACTGGAAAAGCTCAGCAGGTCTGGCAGCATCTGTGAAGAGGAATCAGTTAATGTTTCGAGTTAACGTTCTAAGGAAGGGTCGCCAGACCCAAAATGTTAACTCAGATTTCTCTTCACAGATACTGCCAGACCTGCTGAGCTTTTTCAGCAATTTCTGTTTTTGTACACAATTCATCTTTTCGTCCACTCACCAATTTCAATCAAAAATTGAAAAAAAGTTAAAGCTGCATTAAAAACCAGCATTAACATTACAAAATTGAATTACACTTCCATTTATAGTATTGAAATGTGTTATTTCCAATTATGCCATTTATTATTTTCTTATATGCACACCCAAAGATATTGACATTTAAAGTTGTATGAGGGCTTTAATATAATGTCCCTCAGGGCTCAGCTGGCACATGGGCAGACAGACTCCAAGACACTTTCTCACTGCTTGTAAAATTGCAGCAGGGCAGGGACATGCAAGTCACTGCTTTCCAATTCAATGAACCATCCTTTAGGAAGGAAGAATACTTGAGAAACAGTGCAGAAATGGCTTACTGAATGAACATAGGAACCAGAAATAAGAGTAGGCCACTCAGCCCTTCAAGCCTTATCCACTGTTCAATACTGCACATGAACTGCAGTAGTTCAAGAAGGCAGTGTACCACCACCTTTTCAAGGGTTCAAAGGACAAGCAATAAATGCTGGCCCAGCTGGTGTTGCCCATGTCCTATGAGTGATTTTTTTAAAAATAGATCTTGATCTGATTTCAATCTCAACTCTTCATTCCCGCATAGACCAATAATAATTTTCCCAACTGAAGAACTTTAGTTACCAGGATAGATTGGATAGGCTTAGACTATTCACCTCAGTGAATGCTGGAAGGAAATTTTTATAAGAGCTTTTCAAAATTATGAGGAATCTGGACAGAGTAGATTGGGATTATCTATTCCCTCTGGCAGACTGTCAAAACCAGACACACTGCTGTAAGGTGAGTGGCAAAAGATCCAGGAGCTACATCAAGGAGGACTTCTTCATGCGGCAATGTTTAGGATCTGGAATCCCCTGTGAGTGTGGTGGAGGAAGATTCAATTGTGACTTTCAGAAGGGCTTTAAATACTTGTTTGAAGAAAATCCAAATACCGGGCTACATGAAAGAGATGAGAGAGCATGACTAGGTGTGTTGTTTGGCAGGGCATTAACAAGGATACAACTGATTAGAATAGCCTCCTGCACTTTAAGCATTTTGTGATTCTCATTGAGGCAGTTAAGATGATTAATGCATTTGATAGGATAACTAGATCCTGTTGTCTTTTCTGTAGAACTGTTGAGTATTCCTATCCTTGTAGTATCATTATTTTTACAATGCTACCTAATGGTGAAAAACAAGTGAAAATGCAAATCTGGAATGTTTTATGCATGATTAGGTTTGTAAAAAAAAATGTTGATTGTCTATAGTCAAAACTTTATTTGACAAGATATTAGATGAACTCTATGCCAAACTCTGTTTTTCTCTTACTCCAGGTATTTGCATGGGGCTGCGGCTCTTGTCTGGGAAGTGGTTCTTCAGAGACTACAGCTCTTCGACCACGTCTAATTGAGGAACTGAATTCAACCAAAATCATTGATATTTCATGTGGAGATAGTCATTGCTTGGCTCTAACACATGGTGAGATACAAATTAGGTCCTGGTTATACCCCTGAGTTCTGAAAAAATATTCCTACAAGCACTGCATAATTGCTTAATATCACCAGCAAAATGTTGAATTCCAGATTCAGCATTGAACCTGGCCACTAACTGTCATGTGCCAATGGAGCTGGAAGGTCACAGGAACTTAACAGGATTTTGAGGCAGTGGAATATAATACCGAAATTTTAGGTTGGAGCAGGGAATAGTAAGAGTTAGATGTTGGATTGAAGGAAAATGTTTTCAAATCTTAAGAAAACAAGTTTAGCTCATGGGTTCAGGGCTGTTCGTAGTTTGAAGGGGAACACTATGCAGTGGCTGGACCAAACATGACCTTCCACACTGCAATTTCTGCATAACTGTGTGTCTTGAATATTGGGAATAGACAATAGTGTCTATTGGTGCCATCTTGCCTGAGTGATAATTCTTTCAAACAAAAATCGCATTGCATACTTCTAGTTTTCTTAATGTATTTGTTCACTATGTATATCAAATTTCAGTGGAACAAAGTACGGGCAGATTTAAATAAAATCAGTTTTTTGAGAGGAAAAGAATAGTATACAATTCTTATTCAACAAAATGGTACCTGCATCAATAGATTGTTTACTGCTAGTTAATAATATATACATGAATTTTGATTAGCAATAAAATGATCACATTAGTAATTCTATTGCCATATAATGAAGTCATTTTCTGGCATTTTCTGAATCCTGTCTCTGATCTTGAATGAAAGTAGGCAGCCCAATCCTTTGCATATGATTTACTGCAAAAACACTGCCAAGATGTGATTTTTTTTTTTTTTTTTTTTTTTTTTTTTTTTTTGTTCAATTATGTATTATCTTTCCATGAAAGATAACCTTGCTTCTGATCAACGTAAACTTGCATTGTGTTGGTTAAAGTGGCCTCTGGGAAATCATTGCAAATCTGTTATATATTAAAAGTCATCAGTAGTCTCCAGTTTCAAAAGGCTCAGGTCAGGAGTTTTGGCTAAATGAGTGTAGCTCAAAAAACAGTTAAGAAGCTTGACATCATTCAGGACAAAGCAGCCCATTTGATCAGCATTTCATTCACCATCTTAAACCTTCACATTATCCATGTTGGCTGAGGTATGTACCATTTACAAGATGCGCAACTGCAACTGAAGATTTCTTCAACAGCATCTTCTAAATGTGTAACCTGTATTACCTGGAAGGATCACAGGTGTATAGAATGCCATCACTTATAGGTTCACCTCCAAGTTCTGCACTATTCTGACCTTAAACGTATTGTCGTTCATTCATCATAGCCGAGTCAAAATCTTAGAGGTCCCTGACTACCATCTCTTGGTTCAAGAAAGATGCCTTCCTGAAGACAATAGGAGATGCGTAGTAATTTCTGGTCTTGCTAATGATGACATTGTGCCTAAACCTGTGCATTTTAAAAAAGACGTGCCTGGAAGTAATATTTGACTATTGATTACAATACAAGCTAATGATTTTGTTATACCCCTCACAAATTTTATAAATCTCAATGTTTTCCTGAAGACAAATCTTGAACTTTTGAGCCCCAAAATATGTACAATGGGGCAGAAAACAATTCAAGTGTAGGATTACTTAGCATCATAGAGCATGCAAAGGAGGATCAGCAAATGATGCAAGTGTGACGCGCACTGAGTTGCGAGATGAGCTTGTTGTCCAGTCTCAATTGCCAAAGGGAAAATAGTACAAAAGGACAATGGATTTCATATTTTCATCCTTTCTGTCAACAACAGCTTAAGTTTCTATGATGCCTTTTATGTAGCAATCTTCTAAAGTCTGTCACAGGTAGAATCAAAATATGGCAAGCTGGCAATATATTGAGGGCTGACCAAGAGCTTAACCAAAGGGAATAAAGACAAAATATGCAGATGCTGAAGATCTGAGCAAATGCTGTGTAAATCGGGTCTGGCAGCATCTGTGGAGAGAGAAACATTTAATGTTTTGAGACAGATCAGAAGCAGAGTCATATTGGACTCATAACATTAATTCTGTTTCTCTCTCCACAGATGCTGCCAGAGCTGCTTAGTCAAAGAGGTAGGTTTTAGGGAGGAGAGGGAAGTGGAGACACAGATTTAGAAAGGGAATTTCAAAGAATGGGGCTTGATTGACTGAAGTTACATTGACTATTGATAAGGTATTTTAAAAAAAAGTAGATTTGCTGTAATCTCAAGACTATAGAGCTGTTTCTCCTACAGAGAGAGAAACTGGTGGTGAGCTTAACCCGAGGGTGACTGAACCTCAGGTGAGGTTGAGAAAGTGGGACTTTGCGGTGACGTCAGCTGGTCTCTAGTGGTAGCGTGAAGATGTGGGCTGCATAAGATAACTGAGAGTTGTTTAGTGGAGTTAATGTTATACAAGTTACAAAGGTAGAAAGGGTGGGACATGGACAGATTTAAACACCTGAATAAGTATTCTTAATTCACTGGATTTGAATACTGGGAGACAATGTGACAAAAGGGTCTAAGTATAGAAAAGGATATAGTTTGGAATGCAGATTCCAGGTGAAGAGCCAGTTTCTAATCAACTGGGATGCTTGGTCTTAGTATCCAACTCACGATCACATTCTATAAATTATGATGTATTTAAACTTTGAGACGTCCCTTTCTAGATATCATTTAAGGTGGCCTTTCTTATTATCTGTAACTGAAGTCTCTAACAGACTATGTCTTTGTACTTATTCTAATAGATAACGAAGTTTATGCTTGGGGTAATAACGCAATGGGCCAGTGTGGACAAGGACATACATCAACTCCAATTGCTAAACCAAAGAAAGTAATTGGTTTGGAGGGAATACCTATACAGCAAATCACTGCAGGAACTTCCCACAGCCTGGCTTGGACAGCTGCTCCAACAGATAGGTATGAAGTAACTTTTCATACATTTACACTGAGGTAATAAATCCATTGGTCACAATTGTTTGCAGTTTCAAAAAACGTTTGTAATTTTAAAAGCACAAATTACATCTTTCCATTTTACAGTGCTAAAAATTAACATAAAAGCTGAGAAAAGTCAATTGCACGCAATTCCTATAGCATTCTCACACTCATTGTTGCATGCAACCTCATTCTGAATGTCCTTTGTAGTTTTTGTTCATGTTTGAGATACTTGATGACTTTTGTTGTTTTTCTTCGACCCCTGTTCATGTCTTGTTTGTGATGATGTGACAAAATGAGCTGAATTTTATCAGGCTTGTAGAGACGGGTTGGGAGGCAGCAATGGTGTAGATGGCATGCCTGTCATCTTCATTTTGCCTTTTTTTTTTTCCTGGGTGGCAGGAAAGACTGCAGATGAGCCCGTTAGGTTGTCAAATAAGGACACCTTCAAGCCTCTGCTGGCATTTTACAAATGTTGGGGAATCTCAGCTGTGGGAGGAGACCAGATAAACTTTTTGGCTAACGGTGGGATGGATCTGCTGACTCGACTCCACTTATCTGAATTTGAGGCCATATAATCATTGTACACCCTCTTATCCTGCAGGTGCAGCCCCAGCAATGGTGCTGGGGAACTGGCAGCCTTCTGTGGGACTGTTTCTGGGAAAGTGGGACCTCTACAAGCAGAACAGTCTGCACCTGAATCAGAATTGAACCAATGCCTTTACAGGAGGGTTTACTAGTGCAGCATGAAGGAAGTTTAGACCAATTTGGCAGGAGCAGGATACACAGTGTGTTAGTTCAATGGTAATACAGCATACCTTAGAAAAGGAACCAAGACAGAGGGCTTTCAGCCATGTTGTGTCTCAAAGGAGTAAGGTGAAACTAAGTGGCCTCTCATGCTGGGAATATTATAAGTAAGACAGATGAGTTAAGGGACTAACAAATGGAAATGCAATATTGTTGTCATCACAGATGTGGTTAAGGGAGGGATAGGACTGGCAACTTAACATGGATCTTCAGGTAGGATGGGGAGGGTGTAAAAGTGTTGAATTATTAAGGAGGCAGTGGTCGGGAAACTATTGGAGAATTTTCTGAAAGAGAAAATTTAATCTCCATTTAGAGAGGCAAGGTTTGATCGGGGCAGTCAGTTTGGTTTTGTGTGAGGGAGGTCATATCTAACAAATCTGGATGAATATTTTGAGGTGGTGACCAAATGTACAGATGAGGGTAGTGTAGTTTTAACTTCAGTTTATATGGATTTCAGAATGGCCTTTGAGGCCCACATGGGAGACTAATAAAGGTAAAAGCACATAGGATCTAGGAAACTTGGCAAGTTGATCCAAAATTGGTTTAGTGGCAGGAGACAGAGGATGGTAGTGGAAGGCTGTCTGTGTGACTGGAAGCTGGTGTCCAGTAGCGTGCCACAGGAATCAGTGCTAGGTCCCTTTTATTGTTTGTGATATTCATAAATAATGTAAACGAGAATGTGGAGAGATGGCAGGTAAGTTTGCAGATAGCACAGTGTGGCTGGGTAGTTGACGATGAGGATAAAGGTCTTGGGTTACAGAAGATGTGTGGGTTGGTCAGATGTGCAGATCGCTGGCAGATGAAATTTAACCCTGATAAATGTGAGATGATGCATTTTGGAAGAAGCGACAGGCGAAGGGTGTATTCAATGAATGGCAGGACACGAAGAAGCTCAAAGGAACAGACGGATCTTCTGGTGCTTGCCCACAGATCCCTGAAGCTGGCAGGGTAGGTTAATAGGGTTGTTACGAAGGCACAAAGGACTTTTCTTTATCAGTCAAGGCATAGATAAAAAGAGCAAGGAGGTTATGTTGGAGCTATACAAAACTTTGGCTAGGCCACAACAGGAGTAAGATGTGCAGTTCTGGTCACCACGCTGTAGGAATAATGTGATTCCACAGGAGGGGTTGCAGTGAAGATTCACCAGGATGGTGTCTGGGTTGGAGCATTTTGGCCATGAAGAGAAACTGGATAAGCATGTGTTGTTTTCCTTAGAGCAGAAAACATTGAGGAAGGACCTGATAGAGGTGCATAAGATTTTGAGGCACATGGACAGGATGGATAGAAAGCAGCTGCTCCCTTTAGTTGAAGTGTCAATAGCAAGGGGGTATACCTTTAAATAGAAAGACAGGAATTTTAGAGGGCATTTGATATATTTTCACCCAAATAGCTATGGGGTCTGGAATGCACTTCCTGGGAAGGTGGTTGAGGTTACTAACCTCTCAACCTTCGAAAAGTACTTGGGTGAGTATTTGAAATATTATAACATTCAAGGCTCTGGGCCTAGTGCTGCAAAGTGAGACTAGTGTAGATTTAGTGTAGTTTTGGCAGTTCAGATTCGATGGGCCATAGATCCCTTCCTGTACTGTATATTAAGATATGATGTAGGGGCAGAAGGAAGCTATTTGTCCCACCAAGTCTGCTCCGCTATTCAGCAATATCATGATGCTCAACTCCATTTTCCTGCCTTTTCCATATAATCCTTGATTCCCTGATTAAAAATTTGCCTATCTCTATCTTGAATATACTTAATGACCCAGCTTTGACAGCCCTCTGCAGTAAAGAATTGCACAGATTCGCCACCCTCAGAAAAAAAAATTCCTCCTCATCTCTATCTAAATGTGTAACTCCTTATTCTGAGATTATATCCTCTGGCCTTTGATTCTCCCACAAGGGGAGCATCCTTTCTGCATCTACGCTGTCAAGAATCTTGTATAATTAAGTAAGGTCACATTCTGTTCTTCTACCTTCCAATGAATATATGACCAACCTACTTAACCACGCCTCATCAGACAGTCCCGCCAGACCTAATATCAGCCTAGTGAGACTTCCCTGTACTGCCTCCATTGCCAGTATATCCTTCCTTCGGTAAGGGAATGAAAGCTTTTCAAAGTATGATGGCTGTGGTCTGACCACTACTTTGTATATTTTCAGCAAAATCTCATGAATCCATTCCTTTTTAAATAAAGGCCAGCACGCTCTCTGCCTTCCCTATTACCGGGTGAATTTCGATGCTAGCTTTGTGTGATTCATGGATGAGGACTCCCAAATGCCTCAGCTCTATAGCTTTCTGTAGCCTTTCTCCATTTACATAATTTTCAGCTCCTGGCATATTTCCTGGCAAGGTGAATAACCTCACGTTTTCCCACATTATACTCCATCTTCCAAGTGTTTTGCTCACTCTCACTTAAAAATTGTCTGTAACCCTCTGCAGAACTTTTGTGTCACCCTCGCCAATGCCTTCCACGAATTTTTGTTATCTGCAACTTGGCTCTAGTACGTTGACTTTCCTCATTCAACTCATTAGTATACTGTATTTGTAGCCCCAACATTGATCCCTGTGTCAAACCTGAAAGCTTGATTTCAGATAAACCTGTTGCACTATAACCTGGTGTTGTGTGATTTCTGACTTTGCCCACCCCAGTCCAACACTGGCACCTCCACATCATTATACCTGTTATTATGGACTCTAACATTTTCAAATTACAAATGTTATTAACAGCTGCTATTAACTGGGTCCAGCTCTCGACTAAAATGCAGTCACCTCTCACTTTCAGATCCAGTGGTGTGACCCCAACTGCCTGCATTAAACTGAGCCCTATGTTTGGTTTCAACAATGCACTGTAAAGTGCAAACTCAGTATATTATAGAAATCGCTTCTCATTATTTGTTTTTTTTTATTACTGTGCTAATTAAGATGAGAGATGTTAGTGCTGGTGGATAGTATGTTATGGGCTCTGGTAAGCATATTGATCACCAAACAATAGCACATACAGATCTCACTATGCCTTCCTTAATCTTCCTATGTGACTTGTCATTTTCTTGTTGATCTCATCAATTGTTCTAAATGCAACGAATCCTAGAGTTGGAGACAACAAGGTGCAGGGCTGGATGAACACAGCAGGCCAAGCAGCATCATAGGAGCAGAGAGGCTGACGTTTCGGGCCTAGACCCTTCATCAGAAAAGGGGGAGGGGAAGGGGGTTTTGAAATAAATAGGGAGAGAGTGGGAGGCGGATAGAAGAGGGATAGAGGAGAGGATAGGTGGAGAGGAAACAAACAGGTCGAAGAGGCGGGGATGGGGCCAGGAAAGGTGAGTGTAGGTAGGGAGTTAGGAAGGGGATAGGTCAGTCCAGGGAGGACGGACAGGTCAAGGGGGCGGGATGAGGTTGGTCGGTAGGAGATGGAGGTGCGGCTTGAGGTGGGAGGAGGGGATAGGTGGGAGGAAGAACAGGTTAGGGAGGTAGGGATGAGCTGGACTGGTTTTGGGATGCGGTAGGGGGAGGGGAGATTTTGAAACTTGTGAAATCCACATTGATACCATTGGGCTGCAGGGTTCCCAAGCGGAATATGAGTTGCTGTTCCTGCAACCTTCGGGTGGCATCGTTGTGGCACTGCAGGAGGCCCAGGATGGACATGTCGTCTGAGGAATGGGAGGGGGAGTTGAAATGGTTCGCGACTGGGAGGTGCAGTTGTTTATTGCGAACCGAGCGTAGGTGTTCTGCAAAGTGGTCCCCGAGCCTCCGCTTGGTTTCCCTGATGTAGAGGAAGCCACACCGGGTACAGCGGATGCAGTATACCACATTGGCAGATGTGCAGGTGAACATCTGCTTGATGTGGAAAGTCTTCTTGGGGCCTGGGATGGGGGTGAGGGAGGAGGTACGGGGGCAGGTATAGCACTTCCTGCGGTTGCAGGGAAAAGTGCCGGGTGTGGTGGAGCTGGAGGGGAGTTTGGAGCGGACAAGGGAGTCACGGAGAGAGTTGTCCCTCCGGAAAGCAGATAAGGGTGGGGAGGGAAAGATGTCTTTGGTGGTGGGGTCGGATTGCAGATGGCGGAAGCGTCGGAGGATGATGCGTTGGATCCGGAGGTTGGTGGGGTGGTACGTGAGGACGAGGGGGATTCTTTTTTGGTTCTTATTGCGTGGACGGGGTGTGAGGGATGAGGTGCGGGAGATGTGGGAGACACGGTTGAGGGCGTTCTCGACCACCGAGGAGGGGAAGTTACGGTCCTTGAAAAACGAGGACAACTGAGATGTACGGGAGTGGAATGCCTCATCCTGGGAGCAGATGCGGCGGAGGCGCATCCCCTCCTCCCACCTCAAGCCGCACCTCCATCTCCTACCGACCAACCTCATCCCGCCCCCTTGACCTGTCCGTCCTCCCTGGACTGACCTATCCCCTTCCTAACTCCCTACCTACACTCACCTTTCCTGGCCCCATCCCCGCCTCTTCGACCTGTTTGTTTCCTCTCCACCTATCCTCTCCTCTATCCCTCTTCTATCCGCCTCCCACTCTCTCCCTATTTATTTCAAAACCCCCTTCCCCTCCCCCTTTTCTGATGAAGGGTCTAGGCCCGAAACGTCAGCCTCTCTGCTCCTATGATGCTGCTTGGCCTGCTGTGTTCATCCAGCCCTGCACCTTGTTGTCTCGGATTCTCCAGCATCTGCAGTTCCTACTATCTCTGAATCCTAGAGTTGGGATAGTTTTGCAGATCCTCTATACTAGGAATCATCACTTCTTATGGTAGGAGCCAAAAAGACTTATCCAAGACCTTGGCCCCATTCTAACAAATAAAGCTCAACAACTAATGTGTAACTGCATCAAATAGCACTTAATTATTGGAAAGTAATGACTTAGCTAAGTCTCGCAGAGCATTTTCTTTGCATCGTTCAAAACTTTCATTATTCAGTATAATTGAGGATACCAGTATTTTTGAATAACATAGAATGATCTTAAGAGATTCTTGAATGTTGTGGGTAGATTTGGCAGGTTTTGTCAGTAAAGTTTAATTATATATAAGAATATTTTGTTATTTGTCATACTATGGGTTATGTAAGGTTTGCCTTATTTTCCAGTAGTGGTGTAAGTAGAGACATAGGCTAATCACAAAAATATCCAGTATTTACTAACAGCAACTTGGATACCTGCTGTAAGATTTACAAGAACTTTACCATAACTTTAAAATTATAGCCTGGTGTATTAAAAGTCAACATATTTGGGTAATAAAAACATATTAACATTTGTACTTGAACTTTTACCATTAACATGCAAAGAGGTAATATTTTATTGTAAATATTACTCATTTTGCTTATCTCATTTTTTTAGACAACTGGTAGCCTGGCACAGGCCTTTCTGCGTTGATCTGGAAGAAAGTACATTTAGTTATTTGCGAACATTTTTGGATAGGTACTGTGATGGAATTAACAATGAGGTGCCTCCGCAGCCTTTCTTTTCTCAAAGGTAATGGAAAAATATTTTTGCAGATGTCTTTTGAACCGTGTAAACGTATTGACCTGGGAAACAGTCTTAGATGTATTCTGAACAACCTTCTTATTTTGACCACTTACATAATTTCATCCTGAACTATGTTTGATATAAATTCTTTATCATTTTCAATCACAGAATATGGGTGTTCCTGACAAGGCCAACATTTATTTCCCATCTTTAATTGCCCTGGAGAATGTAGAAACACCCATAGGGCTGTTAGGAGGGGAGTTCTAGGATTTCGCCCATTAATACGGAGGGAACAGTGATATAGTTCTAAGTCAGAATGATATGTGACTTGGAGGGAAACTTACAGGTGGGTGTGTTCCTGTAGTGGTTGCCGCAGTCATTTTCGTTGATAAAGGCCTTGGGTTTGGAAGGTGCTTTCACAGAAAGAACAAAGAAAATTACAGCACAGGAACAGGCCCCCTCCAAACCTGCGCCAATCCAGATCCTTTATCTAAACCTGTCGCCTATTTTCCAAGGATCTGTATCGCTCTGCTTCCTGCCCATTCATGTATCTGTCTAGATACATCTTAAATGATGCTATCGTGCCCGCCTCTACCACCTCCGCTGGCAATGCGTTCCAGGCACCCACCACCCTCTGAGTAAAGAACTTTCCACGCATATCTCCCTTAAACTTTTCCCCCCTCACCTTGAAATCGTGACCCCTAGTATTTGAGTCCCCCACTCTGGGGACTCTTGCTATCCACCCTGTCTATACCTCTCATGATTTTGTAGACCTCAATCAGGTCCTCCCCTCAACCTCCTTCTTTCTAATGTAAATAATCCTAATCTACTCAACCTCTCTTCATAGCTAGCACCCTCCAGACCAGGCAACATCCTGGTGAACCTCCTCTGCACCCTCGCCAAAGCATCCACATCCTTTTGGTAATGTGGTGACCAGAACTGTATGCAGTATTCCACATGTGGTCGAACCGAAGTCCTATACAACTGCAACATGACCTGCCAACTCTTGTACTCAATACCCCATCCGATGAATGAAAGCATGCCGTATGCCTTCTTGACCACTCTATCGACCTGCGTTGCCACCTTCAGGGTACAATGGACCTGAACACCCAGATCTCTCTGTGCATCAATTTTCCCCAGGGCTTTTCCATTTACCGTATAGTTCGCTCTTGAATTGGATCTTCCAAAATGCATCACCTCGCATTTGTCTGGATTGAACTCCATCTGCCATTTCTCCGCCCAACTCTCCAATCTATCTATATTCTGCTGCATTCTCTGACAGTTCCCTTCGCTATCTGCGACTCCACCAATCTTAGTGTCATCTGCAAACTTGCTAATCAGACCATTTATACTTTCCTCCAGATCATTTATGTATATCACAAACAACAGTAGTCCCAGCACAGATCCCTGTGGAATACCACTGGTCACAGTTCTCCATTTTGAGAAACTCCCTTCCACTACAACCCTCTATCTCCTGTTGCCCAGCCAGTTCTCTATCCATCTAGCTCGTACACCCTGGACCCCATGCGACTTCACTTTCTCCATCAGCCTACCATGGGGAACCTTATCAAACGCCTTACTGAAGTCCATGTATATGACATCTACAGCCCTTCCCTCATCTATCAACTTTGTCATTTCCTCAAAGAATTCTATCAAGTTGGTAAGACATGACCTTCCCTGCACAAAACCATGCTGCCTATCACTAATAAGCCCATTTTCTTCCAAATGTAAATAGATCCTATCCCTCAATATCTTCTCCAGCAGCTTCCCCACCACTGACGTCAGGCTCACCAGTCTATAATTACCTGGATTATCCTTGCTACCCTTCCTAAACAACAGGACAACGTTAGCAGTTCTCCAGTCCTCCGGGACCTCCAGGATGCTGCAAAGATATCTGTTAAGGCCCCAGCTATTTCCTCTCTCACTTCCCTCAATAACCTGGGATAGATCCCGTCCGGACCTGGGGACTTGTCCACCCTAATGCCTTTTAGAATACCCAACACTTCCCCCCTCTTTATGTTGACTTTACCTAGAGTAATCAAACATCTATCCCTAACCTCAACATCCGTCATGTCCCTCTCCTCAGTGAATACCGACACAAAGTACTCATTAAGAATCTCACTCATTTTCTCTGACTCCTTGCATAACTTTCCTCCTTTGTCCTTGAGTGGGCCAACCCTTTCTCTAGTTACCCTCTTGCTCCTTATGTACGAATAAAAGGCTTTGGGGTTTTCCTTAACCCTGTTTGCTAAAGATATTTCTTGACCCCTATTAACCTTCTTAATTCCTCGTTTCAGATTGGTCCTACTTTCCCGATATTCTTCCAAAGCTTCGTCTGTTAGTCGCCTAGACCTTATGTATGCTTCCTTTTTCCTCTTTGCTCGTCTCACAATTTCACCTGTCATCCATGGTTCCCTAATCTTGCCCTTTCTATCCCTCATTTTCACAGGGACATGTCTGTCCTGCACTCTAATCAACTTCTCTTTAAAAGCCTCCCACATATCAAATGTGGATTTACCCTCAAACAGCTGCTCCCAATCCACATTCCCCAGCTCCTGCCGAATTTTGCCATAGTTGGCCTTCCCCCAATTTAGCACTCTTCCTTTAGGACCACTCTCGTCTTTGTCCATCAGTATTCTAAAACTTACAGAATTGTGATCACTATTCCCAAAGGAATCCCTTACTGAAACTTCAGCCACCTGGCTGGGCTCATTCCCCAGCACCAGGTCCAGCATGGCCCCTTCCTGAGTTGCACTATTTACATACTGGTCCATAAAACCCTCCTGGATGCTCCTTACGAATTCTGTTTCATCTAAACCCCTAACACTAAGTGAATCCCAGTCAATGTTGGGAAAATTAAAATCTCCCCATCACCACCACCCTATTGCTCCTACATCTTTCCATAATCTGTCTACATATTTGTACCTCTGTCTCACGCTCGCTGTTGGGAGGCCTGTAGTACAGCCCCAACATTGTTACTGCATCCTTCCTATTTCTGAGCTCTGCCCATATTGCCTCAGTGCTCGAGTCCTCCACAGGGCCCTCCTTCAGCACAGCTGTGATATCCGCTTTGACCAGTAATGCAACTCCTCCACCCCTTTTACCTCCCTCTCAATCTGCCTGAAGCATCAATATCCTGGGATATTTAGTTGCCAATCTTGCCCTTCCCTCAACCAAATCTCAGTAATAGCAATAACATCACACTCCCAGGTACTAATCCAAGCCCTAAGTTCATCTGCCTTACCTACAACACTTCTCGCATTAAAACAAATGCACCTCAGACCACCTGTCCCTTTGCGCTCATCATCTGCTCTCTGCCTACTCTTCCCCTTAGTCACACTGACTACGTTATCTAGTTCCTTACAGGCTTTAGTTACTACCTCCTTACTGTCCACTAACCACCTCATTTGGTTCCCACCCCCCTGCCACATTAGTGTAAACCCTCCTTAACAGAGTTAGTAAAAGCACCCCCTCGGACATTGGTTCCAGTCCTGCCCAGGTGTAGACCATCCGATTTGTAATAGTCCCACCTCTCCCAGAACCGGTCCCAATGTCCCAAAAATCTGAACCCCTCCCTCCTGTACCATCTCTCAAGCCACTCATTCATCCTGCCTATTCTTTCATTTCTACTCTGACTAGCACGTGGCACTGGTAGCAATCCTGAGATTACTACCTCTGAGGTCCTACTTTTTAACTTGGCTCCTAACTCCCTAAATTCTGCTTGTAGGACCTCATCCTGTTTTTTACCTATATCATTGGTGCCTATATGCACCACAACAACTGGCTGTTCACCCTCCCCCTTCAGAATGTCCTGCAGTCGATCTGAGACATCCCTGACCTGTGCACCTGGGAGGCAACATACCATTCGGGAGTCTCGTTTTCGACCACGGAACCACCTATCTGCTCCCCTTACAATCGAATCCCCTATGACTATAGCCCTTCCACTCTTTTTCCGCCCTTCTGTACAGCAGAGCCAGCCATGGTGCCATGAACCTGGCTATTGCTGCCTTCCTCTGGTGAGCCATCTCCCCCGACAGTATCCAAAATGGTATACCTGTTTTGGAGGGAGATGACCGCAGGGGACACCTGCACTGCCTTCCTGCTTTTTCTCTGCCTTTTGGTCACCCATTACCTTTCTCCCTCAGCAATCCTAATCTGCGGTGTGACCAATTTGCTAAACGTGCTATTCACAACTTCCTCAGCATCGCAGATGCTCCAAAGTGAGTCCATCCGCAGCTCCAGAGCCATCATGCGGTCTAACAAGAGCTGCAGCTGGACACACTTCCTGCACGTGTAGGAGTCAGGAAGCTTAGTGAAGTTTGCATTATGTCCTGTATATGGTACATACTGCTGTCATCCTGTGTCAGTGGTAAAGGGAGTCAGTGTTATAGGTGGTGGTTGTAGTGCCAATTAAGTGGGCTACTTTGTGCTGGATAGTGTCAAGTTTCTTGTGTGTTGTTGGAGCTGGTCACATCCAGGCAAGTGGAGGGTATTCCATCATACTGCTCAATTGTGGACAAGCATTAGGAAGACAGGAACTATTCTGGAATTCTGAGGAAAGATCACTGGACCTGAAATATTAACTCTGGTTTCTGTCCACAGATACTGCCAGACCTGAGAGTTTTTCCAGCAATTTCTGTTTTTGTTTCTGATTTCCAGCATCCTGGCAGAATTTACAACCTTACTGCTGCCTTGTTCATGTCATTTCTTCTCTGGCCTGACTACCAATCTTTTGTTTGGCTGATAATGTACAACAAAATCCGTAGCATTTCCCTTCCTATTTCTTAACTCTATTGATCCCATCTTGCTGAAATTCTGTAGAATATCCTAATCTTCAGTTTTTTGTAATGTTGTTTTAATGCTCTACCTTTTGTCCTCACCACCCCCCCCATCCCTCCTCTTAAAATGTTACAACAAGCAATATTAAATTGCTACTCCTCCAAACCCCTCATCCTTTTTCCATTATAGGTGGCATGACATATGCTTTAGTTATTGCTTTTAAATCTCAATTCTTGTTTGCAATTATTTATTAATTCACGTATAGATGCTTAGTTGTACTCAAAGCACTTAGAGAAGTTAGAAAAATACTTTGGATTACTATTTTAAGATCTGACCTCTATTTTCTAGTGTATAAGACGGAGAACAAATTAGGACTTCCTGACGTATCTACCGTCAGTATTTGAATGCAGATTTTTGTTCACTCATGGATATGACATCTCTGGCTGGCCAGCATTTCATTGCCTGTCTCTAGTTGCCTTTGAGAAGGTGGTAGTGAGCTGCTGCTGTCCACCTGCTGTAGGTTGATCCACAATGCCATTAGGGAGGGAATTCCAGGGTTTTGACCAGTGACCGTGAAGTAATAGCAGTATGTTTCCAAGTCAGGATGGTGAATGGCTTGGAGGCAACTCCAAGGTGATGGTATTCCCATATATTTGCTGCCCTTGTGCTTTTAGATGGAAGTGGTCATTGGTTTGGAAGGTGTGTCTAAGAACCTTCAGTGAATTGCTGCGATGCATCTTGTAGATAGTACACTCTGCTGCTACTGAATATCGTTGGTGGAGGGAGTGTATGCTTGCGGATGTGGTGCCAATCTAGTGGGCTGCCTGGTCCCGGATGGTGTCAAGCTTCTTGAGTCTTGTTGGAGCTGCACTCGTCCTTTGCATGTCACTCTACTCCTTAGATAAAATTAATTTTTGTATACACTTCAAATTATTGTCTTTCTCATTATGCCTAGTCTGATTTCCTGGGCCGCGTGAGTGCCTTGTATTTTAATCTGGAAAATATTTTTTCAAATATTAAGGAAGTGGGTTAAGTCAATAGCATCTTTATCTTTTGCTTCTGAGCCCTGATCTATACTTGAGCTTTAAGGGCTGATGATGAGATTAGCTTTTTGTTAGAGTAAATTTGTGTAATAACACTTTCAGGAAGTTTTAATAGATGATCCTGAAAACGTCAGATACTTAAGATGTATCTGTTGTATTTGTTTAGTTGAAGATGCAATGTGGATTGTTGGAGCACTTTGTACTTTGTACTTTGTATCTCAGGTTTATATAAGCCACGTTAATAGGTTTGTACTTTGGCTTTTAACAGGGAACATCATCATTTTGTGTATCTTTGTTTGAAGTTACTTTCCACTCATCTTTCCCTGGCTCAAGCTGGAGGTACTGGAGCTGCTGTTCTCGGGCAACAGGGTAGACCACTAAGGAACTTGCTTTTTCGGCTAATAGATTCGGATGTTCCAAATTCTATTGAAGAGGTAAGTGGAGAAATCATTTAGTATTAGTGTTATCAGTAGCTGCCGCACAATGATTGCCATACTTCTGTGAATGTTTTAATATGCTATTGAGAGTTATGGAGATTGGCATGATTTTACTTCATAATAAGATTGAGAAGCAGTCCACCTTATTCTGTGACTTGAGCATGGAGATGATGTCTCTACTGAGAAAGTTTCATACTGTCTGTGCACACAGATCATTGCTATGATAATTTGGCTTTTTCTCCCACTGATGTCAATGAAGCATTGCTGGAGATCCCAGCTGCAATGTGTGTAATTGTGAAAAAGGTGCTAGAAAATTCAAAATCCAATAAAAACTTGACAACATTGCTGTCATTTAACTTCTAGAATCTAGACAGCATTGTTCATGGAAGTCAGCTATTTGCCCATATTTAGCTGTAGGAGTTGTACGGCCACCTTGTGATAACATTGTACCAAATATGTGCTTAATTTCCGGATTTACTTTAGGTAGTACATGCTCAGGTAAGTTTTTCTTCAGTCATATTCTGTTGGGAAGATTGGAGGGTTCTGATGTTTGTGTTAGCAAGTAAGAGAAGATCCTCCACAAACTATTTAGATTTAATTTGTTTAAGCAGTAGACAAAACATATTGAATGGACTACACTGGACGCTGCAAGAAGTAAATACAGAAGCTTCAAAAATATTTAGTAAGAATTGGATAGATCTTGGGGTCCTTCACCTTAATCTTAATTAAATGAGAAATGTAATATTAAATGTAATAAGAATGTGCTATGATTTACAATGAATTTTCTTTTCAGAGAAATGAAACATTCCATTTAGTTTAGTTTTACTGCCATTGCATGATAAGTTGCAAATAATGTACTGATTGATTAAAAGCTGTATTTGTGTCCCACAGGCAGTCAATGAAACTCTTTCAGTTGGTGCATCTTTATTGCTGCCTCCACTCAGGGAACGTACTGAACTTTTACATAATCTGCTACCTCAAGGTCCAGAGAAATGGGAAAGTTTATCAAAAGGACAAGTAAGTGCTGAATTCTGCAAGGTATCAAAACTATTCAAATCTCATTTCTGAAGAAGGGTGTAGGCCCGAAACGTCCGCCTTCCTGCTCCTCTGATGCTGCTTGGCCTGCTGTGTTCATCCAGCTCTACACCTTGTTATCTCAAACCTCATTAATTTTGGCTTGAAGAACAGTAAAGTGGATGTGAAGAGATTAGAATCATAGAATCCCTACAGTGTGGGAACAGGCCATTCGGCCCAACAAGTCCACACCGCCCCTCCGAAGAGCATCCCATCCAGACCCATTCCCCTACCCCTGCACTTCCCACGTTTAAACCACCTAACCTAAACATCCCTGGACACTACAGGCAATTTAACATGGCCAATTCACCTAGCCTGCACATCTTTGGACTGTGGGAGGAAACTGGAGCACCCTGAGGAAACCCATGCAGACACGGGGAGAATGTGCAAACTCCACACAGACAGTCGCCTGAGACTGGAATTGAACCCGGGTTCCTGGCGCTGTGAGGCAGCAGTGCTAACCACTGAGCCACTGTGCTGCCCATCTTTTACAATTTTTTACCGGCTTTCTATTTTCTCAGATCTAAACTTTTTTCTAAATTATGGTTTAATTGCTGTAGTATAATATCAGAGTAATGCATAAGATTTCATTTTTGTCCACTTCCTTAATATTTAAATATACTTGCCATTATATTTGCTTCTGTACTATGCAAAGTAGGGGG
Organism: Rhincodon typus; assembly: GCF_021869965.1. Lineage (NCBI taxonomy): Eukaryota > Metazoa > Chordata > Chondrichthyes > Orectolobiformes > Rhincodontidae > Rhincodon > Rhincodon typus. The sequence continues at coordinate 48,597,673 of NC_063332.1, read as the reverse complement.
ATGGGTCTGGGTGGGATGCTCTGAGGGTCGGTGTGGATTTGTTGGGTCGAAGGGCCTGCTTCCATGCCGTAGGGATTCTATGATTCTAATAAATGAGTTTTTGAGAATAGAAAAGGAGCCCCGGTAAAAACCATAAAGTAGCTTTTGAGATGATCTCAAGAAGAACTCTTAGGGGACCAAAAAAATAATCCCTCACTACTGCATCAGAGATAGCAAGAACTGCCGATGCTGGAGTCAGAGATAACACCGTGTGGAGCTGAAGGATCACAGCAAACCGGGCAGCAGTAGAGGAACTGGAAAGCTGATATTTCGGGTTGGGACCTTTCTTCTGCATGCTAAGATTTGCCATCCCAAGGCCCTCCTATTCTCTAGATGTAAAGCTGCCTAATCCAGGAGTAGGTAATTCAATCTTGATAAATTGAAAATCCAGCATGGTCAGTCCCAACCCCAACGGTGCTGAAATTTAGGCATTAGACCCGTACTAAGCATGAGGTGACTATTTCAGAACTGAAACTTTAATGTTGTTGTCGCTGTTATTATTATTAATGGGATTAAAATTGTGTTTGCTGTGATTACTGATCAGCATAATATTAGGTACCTAACCTTTCTCCAAATTCTTTGACTGTACCAAGTAATTCAAGTGTTAGACATATCTTCATTTGAAATATACACACTTAGCTTGAAATAGCTTGGTATGTCTGTGAAATTAACATTAGTTAAGCTGCAGTTAACTTGTCATTCTTTTAAATAGAGAATGCAGTTGGATATAATACTGACTAGCCTACAAGACCAGTCCCACATCGCATCCCTATTGGGTTACAGCTCACCCACTGACATAACAGAAGGCTTCTCACAAAGCTGCTTTCCTGATCAGGACTCATCCAACCCAGGGATTATCGACAACTTTCACTTAGCAGAAATTCTTCTAAAAACTCTTTTAAGGAACATCGGTTTTTACACGGTAAGGTTTTCAGAGTTTCCTTTTTAAATAAGAGATTAATGTTTTTCTTTGAACTGTTGCCTCAGTTTTCCTGATTGTCTCTGTCTCTGTCTCTGTCTCCGTAAAAAGGAACGTGCTTTTGGTGAGTTGGAGAAGAACAGTGATAAGCAACAAAGTAGTACAACACGTACAGAAAGTGGACCACCCTCCCATGTCCGTCAGTTGCTCTCTGCATTGCATAAACATTTGCTGGCTCACTGTTACTCACGTTCTACTGCTAAGGTAATGTCAGTGTGGAAAGCAGAATGTAATTTATCAACTCTCGTTCCATTACTCTGTTTCTCTTTCTTCACCGTTAACAGCCACATTTTTATTTGCACTGAGCTTCAGTCTGTCAAAAGTATTAAAACTTCCTACAACTTTCAGTTCTCAAGAAAAGTCCTACCATTCGACACATTAACTGTCTTTCTCTGCATAAATGATGCCAGACTTGCTGAGTTTCTCCAGTATTCTGTGTTTGTTTCAGATTTCCTGCATCTGCAGTATTTTGCCTTTATACTATCCTGGAATCTCCTTCCGTAGAAATGTCTGCCTATTTCTTTTAGGACTGAATCTCCAATTACTGTAGCCTTTTCGCACCTATTCTTTCTCTGCCATCTATCAGAGTCAACCATGGTGCAACAGAATAAAAACCAAAAGAACTAGTGTTGTGAGGAACAGTCACCGGACCCGAATCGTTAACTGTTTTTTCCTTCACAGATGCTGCCAGACCTGCTGAGCTTTACCAGCAACTTTGTTTTTGTTCCTGGTACAGCAAATTTGGTTTCTCTGAGAGGCCATGTCCGTCCAGCCTCCCCCCACACACACACACCATCCCCCCCTCCTTCATATTCAAATCTATTTCGCAGAGGAATGGCCACAGAGGATTCTTGCCCTACCTGTCCAGTCCTCTTACTCTGCCTGAATGGCATCCATTCTCTCCCTGCCTGTGGTGTCTTAGCCTGAGGAGTGATCACCTCTCTACCTACTGTCCATGACTCTCAGCCTCATGGATGTCCTGTGTCCCCAACTGCTGCTCCAGCTCCAAACCTTAGGTGTCCAGGAGCTGCAGCTACAGGCACACTTTGCACACATTCTGTTCTAGCAAATTGTCCTGAAAACATTGCATGGATTCCTCATGTAAAGAAATTTGTCAGCCATGTTAATAACAACGGGTTAATAATCAGTCACTCGGCAGGGATTGATTAACTTTCTGGGTTAGTTTAACACAGTAAAACATTTTGAAATTTATGAAACAGATTAACAAACAAACTGATGTCTGTTTGTATACGGCTTACACACTCTCAGTAGACTATCTGCCAGGCAGAGTTATGACAGCACATGAAGTCCTTAGGAATGAACTCTTGAAGGCAATCCTCCCTCATTTTGCATCACCAGAGCTAAAATAATCTAATCCCTGGTTGGACATGTTGTTCCTGGAAATGGATCCAAGTATGCTCTGTGAATTCTTCCTTATGGCTACCTCTACCAATCTGACTTTACCAATTTACATGTAGATTAAAGTCAGCCATAATTGATGTACTACCTTTTTTTTTTCACATGTCCTCATTATTTCTTGATTTGTTCACTGTCCTGGCATATGGATACTGTTGGAGAGCCTACAGACCACTCTGACCTATGTTGCATTTTCCCCTTGTTATTTCTTACCTCTTCCCATACATCTTCCCATCTAAGATAATTTCTTGATATAGTACTTATTCTGTATCATAGTGACAAAGCTACCCTTTCCTTCTCCCCTTTCCTTTCAAAACTCACAAAATATTTAGTTCTTGGCTTTGATCATCTTGTAACCACAGAACAGGAACAGGCCCTTCGGCCTACCAAGTCTATGCAGAGCATGATGCTATTCTAAACTAATCCCATCTGCTTGCATCTGCTCCGTATCCCCCCCCTCCTCTGCCTGTTTGTGTGTCTGTTTCAATACCACTTATACTTTGCTAACAGATCATTTGTACCACCTCATCAGTAGTGCTTTCCAGGCACCTTACCACCCTTTGTGTAAAACCAATCTTTCCTCGCTCATCTCATTTTAAACTTGCCCCTCTCTCTTTAAACCTGTGCCCCCTAGTATTTGACATCTCCACCATGTGAAGGAGTCTCAGCTATCCACTCTATCCATGCATCTCACAATACAATATACTTGTATTAGGTCACCTCTCAGCCTAAAATGCTCTAGCGAAAACAATACAAATTTGTCCAACCTCTCCTTATCAATCAGCTTCCATTTTATGTTGATTCATTTTTTTTTTCCTGATTTTTTTTTTTTTTTTTTTTTTTTCTTTCCTGATGCATTCAAGTAAAGAGCCATTCACTTTGTAGTTTGATAACCTTCCCTTATTTACTGCTTAGTTTCCATGTTTAATACACTCTGTTCCACTCTGGGTATTGTTAACCAAATAGCTGATAGCTGCCCTGTAGTGTTGCCGTATTTTTTTGATTTGTAAGCCTACATTTCTACAGTAAAGTCCACAATTCCTCTAGTTAGTTTAAAGCCAGTTCTACAGCTTTCCATTACCCGCATCATTCATGGTCAGGGACAGGCCAAAGGGACTAACAGCAAAATGAGAAGACCTATTCTAAGGGGTATGACTGCCTCCTGGTACGGGCCATCCAGGTAACTTTCCCCAGGGTTGTCGTGTGACAGTGTCAGGAACTAGAATTTGAGGAGTGGAGATATGTTGATCACTTTTTTTTTAAGGTGATGGTGATTGTAGATATAGGGAGGGGCAAAGCCATGAAAGATTTGAAAATAAGAATGTGAATTTTAAAACCAAGAGGTTACTTAACCAGGAACCAGTATGGTTCAGAACACGAGATAACAAGGTGTAGAGCTGGATGAACACAGCAGGCCAAGCAGCATCAGAGGAGCAGGAAAGCTGACGTTTCAGGTCGAGACCCTTCAGAAATGGGGGAGGGGAAGGGGATTCTGGAATAAATAGGGAGAGAGGGGGAGGCGGATAGAAGATGGATAAAGGAGAAGATAGGTGGAGAGGAAACAGACAGATCAAAGAGGTGGGGGTGAAGCCAGTGAAGGTGAATGTAGGTAGGGAGTTAGGGAGGGGATAGGTCAGTCCAGGGAGGATGGACAGGTCAAGGAGGTGGGATGAAGTTAGTGGGTAGGAGATGGGGGTGGGGCTTGAGGTGGGAGGAATGGTTAGGGAGGCGGGGACGAGCTAGGCTGGTTTTGGGATGCGGTCAGGGGAGGGGAGATTTTGAAGCTTGTGAAGTCCACGTTGATACCCTTGGGCTGCAGGGTTCCCAAGCGAAATGTGAGATGCTGTTCCTGCAGCTTTCGGCTGGCGTCATTGTGGCAATGCGGGAGGCCCAGGATGGACATGTCGTCCAAGGAGTGGGAGGGGGAGTTGAAATGGTTCGCGACTGGGAGGTGTAGTTGTTTGTTGCGAGCTGAGCGTAGGTGTTCCGCAAAGCGGTCCCCAAGCCTCCGCTTGGTTTCCCCGATGTAGAGGAGGCCACAACGGGTACAGTGGATACAGTATACCACATTAGCAGATGTGCAGGTGAACATCTGTTTGATGTGGAAGGTCTTCTTAGGGTCTGGGATGGGGGTGAGGGGGGAGGTGAAGGGGCAGGTGTAGCACTTGCTTCGGTTGCAGTGAAAAGTGCCGGGGATGGTGGGGCTGGAGCTGGAGGGGAGTGTGGGGCGGACAAGGGAGTCATGGAGAGAGTGGTCCCTCCGGAAAGCAGATAAGGGTGGGGAGGGAAAAATGTCTTTGGTAGTGGGGTCAGATTGCAGATGGCGGAAATGTTGGAGGATGATGCGTTGGATTCGGAGGTTGGTGGGGTGGTACGTGAGGACGAGGGGGATTCTGTTTTGGTTGTTATTGCGGGGAGGGGGTGTGAGGGATGAGTTACGGGAAATGCGGGAGACACGGTCGATGGCGTTTTCGACCACTGTGGAGGGGTAGTTGCAGTCCTTGAAAAACGAGGACATCTGGGATGTCTGGGAGTGGAATGCCTCATCTCTGGAGCAGATGCGACGGAGGCAAAGAAATTGGGAATAGGGGATGGCCTTTTTGGAGGAAGGTGGGTGAGAGGAGGTGTATTCTAGGTAGTTGTGGGAGTCGGTAGGTTTGAAATGGATATTGGTTTCCAGGTGGATGCCAGAGATGGAGACAGAGGTCCAGGAAGTAGAGAGAGGTATCAGAGATGGTCCAGGTGAACTTAAGGTTGGGGTGGAAGGTGTTAGTGAAGTGGATGAACAGTTCGAGCTCCTCGTGGGAGCACGAGGCGGCGCCGATACAGTCATCAATGTAACGGAGGAATAGGTGGGGGATAGGGCCAGTGTAGCTTTGGAAGAGGGATTGTTCCACGTATCCTACAAAGAGGCAGGCATAGCTTGGGCCCATGTGGGTACACAGCATGAGAAGCTTGGAAAACGGGAGTTGCTACGAGTTTTGGATGACCTAAAATTTAGAGTGTAGAAAGTGAGAACCCAGTTTGAAGCATACTCATTGTCAAGTATAGTGATAAAGAAGGCAAAAGTGAATGTGTCAGCAGCAGATAATGAGATAAATGAAATCTGGCACTGTTAGAGGTGCACGTAGGCTTTTTTAGTAATCACGTGATTGAATTAGAATTTCTCAGTATCAAATGTGGAAGCAATGTCATAAACAGACTGGTTTAATCTCTTTCATTTTTGAGGGAGAGGTTTGTGTTATGTATGTATTCCTTCAAGCTTGAAGTGGTCGTGTATAGATTAGGATACCCACCTTTCTGGTCAAACTAGCAGAGTATGGTTCAATAAACAACATGGATTTTATTGCATATAAGAAGTATTTACAAGTTACAAGAATGTGATCTACAACAACAGAGCTTGTTAGGAGCATAATAGCTCCGGGCCTGTCTCCTATAAACTCCTTCTTTACTCTGACATTATTTGACTTGGTCGTACTGGATAGTGCTTACTGCAATTAATCATGTATTAAGCCTTTCAGACCCATATATTTGGAGCTGATTATGTAGGATCTAATAGTAGAGCATTTCGAAATGCATAATTTCAGCAAGCAGAGTCAACATGACTTCTTGAAGAGGCAATAGTGCCTGATGATTTTTTCTAGAATTCCTTGAGGAGGATAGATAAAGGGGGATCAGTAGATGTAGTATGTTTGGATTTACAGAAGCCATTTGATAAGATACCACCTATTGTACTACCTGATAAGATGTGAGCTCAGGGTGAATGTACCATTGCAGATAGGTGGGAAGGCAAGTGGTGGAGATGGCAGAGTTTGCAGAAGGATATGGACAGGCAAGTAGACAAAGATTTGGCAGGTAGAGTATAATATTGAAACATGAGGCTATGTACTTTGGCAGCAAGTTTAGAGGTGCTGAATAATATTTTAAAAGTTTTTTTCAAAAACAACAGAACAGTGATTTGGGGGGCTTCAGAAAGCTAGTATCCAAGTTCATTGGGTAATAGGGAAAACAAATGGAATATTGGCCTTCATTTGAAAAGAAATGTTGTATAAAATATGGAGGGTTTGCTAAAACTATACAAGGTGCTGGTCAGACACAGCTGGAATACTGTGAACAGTTTTGAGCCCCTCATCTAAGGAAAGTTATTCTGCTTTTGGAAGTAGCCCAGAAAAGATTCATTACGCTGATACCTGTATGGAAGAACCCTCTACTGAGGGGATGTCAAGTAAATTGGGCCTGTATTCATTGGAATTTAGAAGATTGAGAGGCAGTCTTCTTGAAACATAAAGTATCAGGATAAATGCAAAAAGATTTTCCCTTGTGGAAGAGTTTAGAAACAGATCGCACAATCTCAAAGGAAGGGGTGATGCACGTTAAACACGAGGAGAAATTTATTTTCTCAAAAACAGTGAATCCGTGAAATTCTTTACTGCAGTGGACTTTTGAGGCTGGATTGTTAAGTGCATTCAAGGCTGAGATTGACAGGACTTTCATCAGTAAGGGAATTGAGGCTTCTGGGAAAAGGCAAGAAAATAGAGTTGAGGATTATTAAATCAGTGATGTACCCATTGAATGGCAGAGTATACTGAATGGGCTGACTGGCCTACTTCTGTCTTATAGTCTTATAACAGGCTGTTAGTAACTAGAAAAGAGGTTGGAACTAGGACTGAAAATAATTGTTTCAGTCTACTCAGGATTTAATTGGAAGAAACTTTTGCTCATCTGGTAAGGGCAGTTGGATAAAATTTAGCAACAATGGAGCAGTCAATAGAGGGGGTAATGAAACAGAACCATGTGTTGTTTCACATTTGGAGACTGATGCTGTGCTTTCAAACAATGTTGCTTATAACAGCACGTCGATGAGAAATAGGAAGGGTCATTGATTAATGCATGGGGACTCCAGAGGTAAGATGCAGGAGTAGAAAGAGAAACCATTGAAAGTGGTATGATTAAATAAGGTTTATCTGACTTTCCTTGAGGAAAGCATAAAGAGAGGTACTGCAATTAGGCATGCCCTTCTGTAGGACAGGGATACTAAGCTGGATTGTTTCTTCTAATTGTCTCATAGTAATGCCTTCCTCTCTTCCACACCCTTCAAAACCCATCCCTCCCCAACCCCCACACCATGAACCCACTCACCACCACAATGAGTGAAGTAGAGGGAAGGAATAATGAACTTCTGAATATCCTGCTGATGTCTAGGCCCTCAAATTTTTGAACATGAGTGAAGCTGGTGCTCTTGAACGTTCATTTCTGAGAAATGAAGATTAATGTTCAAAACCCATGGTGCAGAACTTCCAGGTTGAATATAATCAAAATGACTAAGTAAGTCAGGACTAGTGATTCATTAGGTGATGTCCACTTCTGTTTTATCAGAAATTATCAGTAATTATTTTGATAATTCTGACTAAGTATTGTGTAATCCACATATTCTTTATTTTAGGATCACTTGAGCGTAGATTTGCTGCATAAACACGTGAACTTGCTGCTGCTATATGCATCTGATACCTACAGGCGATCTGCTGTTCTTCTGAAAGAAAGCTTACTAGATAAAAGTGTCACAGCAAAACTACATGGTAAGAATCTCACCTATACATAAAACCTGTATATATCCTGTACATCTGTCTTCACTGAAATTTTGCTATTTTTCATTGTATTATAAACAGATCTTTGGCCCTTGTGCTTATGTAATTTTGCCATCAATTTCATCCCTGTCTAACACACTAACGTAGCCAGAAACCAATTCACAACTTAACTATTTTTCAAAACAAAACTTTTTAAAGGACTGTATGTACGTACAGTATAAAATCTGAAATTACAGAGCATTTGGAAATACATATTGTCGAGCAGTGTCAGATTGGCATCGTGAAGGGGAAATTATCCCTGACAAACTTATTAGAATCCTTTTTTGAGGAGGTAATGTTTATTTACAATATAAACGACTTGGAACAAGAAATTGAATGTACTGTTGTCAAGTTTGCGAGTGACACATAAATAAATGGTAAGGCAAGTGATGAGGACAACACTGTCTGCAAGGATAGATAAACAGGCTAAGTCAGTAAGCTTTGGAATATAATGTGGAAAGATGTAAGCTTATATACTTTAGCAAGAAGAATAAAGGAACTGAATAATATTTTAAACAGAGAAAAAGACTGCAGAAAGCTACAGCACAAGGGGTATCAGGGGTCCTTGTGCATAAATCTCAAAATGCTGGCATCCAATTTTGGCAGATAATAGTGGAAATAGAATATTGACTTTCATTTTAAATGGGATAGAATATAAAAATAGGATAGTCTTGCCAAAAATATACAAAACAATGGTTAGACACACCTTGAGCACTGGAAAAAGTTTTGGTCCCCTTTATATTTAGAAAGATATATTGACATTAGAGGCAGTCTACAGAAGATTTCCTAGCTTGATCCCTGGTATGGAAGGATGAATAGGTTGGGCTTGTAATTGGTGGAATTTAGAAGAATATGAGGCAATCTTATGAGGCTGTGTCTTTAATTATACTGAAGGTTGAAATAGACAGTTTTAATCAGTAAGTGATAGATTGGACTTCGAAGACCTGAAAACAGGCTATCATTAGGGAAGTGACTGGTCCATGCAGGAAATGCAGACCTCAGGCTGAAGAGATAGGTGGAATGGATTGCTGCACAACAAGCACAGGTACATTCCTTGTTATCCTACATTCGTATCAAGGCCCTTGGCCGCTCTAAAAAAGTGCTGGAATTTGAACAGTCCCATCAAGAGCCAAGTCGGAGAGGGGTTTCTTCAGGGAGAATGAGTCTTCTGTAAACTATTAAGAACTTTTCCTACAGTGAACATGAGATTTGGTAAGATAGAAGCCTTATGTCTAATTGACAAAGTGTGGGAGGTGTCAACTGTTACCAGTTTTTCCCTGACTATCAGTCTGAGGAGTGCGAGCAGATTGTCATCCCTACATTGAGTTCTCCCAACCCCAAGCTCTCGCTATTCGTACTTAATCACACTTCTCATTAGCAGGGATTTCTGGTAGTTCATGATCAGTACTCCAGTGGAAGGAGGGCACTTGAGACAACTCATTGTGGTGGGGTCAAACATATTAAGAGATATCTGGATGTCCTTGAAAAATAATTAAGGCGACTGCTTTGAGCAACACATTACAAGGTCAGAAGATTGAGCACAGGTGTTTTCACCTTGCTCTGTGTGGTCCTGTATCAACTTATACAGGACCCTAGAATTGTTGGGGAGCAGGGATTTGGGCTGTTCTTTTACCTGCCTACACCGTTACAGTTCTTGAAGGCTTGTGCCAACCATCTCCAACTGGACAACATTGGATCTTGCTAAAGCATCACATGTCACATGTAGCAGTGCTCCTACCAGGTATGATCCTAGGAGCTATCCTTATCACGGTGGGAGTAAAGGTAAGGTTACCCACTCAGCTCATCAATTTCAGCAATAAAGAAGCGTTACTCCAACCATGAACTCCCGTTGCTGTCCTTAAACCTGCTGCTGCCAAGAGCAGTGGACCAACTGACATAACCCAACTGACAGTGGACATCAGCAAGTTGGAGGAGACCCAGTAGATGCAGCTTGTTTCCACACTTGCCAAGTACTAGACAACTTTGATTAAAAATGATGATGACATTGGGTACTTTAACCTAGTAAACCACAGTATTATGACTAAACATGACTATCCAGTAAAGATTTCTTACCACTGGATCCCAAACCATCACTGGGAAGAAGTCTGGGACGACCTGAAGAAGTCTTTGGATCGAGGTAGCATCCAAGAGTCATCATGCACAGACACCTCCCCCAGTGTCCTTGTGAGAGACAGAAAACTGAGGATCTGTGTTGATTACTGGCACTCAATGTAGACTCAAGCATGCCTACCCTTTGTCAATGATTTCTACAGTCTCGATTTGGCCACAGTTATAACCAGCTACCCATTGCTAATCGAAATCTTGAAAAGACAGCATTACAAGCAAGCACCAGGGAAGTTTAGAATATACAAGAATGCTGCTTGTGCACTGTAATGCCCCTGGTATCTTTGGTTGTATAATTGATAAAGCTTTTGGTAACCTTGAATTTCAGTCCCTCGTTGTGTAACTGGAAGACCAATTTCTCCTTTGGCTCAAAATTCCAAGTTCAAGCTAGGGAAGTGCCAACTTTTCTGGACAAAAATAAAGTATGTGGCCCATACCACTACCAAGGAATAAATTGCTCCTAACGATGAGAAAATCTTAGGGTGGAAGAATGGCCCTGACCTAAGATTCAGAAGGAATCATGAGTTCCTCGGTCCAGCTGGTTACTTCAAAAGGTTTGTGCAAGACAATTGGCCATCCTACTCCATGATTTCCTGAGGAAATCAGAATATTGCAGGAGCAGTTGGGAAAGGATCTAAGAGACGTTATACTTCATGGAGCAACAGAGTTGAAACCCAGCATGTAAAGACTCTTTTTGCACCCTCAAGCAGAAGCTTGTTTCATCATCTTTCCTTGGATACCTGAATTTCCAATTTCCTTTTTGTATTGGAAACCGATTGACCCAGGAAGTAGGGCTGTCACAGATTCAAGAACATAAGAGAATGGTTATCGCTTATCCTTGGCAGAGTCTTAAGCTGAATGAGTGGAATATAGAGATTTACTCCCAATGTGAAACTCCAACCAATAGCTTTTATGGGCTATTTCCTAGAAGTTCAGAGACATTCTGATCACTGCAGTTAACAGACTACAACCCTTTCAGCTACTTTCAGATGTCCGCCAAGTTGGGTGCAACAGACACCAAATTGGCTGCTGAACTTGTGCAATTTTGATTCAAGATCTGGTACAGATCAGCAAAAGTAATGCAAGTGCTTGTACGCTTAGTTGGAAAATTAACTTTGACCTTGGGAGAAAACCAACCCTGCCTGGCTATGGTTGATGTCATGCCCATGCTCCAAGTCAATGGCAGAATTCCAACCCTGATTCCCTTTTGGCATTCAGACTAGGATTCAGCAGAGTGTTACTAATATACTTAAGAATGAAATCCAAACAAGTTCCAGGCGGGTGGAGCCAGGTGTAATTTCACCTTTATCGTCTATTTTGAAAAAGACCATCAGCTTCAGCTGATTGACACAGGCATCAATAACATGAACCATTACTGGAAGGCCATACCCAGTGCCAGCTGAAGAGGGAGTCCCACTAGGCATGGAAACTGTTGAAGCTGAAAAGGATCAGGAGCGAGATGGCGATCTGTATTGGCTGGCTTATTCCAAGAAAAAGGTGAAATAATTCATCCTTCCTGACTGCCTCAAATGTCACCTGTTGGTTGCAGTTCATGATCAAGCATGACATTAAGTAATGAAAAAAACAAATTCCCTCAGAGGGTGGTGTTACAGCATGGGATAGCTGTTGGTATTGATGACTAATGTCATAATTTTGAGAGGTGTACTTTCTCCAAAGCAGGAGAGTGACTTCAGCCCAGTTTGGGATTCATGGTTGCCAAGAGACCTCTAGAATCCTTGCAATGGATTTTTGGTAATAATGGGACTGATCATATTGTACACTGTGGTGTCTTCACAATGTTCAAGGTCAGGTCAGGCCAGTCCCACAAATGACCAAAACGCCTCCACTACAGCCAGAGTGTTTATGCGTGATTTATTGTCTGTTTGTGTTCCATATTGGATGTGAAGTGATCAGAGGCACAGTTTCCAGAGCAAGATCCTACTAGAGCTTTGCAACTTCTATGGCATTGATAAGAGACGCATCCAGAGTGTAATGGACAGTGCTAAAGATTCAGCTGTACTCTACATGACTGTCTGCACTCCTTGCCTCTTGAGTAAATGAACGTGACTTGAGTCCCTTCTGGTGCTGGTTTATGTAGTGATTGCAACAAGGTCAGCCACGTGGACCTCATAGAATGTGAGTTCCCTGATTGGGGCTGTTAATCTAATACAGTCAATCATAGACCTGGCTGATAGATATAGCAGGAGTGCCAGACATCCTGTTCACTTCACTTTCTGAAGAAGGGTCCAGACCCAAAACATCAGCTTTCTTGCTCCTTTGATGCTGTTTGGCCTGCTGTGTTCATACAGCTCTACACCTTGTTATCTCTGTTCACTGAGAACTTGCTCTGAGGGAGCTGGATCAGTGTCGAGGACTCTCCACGTGTAAATAAAAGGTGACTTGGTAACTGGATACCAGCCTTTTTGGAGTTATTTCAGTTTATGCTTATGTAGCATCCAACACTCATCCATGGGTTTTTTTTCTCCACACTGTCAGTTTATTCTGTCTGCTTAGATTGACGACATCTTCTGATGGGGATGGTCAGGTTAATGAGTAGATAGCTGAGCATCATTTGAGGCTGAGCCAGGTGATTGGAATAAATGTAATTTGAGGTCTGAGAGAAGTGCCGAGAAGAAAAAGACTGACCGATCACAAGACTGACAGGATTGACCTCAGAAATTGGAACAGCAGTGGTCAGAATAAGATACAGGATGTGTGGGAACGTGAAGCCCACCGAATCATCAAGTCACAGCTGACTCCATTCGTGCTGTTGAATTGATAGCTGGAGAACAGCCTCTGAAAGTGGTTCAGAAGAAATTTGTTTGAAGCCAGGAGTCTGGTGAATGATGTGAAGGCAAACCACACCCTCGCTGGTGTCAAAGAGCCTGAAGTGTTCGTGCATAATGGCTCCAGTGGTGGTGTCAGATATTGATGTGGAATCCTGGAATTACCTGTTTGTTTTTGAATCCAAGAGATGCTTTCAATTTGGAGAGGCCTAAGGCAGAAATTGAAGTGACAAGTGCTGCCAATCATATGTCTCCTAAAACTTTGACCACAAGCCGAAAGTGGACAATTTGCCGCAGTGCCTGGATGCCTTGGAAATTTCCAGTACAGATACAATACTGAGAAGGTCTTAAGTAAATCTGTACATTGCCACAACCCTTACTGTTTGTCCAGACAGTAGTTCGAGAAAATACTACCATTAATGTGAATTTGAACTTTCTAGCCACCATGGCACAATTGAAACATGCAGCTGCTTAGCAGTGTGCTAAATGTCATTGCAGTCCCGGCAATGACTTCAAGCGGGCAGTGTGAAATGGGACCTTCAGCAGGTGGTAGCGTTATTGGGGGGAAATGAGCTAGGGATCTGCAGTTTTCCAGACCACCACCAGCAAGAGGAGGGAGGGAAGCTAGAGCAGTTGAATACATTGTCACTGGAAAGAAAGGGTCGCTTTTGTGGGGAGCAGACAGGAATTCGGCAGCCCATTGTAATCCACGTGATTGTTCCATGTACATAGTGTATATAAATCCTTGTTTATCCTTCATTTCCCTCCCTGTTTCTAATGACCTGCTCTCAGTAAAATGAATCTGTGCTTCGTGATCTTTAAACCAGGGTTGTATCAAATCTCATGTTACAAGAGCATGGGTTCTGAGTTTCTGTGCAATATTATTCCCTTGCCTGACTGCACAGATTACCAAGTTAATTCAGATATTGATTTTTGTGAAAGCATGCTGTAACACTGATTTCAATGTTCTCCTGCATGTTATTGCACTTCAATATACATTGTGGTTCAGTGTTTTAAGAGGTTAGGTGATGTGATGAGGCACCGCATAAATGAGTTTATTACTGTAACCCCAGAATTCTGAATAAGTTATGCATTTTGTATGTTCAGAACACTAGTAATACTTTTGCAGATTTTTAAAGTAAATTTAGTGATTCCTCTGTATTAAGCTGCTATATCCAGTATTTAATTTATATAAATTACAAGTCACAGAATATAAGTTTGTTTCAGTTTTTATATTGCTAGATCGCAATTGTGTGCAAAGTTCTAGTTAAGTATTTTGTGTCACACAGGAATCTGATTTTAATGACTTAAATTTTTCTTGTGTTTAATATCAATACAAAGAAGCAACATATAGGTATAAAATTAGCATTCTGTTCAATGGCTAGTAAAAACTTTGGTGCTTCAATATCTTGTATTTTATTACTTTTTCCTTTTTAGGTATTCTTTTTAACTCTGCGGCTGGAAGTGTGTTGTGTCAAGTGATCTACTCCCTTCTATTGTTACCTGTTAGCATTGTGCGACCTTTACTGGGCAATCTTCTAGATCTGCTCCAACCACTTGATCATCTAATCCGGCTTTTACCAGCTGCTATGTCATTGGAGGAGCAGGAACTTGAATGGGCAATGCATGGTTAGTTCATCTGATTTTAATTCCCTCATTTTAGCGAAATTTTCTCTTCAAAAGAAGGTGAGAAGTTGCACAAGTCAAATTTTCTGCATTATTAAAAGTGAATTTGGGAAGGGGCTGAAATGAGTACTCTTAGAAATCAAAAATTAGGTTACACAGAGACTTGAGCTCCTTTGTACTGCAGCTATTACACTTTGGCAGCTGTAGTATGTAGAAGGAACGTACAATTTGTACCACTGCTATCATTTTGTTCCTGGTCACTGGTAAGCCAGTGAAAGACCACCTTATTCAGATGTGTAATTGTCGTGTGGAAGCTGATGGAGTTGGCCACAGAATATATCCCGTATGGGGTGATAGCAGAGATTTTGGTTACTTCATCTGTAACTGTGAAACTGTTGACAATTGTTAGAAAATTGTAGGGAAAACCAAACAAAATCATCAGGGATAACAAGTTGTACAGCTGGATGAACACAGTAGGCCAAGCAGCATCCGAGGAGCAGGAAAGCTGACGTTTCGGGTCTAGACTCTTCTTCAGGCATTTCATTCTGGGCTTTGCAGAAGCACTTCATACTCTAGGTATCTGTGGTCTTCCTGTACTCCAGCATGGAGAATTGGCACATAATTTTCTTGACATAGACAGAGTTTGCTTCTAGGTTGCATTAACTCAGTTCACATAGAAATCTCAAATGTTAGCTGGAATGTCACTTAACTTAAGTTCCCACAAAAGTCTAAATTGCTATTATTCAGGTTTTTGTTGGGGAGAGATTTGAACAACAGTCTTGTGACTACAATGGGGTCCTTGGAATCAGGCAAAGAGTGCAGAGATGATCCGGAATGAAGAATAGCATTGGCCACACTGCTTACTCAATCCACATATCTGACATGCTGCCTTGTCTAAGGATCAGTAGATATGTGCTGCTAGAATGTGACAGACTATGTTCCGCTTGAAAGGCAGAAGCTTTGCCTCCACCGTTTTGTTAGAGGCGACTAAGTAAGGGAACCTGGATAATTTTGATTGAGAGCAGAGGCCAGCACAGTGGTTCAGTTTGAAAAGCAGATTTTTTTAATGCTATTTGGGGTGGCACGGTGGCTCAGTGGTTAGCACTGCTGCCTCACAGCACCAGGGATCCAGGTTCAATTCTAGCCTCAGGCAGCTTTCTGCATGGGTTTCCTCCCACAGTCCAGAGATGTGCAGGCTAGGTGGATTGGCCATGCTAAGTTGCCCATAGTGACCTGGGATGTGTAAGTTAGGTGGATTAGCTTTGGGAAATGCAGGGTTACAGGGAAAAGTGAGGTGGGCGAGTCTGGGTGGAATGTTCTTTGGAGAGTCAGCATGGATTTGTTGGGCCGAATGGCCTGTTTCCCATACTGGGGATTCTGTGATTTTCCTCAGTCGTTGGTATTTGCTGCTGGCCCAAAGCAAAGCTGCTCATAAAGATCCAGCAGTCTCCATGGTGTAAATTT
The DNA here is from genome assembly GCF_021869965.1 of Rhincodon typus. NCBI lineage: Eukaryota > Metazoa > Chordata > Chondrichthyes > Orectolobiformes > Rhincodontidae > Rhincodon > Rhincodon typus. The sequence continues at coordinate 48,581,615 of NC_063332.1, read as the reverse complement.
TACTAACACATAATAATACATTCTCTTGGAAATTCATTTTAAAAATAGCATTTCATTAAGCTGTTAGAATATTTAACATAAAACTGTACAGCACAGGAATGGGCCCTTCGGCCCACAATGTTGTGCCAAATATCATGTCGAATCAAACTAATCCCTTCAGCCTGCCCCTGGTCCATATGCCTCCATTCCTTGCATATTCATGTGTTTATCTAAAAGTCCCTTAAATACCCCTATTGTATCTGCCTTCACCACCACCCCTGGCAGTGGGTTCCAGTCTGCTCCTCTGTGTAAAAGACTTGCCCCTCACATCTCCTTTGAATTTCCCCCTCATCTTAAATGCATGCCCCCTAGTATAAGACATTTCAACTCTGGGGAGAAAAGATTCTAACTGTCATCCCTATCTGTGCATCTCATAATATTATAGACTTATATCAAGTCTCCGCTCAGCTTCCACCGCTACAGAGGAAACGACCTGAGATTTTTCTAGCCTCTCCTTACAGTTCATACAGCCTCTGCTTATAGCTCATACATTGTGAAATGATTGTCATATGCTGCTATGAGAGGGTTGCCAACATGCCAGGAATGTGCAGATTGTCTTAACAGTAAATATTGCACAGGCTAGGCTTGTGCCTCTTGGAGTTAGAAGAGCAAGAGGAGGCTTGGTAAAAACCTAGGAGGTCCAGAAGGATTTGAGAGGCTAAATGTGGGAGTGGATGGATATGGACAAAGGGGAGGCAGAAGGGCTTAGTTTAATTTGGAATCATGTTCGGCACAACATTGTGGGCCAAAGGGCCTGTTCCTGCGCTGTACAGTTCTATATACTAATCTAGAGTCAGAGGCCGCAGTTGAGACTTCGCATTGCCCTCGTGGCAGACTGGTACAAATGATGAAGTCCTATTGTATCATAGGTGAGCTGGCAAGATGCATACAGAATTGGAGACAACAAGTGCAGGGCTGGATGAACACAGCAGGCCAAGCAGCTACATAGGAGCAGAAAGGCTGACGTTTCGGGCCTAGACCCTTCATCAGAAAAGGGGGAGGGGTATCTGAAATAAATAGGGAGACATTGGGAGGGGGATAGGTGGCGAGGAAACAAACAGGTCGAAGAGGCGGGGATGGAGCCAGTAAAGTTGAGTGTAGGTGGGGAGTTAGGGAGGGGATAGGTCAGTCCAGGGAGGACGGACAGGTCAAGGGGCGGGATGAGGTTAGTAGGTAGGAGATGGAGGTGCGGCTTGAGGTGGGAGGAGGGGATAGGTGGGAGGAAGAACAGGTTAGGGAGGCGGGGACGAGCTGGACTGGTTTTGGGATGCGGTAGGGGGAGGGGAGATTTTGAAGCTTGTGAAATCCACATTGATACCATTGGGCTGCAGGGTTCCCAAGCAGAATATGAGTTGCTGTTCCTGCAACCTTCGGGTGGCATCATTGTGGCACTGCAGGAGGCCCAGGATGGACATGTCGTCTGAGGAATGGGAGGGGGAGTTGAAATGGTTCGCGACTGGGAGGTGCAGTTGTTTATTGCGAACCGAGCGTAGGTGTTCCCCGATGTAGAGGAAGCCACACCGGGTACAGCGGATGCAGTATACCACATTGGCAGATGTGCAGGTGAACATCTGCTTGATGTGGAAAGTCTTCTTGGGGCCTGGGATGGGGGTGAGGGAGGAGGTATAGGGGCAGGTGTAGCACTTCCTGCGGTTGCAGGGAAAAGTGCCGGGTGTGGTGGGGCTGGAGGGGAGTGTGGAGCAGACAAGGGAGTCACGGAGAGAGTGGTCCCTCCGGAAAGCAGATAAGGGTGGGGAGGGAAAGATGTCTTTGGTGGTGGGGTCGGATTGCGGATGGCGAACGTCAGCCTTTCTGCTCCTATGATGCTGCTTGGCCTGCTGTGTTCATCCAGCCCTGCACCTTGTTGTCTCGGATTCTCCAGCATCTGCAGTTCCTACTGTCTCTGGATACAGAATTGGCTTTGTCAGAGGAGACAGGATGGTGGAAGGATGCTTTTTGGAATGGAGGGCTGTGACTAGTGGTGTTCCACAGGGATCAGTACTGGGACCTTTGCTGTTCATGGTCAACATAAATGTTTTGGAGGAAAACATGGCTGGTCTCATTTCTGATGAAGGGTCTAGGCCCGAAACGTCAGCCTTTCTGCTCCTATGATGCTGCTTGGCCTGCTGTGTTCATCCAGCTCTGCACCTTGTTGTCTCGGATTCTCCAGCGTCAGCAGTTCCTACTTTCTCTGGTCTCATTAGTAAGTTTGCAGATGATACAAAGATTGGAGTTGTGCATAGTAAGGAGCATTGTCAGAGGATATAGCAGGATATAGATCAGTTGGAGGCATGGGCAGAAAAATGGCAGATCGAGTTTAATGCAGATAAATGTGAGGGGATGCATTTTGGAAGGTCAAGTATGGCTGGAAATAATAGTGAATGGCAGAGCCCTTAGAAGTATTGATATGCAGAGGGATATGGGTGTGTGGGTCCACAGATCACTGAAGGTGGCAGCGCAGGTAGATAAGGTAGTGAAAAAAGCCTATGGCATGCTTGCCTGCATTGGAAGGGACACTGATTATAAGGATAGACAAGTTATGCTGCAGCTTTATAGAACTTTAGTTCGACCACACTTGGAATACTTGCATACAGTTCTAGTCACCACACTACCAGAAGGATGTGGATGCTTTGCAGAGCGTATAGAAAAGGTTTACCAGGATGTTGCCTGGTATGGGGGATTTTCAGTTATATGGAAGAGTGAATAGACTGGATTTGTTTTCACTGGAACACAGGAGGTTGAGAGGTGACCTGATAGAAGTTTATAAGATTGTGAATGGCATGGATATAGTGGAAAATATGAAGCATTTTTCCAGGTTGGAGGGGTCAATTAGTAGACGTCACAAGTGCAAGGTGCAGAGGGGCAAGTTTAAAATCGATGTGTGAGGCACATTTTTCACACAAAGGGTGGTGAGTGCCTGGACCGCACTGCCATGGAGGGTGGTGGAAGCAGACACAATACCAGCTTTCAAGAAACACCTGGACAGATACATGAATAGGAAGGAAATAGAGGGGAAAGGATCCTGTAGGTGAAGGCAGTTTTAGTATCGAAGGGCAAAATGGCTTATTCCTGCTTCTCATTGTATATTTTAGGAAATTCAGAAATTATCATGGAATCATAGAATCCCTACAGTGTGAAAGCAAGCTATTCAATGCATCAAGTCCATGTGGACCCTCCGAAGAGCATTCACCCAGACCCATGCCGCTCCCCTGTGCCTGTAACCCTACATTTCCTATGGCTAACTCACCTAGCCTGCACATCCCTGGACAGTATATGGGCAATCTACCATGGCTAATCCGCCTAACCTACACATCTCTGGACTGTGGGAGGAAACTGAAGCACCTGGAGGAACCCGCACAGACATGGAAAGGGCATGCAAACTCCACACATTCATCCTAAGGGGGCAGAATTGATCCACTATCCCTAGTGCTGTGAACCACTGAGCCACCATGCCACCCACCCTGGTGGTTCATAGTTTGTTGTGCAAGATTATATATTAGCAAATGTTTTTAGTTAGATGAGTCTCGCTGTCTTGCGCCCGCGTGCTCCCTTTCTCACGCGCACTGACACACCCACGTACTTGCTCTCTCTCTCTGTCTCTCTCTCTCGAATCTATGGGGTGAATTTGTATTTGTAGATACTTTTTTTGTTGAAAAAGCGCATAATTTATACACAGTCAGTCAATATGGCGTTGTATAAATTCCTACTTTAGAAATAAAATCAGTCTGACTTCAAAATAACACACACACAGATTCTAAACAAGGCTCACACTTAACATGAGATAACGAGGTGTAGAGCTGGATGAACACAGCAGGCCAAGCAGCATCAGAGGAGCAGGAAAGCTGACGTTTCAGGTCTGGACCCTTCTTCAGAAATGGGGGAGGGGAAGGGGATTCCGAAATAACAAGGGAGAGAGGGGGAGGTGGATAGAAGATGGATAAAGGAGAAGATAGGTGGAGAGGAGACAGACAGGTCAAAGAGGCGGGGATGGAGCCAGTAAAGGTGAATGTAGGTGGGGAGGTAGGGAGGGGATAGGTCGGTCCAGGGAGACGGACAGGTCAAGGAGGCGGGATGAGGTTAGTGGGTGGGAGATGGGGTGGGGCTTGAGGTGAGAGGAATGGTTAGGGAGGTGGGGACGAGCTGGGCTGGTTCCTGTTGTCGCCTCCTCTACATTGGGGAAACCAAGCGGAGGCTTGGGGACTGCTTTGTGGAACACCTACGCTCGATTCGCAACAAACAACTAACTACACCTCCCAGTCGCGAACCATTTCAACTCCCCCTCCCACTCCTTGGACGACGTGTCCATCCTGGGCCTCCTGCATTGCCACAATGATGCCAGCCGAAGGCTGCAGGAACAGCATCTCCTATTTCGCTTGGGAACCCTGCAGCCCAATGGTATCAATGTGGACTTCACAAGCTTCAAAATCTCTCCTCCCCCGACCGCATCCCAAAACCAGCCCAGCTCGTCCCCGCCTCCCTAACCATTCCTCCCACCTCAAGCCCCACCCCATCTCCCACCCACTAACCTCATCCCGCCTCTTTGACCTGTCTGTCTCCTCTCCACCTATCTTCTCCTTTATCCATCTTGTATCCACCTCCCCCTCTCTCCCTATTTATTTCAGAATCCCCTTCCCCTCCCCCATTTCTGAAGAAAGGTCTCGACCCAAAATGTCAGCTTTCCTGCTCCTCTGATGCTGCTTGGCCTGCTGTGTTCATCCAGCTCTACACCTTGTTATCTCAGATTCTCCAGCATCGGCAGTTCCTACTATCTCACACTTAACATGCATTGTCTGACCTAAAATGTCACCTCTGCTTTACACTGATCAAACCTTTAGTTCTCTCAGGACCGTAACTTGAAAGGAATTTGGGGATTTACATATACATTAATCAATTCAAACTTTCTAACTGATTAAAGATGTAACAGCATCTTAGATTTATTTAGTACATCCTTATCAATAGTGTGAACCATTGATCTTTTACTTATAAATTCCGTGTGCGATACTACCCCCTCACTAACATCTGCAGAAGGTCTGAGGCTCCGAAAGCTACTGATTTCAAATAAACCTGTTGGACTACAATCTGGTGTTGGCATTGGAAGTGCAAGTTGATACATTGTAGAGAACTGAGCATTTGGGCAATCAACTGTTGTTGTTTTAACCAATTGAAGCATCACAAAATGCAGAGTCCAAGAACAAAGGTTGAGAATGTGTGGTAAATCAGGTATAGAAATTAGAGAGGGAAAGAAAAATTGGATTGAGGGAGGAAAAATAAGAGACCAAGAAACATAATTTTAAATGTTATATCTTTAAAATTTCCAGCAACAATAGGGAATGAAACTTCATACTTAGCTTTTAGTGTCACAGAGGATGACTAAAAGCAATTAATAACTACTGCATTGTTAGAAAGGCAGTTAAGAATGCACTGGACAAGATTTATTTTTCTGAGATGAGCTTGATTGTTCCCATGCAAGTACAGCAAATTTAAGCGATTGAGTGCCTCTCTGATGAGCTAAGAAGTAATATGCCATTTTCACAAATTTAATGGCAGAGTGCCACAATCTGGCAGGAGTTTTGGGATTTCCACATTTAATATTGCATCTGACCTTGGCTGAAGTTGCTGTAGCATTTATGCATGCCAAGTGCTATTTTCCTTGTTATTTCTATTTATGTTGTGCCTATGTATAAAGTCGAGATGTCACTTGCAGAATTAAGTGGTTAAAATGTAATGAGAAATTGTTAATAACTTGTGTTCCTTAGAATCTGAAAACAGTCCAGAAAAATCCATTTCAACTGATGCTAAGTCTTGGATTTGGCTAATTGATATGGAACGGACGATTTCCTTCACTGTCGGGCAATGTCTTGGAGAAATGCTGCAAGGTCCTATTTGTTCAGTGGAAGAAGGGAATTCTGCATACTGGCTACAAAGCCAACTCCTCAGCAATGGACTTGAAATTGACTCTGAGCAACTTGGTAGGCTAATGTTTTTATTTCCCTTGTACCATTTTAGAAATCTGTAACAGACTAAGTCTTGACCGAGCTTTCACCAAGTGTTTTAATCCACTACAATAAATGCTGCACGTTTTTCTGTACAACTTCACTGCAAGTAATTTTCATTAATATTTTGATCACCAAAGTATTTTGTTTCTAGTAATTGTTGTCGGTGAGTTCTCCCACATCAGCTCCTAGAGTGGATACAACACATGCGGTTAAACTCATTAGTGATGTGGGCTAATCAGTTTTGCATTAAATTTATCAAAAACGCTAGAAAAGTATTTAAAGAAAATAAATTAATTGGACATTTAGGCTATTACTTATTTTGAAACTGCAATGGTTTGGCATTCAGGTATCCCTCTAGAACATGGTGATTACACTTAAACACAAAATACTGTGAAGCATTTTCAGATATCCTGGGAGCATGGTTTGATGGTGGGAGACAGAGGGTGGTGGCGGAGGGTTGCTTTTAGGACTAGAAGCACGTGGCCAACGGTGTTCCACAGGGATCGGTATTGGGTACACTTTCATTTGTCATTTATATAAATAATTGAATGAGAATAGAGGAGGCATGGTTGGTAAGTTTTTATGGATGACCACTAAAATTTGTGGTATAGTGGACAGTGAAGAAGGATTTCTAAGATTACAAAGAGGTCTTGATCAATTGGGTGTCATGCGCTGAGTGGCGGTGGATGGAGTTTAATCTGGATAAATTGCGAGCAATTGCATTTTTGTAAAAACCAACAAGGGCAGGACTTATACAGTTAATGGTAGGGCCCTGAGTAGTGTTGTAGAGCAGAGACACCTAGGGGTTCAGGTACATAATTCTCTGAAATTTGCTTCACAGTTAGAGAGGGTGATTAACAAGGCATTTAGCACACTTGCCTTCATTGCTCAGAGCTTTGGGTATAGCAGTTGGGATGTCATGTTGAGGTTCTACAGGATGTTGGTGAGGCTTTTTCTGGAGTATGTGTGCAGTTTTGGTTGCCTTGCTATAAGAAGGATATTGTTAAATTGGAGAAGGTTCAGAAAAGATTTACCAGGATGTTGTCGGGAATGGAGGGTTTGAGTTTTAAAAATAGTTTGGATAGGCTGGAACTTTTCACTGGAGCTTAAAAGTTTGAGGGGTGACTTTTTGTAGAGGCTTATAAAATCATGAGGGACATAGATAATGTTAATAGCAAGGGTCTTTTCTCTCGGGTGATGAGTTCAAAACTGAGGGACATATTTTTAAGGTGAGAGGAGAAAGTTTTAAAAAGGACGAGGCCCAAACCTTTTACACAGTGGTTAGTATTTAGAATGAACTGCCAGAGAAAGTGGTGGATGCAGGGAAAGTTAGAACATTTAAGACATTTGGATAAGCACATGAATAGGAAAGGTTTGGAGGAATATGGGCAAAATGCAGGCAAGTGGGACTTGTTTAATTTGGGAACATGGTCAGTGTGCACTGGTTGGATCGAAAGGTCCATTTTCATGGTATATCACTCTATAACTCTATTAAATGTGCAATGAAAGTGTAGGACAGCCCTTTCCAAAATGGCTGTATTGGATCCATCATCATTTAGCTCTTTACAAAAAATATTCATCTTTCTTTTAAATTTACTGATATTATAGAGTTTCTATTTAACTATCTCTCACAGAGATTAGTCCATAAATTCACCATATGTTATATGAAGTAGTTAAATCTAAATGATCTACTTTCCCTCCACTAAGCTAGAGTCTACTTTCCTCTGTGTCAGTTTGTGGTTCTGTTGAGTAATTGCTATTGAGTATGATCAGTGTTGGAAAAGGTTGAGACTCCTGCAGCTTTCTTGACAGTTCCTGTTTTTTTTAAAAACCCAATGACGGGATGTGACTGTTTTTGACATAACCAGCATTTGTTGTCCATCCCAAATAGCCATTATGGTGACCTTGTGCTTGAATAAATGCAGCCCATGTGACATAGGTACACCCACAGTGCTGTGCGGAACAGCTTTTTAGGTTCTTGATATGACAATATTAAAGAATGGCGATATAGTTCCAAGTCAGTGGTGTATGGTGAATGGAGGGAAATTTGCAGACTGCTGTTTCCATGCATTTTTTTTTCCTATTCATTTGTGGGATGTGGGCATCGCTGGCTGGCCAGCGTTTCTTGCCCATCATCAGTTGCCTTTGAGAAGGTGGTGGTGAGCTGCCTTCTCGAACCACTGGAGTCCACCTGCTGTGGGTTGACCCACAGTGCCATTAGGGAGGGAATTCCAGGATTTTGACCCAGCGACAGGGACGGAATGGTGATATATTTCCAAGTCCAGATGATGAGTGGCTTGGAGGGGAACTCCAAGATGGTGGTGGTCCTATATATTTGCTGCCCTTGTCCTTCTAGATAGAAGTGGTCATGACTTTGGAAGGTGCTGTCTGAGGATCTTTGGTGAATTTCTGCAGTACATCTTGTAGATAATATAAACTGCTGCTACTGAGATTCGGTGGTGGGGTGGGGGGAGTGTATGCTTATGGATGTAGTGCCAATCAAGTCGGCTGCTTTGTCCTGAATGGTGTTGAGTTTCTTGAGTGTTGTTAGGGCTACACTCATCCAGGCAAATGGGGAGTATTGTATCGCACTCCTGACTTGTGCCTTGTAGATGGTGGACAGGCTTTGAGGAATCCGGAAATGATGAGCTATTTGCTGTAGTATCCCTAGCTTCTGACCTGCTTTTGTAGCCACTGTTTGTGGTGACTGCAGTTGAGTTTCTGGTCAGTCATAGCTGCCAGGGTGTTGATAATGGGGAATTCAGTGATGGTAACACTGTTGAATGCCAAAGGGCAGTGGTTAGATTGTCTCTTATTTGTGTTGGTCATAGCCTGGCAGTTGTATCGCGCGAATGTTACTTATTTGCCACTTGTCAGCCCAAGCCTGGATATTGTCCAGATCTTGTTGCATTTGAAAATGGACTGCTTCAATATCTGAGGAGTCACGCATGGTGCTGAACATTGTGCAATCATTGGCGAACATCCCTACTTCTGACCATAAAATGGAGGGAAGGTCATCGAAGCAGCTGAAACTGGTTGGGCCTAGGACACTACCCGGAGGAATCCTGCAGAGCTGTCCTGGAGCTGAGATGATCTGATGTCCAACAACCGCGACCATCCTCCTGTGTGTCAAGTATGACTCCAACCTCTGGAGAGTTTGCCCCCGATAACCACTGCTTCCAGTTTTGATAGGGGTCCTTGATGCCACACTCAGTTGAATGTAGCCTTGATATCAAGGGCTGTCACTCTCTCCACGCTTCTGGAATTCAGCTCTTTTGTCTATGGTTGAACCACTGTAATGCGGTCAGGAGCTGAGTGGCCCTGGTGGAAACCTAACTCGGCGTCACTGAACAGGTTTTTTTCTGAGCAGCTGCTGCTCGGTAGCACTGTTGATGACCCGTTCCATCACTTTACTGATGATTGAGAGAAGACTGATGAGGTGGTAATTGGCCAGGTTGGATTTGTCCTGCTTTTTATGAACGAGACATTACTTAGGCAATTTTTCACATTTTCAGGTAGATACCAGTGTTGTAACTGTACTGGAACAGCTTGGCTAGGGGAGCGGCAAGTTCTGGAGCACAAGTCTTCAGTACTATTGCTGGAATGTTGTCAGGGCGTGTAGCCTTTGCAATACCCAGTGTCTCTAACCGTTTCTTGATATTATGTGAAGTGAATCAACTTGGCTGAAGACTGGTATCTGTAATGCTGGGGACCGCTGGAGGAGGCCGAGATGGATCGTCAACTCGGCACTTCTGGCTGAAGATTGCCGCGATTGATTGATCCATTGATTGTGGGATCCCTTAGCTCCATCTATCACTTGCTGCTTATGCTGATTTGCATGCATGTGGTCCTGTTTGGTGGCTTCACCAAGTTGACACCTCATCTTCAGTTAAGTTTGGTGCTGCTCCTGGCATGCCCTCCTACATTCTCTAGTATTGATCCCCTGGTTTGATGGTAAAGATTGAGTGGGGAATATGCTGGGCCATGAGGTTACAGATTGTGCTGGAGTACAATTCTGCTGTTGATGGCCCACAGCGCCTCATGGTTATCCAGTCATGAGTTGCTCGACCTATTGGAAGTCTATCCCATTTAACACAGTGATAGTGCCACACTACATGATGGAGGTTATTCTCAACGTGAACGCAGGTCTTTGCCTCCACAAGGATGTGTGGTGGTCACTCTAACCAATACTGTCATGGACACATGCAACTGCAGCTGGCAGATTGGTAAGGATGAGCTCATCTGCCCCTTGTATTTTTAACTGGTTAAGCTTGGTGCTTTGGAAGGTGCTGGCAAAAGAAGCTCTTCCCTCTTTTAGCATTATTCAATTCTCTCTTCTTTGCCCTTTCATCTGTGGGACAGTAGTCATGTACATCTTGCTTGCTGTGCACATCCAGAATATAATCTCCACTCACGCTACTAATACATGTGAATTTGAAAATTTGGTTTTTGGTTTTGAAGCATGAAAGCTTTGTCAGCTGTATATTTAACTCTGGAATATATCAAATGAGGAACAGTAAATCATAGTTCTATCTGCTCTAAGCTGATTGACCTACTCCTGCTTGTATTTCCTGTGTCCCTTTGTTCGAACAATGTTTGCAACGTTCTTATCTTTATAGCAGAAAATTATTTTATTTTGCATGTATTGTTTCCTTGCTGCAGATTTACTCATGAATTGTCTCACTGGAAAAGCGTTGGCTGGCTCTATGGAACGGAAGTCTTTTGAGTTCCGAGTTTCTGAAGACACTGCAGCACTTATAGATATCGCATTGGGTACCTCAGTAGAACCAGGGTACAAAATCTGGAGGAGAATGCAGGTTTACGCCAACAGCAGTGGTAATTTTTGACTCTTGCATAATTTCATCCAATGCTGTTTTATCGCTTGTCTAGCTTTTCTGAACGTTCTATTGTTTTGATGCAATTTATTATGAATTAAATAATTAGTTGAAGCGAGCTTTGATAGATTTAATCTCATTATGAAATGTTGCTATGTGATTCCCTTTTAAATGGAGCTGAAATTATAGCTGGCTGTGAACAGGAAAGGTAGTTAGTAGCCTAAGTTTAGTTAAATAATATTTTGTATAATTGGATCATCTTTGTGCTACTGTGAAAAAGACGTGTTTTGTGCTTAGCAGATTAAGTTGAGTTGTGTATCTGTCAATTTAGTTATTCGATAATTTTGAGCAGCTCCGAACTGGGCCTTCATGAAGCAATGGGGGCCATTAGCAAGAACAAAATTGTATTCTGATTTAAACTATAATACTATTGCCCAGTATTTCCTTTACTTTTATCATTACCATTGAATTGGGGAAATCCACCCTGCTTCACTGAGGAGGGCAGAATAGCAATAAGCAAACTGAAAAATGACATAGCAAGTTGGATCCTCAAACAAAAGACTACTCAAGCTAAAAAATGAAACCAGAATGCAATGGACATTGTTAAGTGGTCCCATGACCAATAGATCAGATCAAAGTTCTTCAGTTCTGTTGCTGCCAGTCATGAATGATAATGGAAAATTAAATAATGAAGTGGAGGAGGAGGCTGCACAAATATTCCCATGGTGGAGGAGCCCAGCATATCAGTGCAAACTATAAGGCTGAAGCATTTGCGATCATAATAAGCCAGAAGTGATTGGATGATTCATCTCAGGCTCCTCCTGAGGCCCTCAGCATCCAATATGGCAGCTCCCACAAGTTTGATACATCCCAAATGATATCAAGAGACAACTGAAGGCACTGGTTACAGTGAAGGCTCTGGGCCCCAACTATATCCTGGCTGTAGTACTGATGGTTTGTGCTCTTGTACTAGCCTTGTCCCTAGCCAAGCTGTTCCTATAGTTACATCAGTAGCATCTGTGTAGTAATGTGGAAAATTGGCCATGTATATGCTGTCCACAAAAATCGATGGTTTGTTTCTCTTACCCACATGCTACAGATGTGCCCGTGTGCACATAAAATACCATCACCATCACTGCTCTTCCTTGGCAGCTAACATTCTGTCCCATGAGTTTAACTTCTGCCATGCCAAATAATAAAATTGGATTTATTAAATCTGGTTATTTATTGGCTGGGGTCAAGAATTTATCATGAAATTTATACAATGAAGGCTGCTTCAAATGAGCTAATTTGATTCGTAGTTGAGAAGTTTTCTTCAGTTAAGAATTGCATAAGAAGTATTTTGATTACATTAAACAATTGTTTGATTTGCTTTGTTTCAGAATGGGAACATGGTACAAATGGAGATCATTTGTTGGACACAGTGTCCCGTTTTGTTCTTGCAGTATTACTCAAGCACACAGGATTATTTCAAGAGGCGTGCAAAGATGACCGGTAATTTCAATAAATGTAAAGAAGAACAGGCAGGCCCTCTGATGGGGAGAAAGGAAGGACCTCAAATTTAAAGTTTTCTGGTTGACTAAAAAATAGAGATTAAAATGAAATAAATTATGATAAATGGCTTTTTCATAACACAGTAAAGAACCAAGCTGAATACCAAAAGTACAGAGGAGGGCTTAAAAAAAAATCCAAGTGGGTGAAGGTTCATTGCACTCCCTCAATGGCAATGATATCTTTCCTGAAAACAGGAGACCAAAACTGCACGCACCACTCCAGGTGCAGACTTACTAAGCTTGAATCAAGACTTCATTACTCCTGTACTCAAATCCTCTTGCAATAAAGGTCAGCATTCCACCAGCTTTCCTAAAAGCTTGTTGCAGCTGTATGTTAGCTTTCAGTGATTTATCAATAATGTCAACTAGGTCCCTTTGTACACCCACCCCTTCTATCTTCTCACCATATAAATACTCCATACATCTGTTTTGACTACTGAAGTGGATAACATCACATGTTTCCACATGATATTCCATCTGCCACGTTCTTGCCCATTCACTAAGTCTGTCCAGATTCTCCTGCTTTGCATCATCTTCAAGCAATTCATTGATGTATATTAGGAACAATTGAGCCCAAGTACTGATCCATGAGTACTCCAAGTCACAGCCTGCCAACAAGAGAATGACCCATTTATTCCTCCTGTTTTCTTTCTGTTAGTCAATCATTTAATCCAGGCCAGTACATTACTTCCTATCCCATGTGCTTGAATTTTGCTAAGCAGCTTCCTATGGGGTCTTTATCAAAACCTATCTGAAAATTTAAGTCTGGTGGTTTTCCCTCATCAATTTTGTTAGTAGCATCTTTAAAAAATAAACTCTCAATGAGTTAGTTAAGCACATAATTTCCCATTTGCAAATCAATGCTGACTATGCCCAATCAGATCATTTTCAACCACCTGTCCATCCTTTGTAATAGATTCTACCAATTTCATGAGTTCTGATGTAAGACTAACTGGTCTATAGTTCCCTGTTTGGTTTTTCTTGTGCTCCCTTCTGAAGTAGTACAATGACATTTGTACATTTCAATTCACAGGAATCATTCCAGAATCTGTAGAAATTTAAATGATGCATCAATGCGTTGACATCATAGCCACCTCCTTTAACAATCTGAACGTAGATCAACAGGTCCTGAGGATTCATCAACTTTCAGCCCTATTAACCTCCTACTGCAAACTTTTTACTGATACTAATTTCCTTTAACCTCCATTCTCTCTAGCCACTTGGATTTCAAGTGTTTGGAGACTTCTGGTATCTTCCTCAGTGTAGACAAACATAAAGCAATCATTTAGCTTCTCTGCCGTTCCTGTATTCACCATTATAAGCACAATCATGAGAATTCATAACTGAGCTATGAGTCCATAAGATATAGGAACAGAATTAGGCCATTCAGCCAATCAAGTCTGCTCCATCATTTGATCATGGCTGATATGTTTCTCAACACCATTCTCCTACCTTTTCCCCATAACCCTTTTATTCCCTTATTAATCAAGAACCTATCTATCTATCTCATCTTAAATATACTCAATGAGTTGGCCTCCACAGCTCTGTGGCAATGAATTCCAGAGATTCACCATGCCCTAGCTGAAGAAATTTTTCCTCATTTCAGTTCCAAAGGGTCTTGCCTTCACTGAGGCTGTGCCCTGGGTCCTAGTCTGTCTTCATAGTGGAAACATCTTCTCCATCTCCACCTCCACCCTATCCAGGAATACCCTCTGTATTCTGTCAATTTCAATGAGATTTCCCCTCATCCTTCTATTGAGTACAGACCCAGAGTCCTCAACTGCACCTCATTTGACAAGCCTTCGCTTCTGAGATCATTCTTGTGAACCTCCTCTGGACTCTATCCAAGGCCAGCATGTCCTTTCTTAGATATGGGGCCCAAAACTGCTCTCAATATTCCAAATATGGTCTGACTAGAGCCTTATACAGCCTTAGCAGTACATTCTGCTCTTGCATTCTAGGCCTCTCGAAATGAATGCCAACATTGCACTTGTCTTCCTAACTGCCAAGTGAACACCTCCCACCTCATCTTTAGCTTAGAATAAGCCTGGCATTTGAGTACAAAGAATCACAACTTGAGAAATATATTAGAGGATGTCTGACCATATGGAATCACAATCGCTTTATTGTTTGAAGACAGCAGTGATAACAGGAAAAATAAATCATAGGATGGGGTAAATAATTTTTTTTTTAAATTAATGATGTTCCTTTACCTCAGAAGCATGATACAGGCATATTTCCATATGTCACATTGTTGGCACAATTCTTAGGTAAAGGCCACATCTTTTTATTTTTATTTATTTTTGGGTTGTGGATCATAATGAGAAAAGAATTCTGATTTGAACCAAGGAAACTGTCAAATGAGATGTTACAGTTTTTCCAATGAGTTCCAGAAACAACTACTTTTGCATTGCATTGTATTTGTACCATTATCTTGTTTAACAGTGAAGGGAGGATTGTTGGATTCATCAGTGTTGTGTGGATGTGTTCAGGACAGCTTTGCCCGGAACTAGTCTGTTGACTTTTTTTTACAGTCAGGGTCAATTGTGGGAGTCGGGAGTATTCATCATGGTAGCACCTCTCTGGCTCCTGGGCAGTTGGACAGTCTGTGTGTGCATGATACAGTCTCCAGACTCTTAAATAGGCAGCATTTTCTTTCTCCTTGAAAAGAAGTCACAAAGAATTGGAGATAGCTGTTGTCTCTCACCATTTGCCTAAGCTGCTGCCTCTAACAGCAACCAAAAGATTGAGCAATTAGTGTGCGAACTGCCTTGTGTTTTCAGTAAGGAACTGAAAGGACTGTGAAAGAACAAGATCAGAAGGACTTGGAAGAAGTGAAAGAACACCTCATTGAATCCTGTGGACTGGTGCAATTGAACTATTTTCCCTTTTTTTTTCTCCTTCTTCTATCCATAGCATCTAATGTTTCTTTTGCTTGTTCTGTCCGTACATGTATGTAGAGATTTTAAGAAGAGATACATTTTGAGTTGAAGAGTTACAAGTTATTTTTTGTTTGCCTATTATTAAAACTGATTTAATTATAATAAGTATTACTTGTTTAATACTGAAACCTGATTAGTTTATTTTATGTTGACCTGAGATAAGTAGGAAAGTAGGGTCTTTATGTGATGACCCCAGGAGTACTTTAACTCAAGTAGCAGTGCAGTTTCACGACACTTTCATAGAGCATAGAACAGCACAGGCCCTTCAGCCCACGATGTTGTGCCGACCTATTATTCTGCTAAGATCAGTCTACCCTGCATACCCTACGTTTTATATCCTTCATGTGCCTAACCAAGAATTGCTTAAAAGTCTCCAAAGTATTTGACTCCACTACCACTGCCGGCAGGGCATTCCACACGCCCACCACTCTTTCATACATGTGGATGTTATTTGTTGCTCATAACTAACTGCCCTTGAAATAAGTCGTTTGCTAGGCCTTTTGGAGGATAGAAAAAAGAGCAGTACATTATTGTGGGTCTGAATTACATGTAGGCCAAATCAGGTGAGGATGAATGGTAAATGAGATGTGCTTTTTTTTTTAAAAGAATCAATGATTGTTTAGTCGTCACCATGACTGACAATAGCTTTTAGTACCAAATTTTATTAATCGCTTAAATTCCACCAGCTGCCAGGATGAGATTTGAACGCATGTCCCCATAGTATTAGCCTGGGCCTCTGGATTAGTATTCCAGTGACATTATGACCACTCCCTGGTCTTCCTCTGTCTTTTGAAATATACTGGGCTTACAATTTCATTCAAAAACAAATCATTTGCTAGATGCTTCTTATTGTATTTGCAGGTGCCACCCCAGTGAGGGACTTGTGGAAGTTTATCAATGTGTCTACAAGGTTAGAAGTACACTACTGTCTCAAAAGAATGTTGTCTATAATACTGCAGAGGTGCAGCTGCCCACTTGGCCCAGACAGGTAAAAAATTAACCTAATGTTGATATATATATATACACACACGTTTGAGCATATAAACAAGGAACAAGAGAAAGCCATTTGGCCCCTCGAGCCTGCTCCACCATTTAATAAGGTCATAGCTGTTCCGATTATAACCTCAAATCTGCATTCCTATTTTCCCCAGACAACTGTTTAGCCCCTTACTTTTCAAGAATTTATCCACCTATGCCTTATAAAAAGTATTCAAAACTATAGTTACACCCTCTTTTGAGAAAGAGAGTTCTGAAGACTTGCAACTTTCTGAGAGTAAAATTTTTGCCCCATTTTGGTTTTCAATGGGTGACCACTCACCTTTTAAGTAGTGATTCCTAGTTTGAGATGCTCATAAGAAAAAATGTCCTCTCCACATCAATCCTCTCAAGACTCCCATATGCATATTTCAATCAAGTCATCTCTTGCACTTCCAAACGCCAGGAGACATGAGCCTAGCCTGTTCAACCTTTCATCATAAGATAACCTGCTAATTGCAGTTTTAGTATAGTAAATGCTTGAATCGTCTCCAATGCATTGATGTCCTCTTTTAAATAAAGTGACCAATACTATCCATAGTACTCCCAGGTGTAATCTCACCTGTGCCCTGTATAACTAAAGCATAATCTACCTACTTTGTATTTGCTTCCCCTCATGGTAAATGATAAGCCATCTTCTCTTCAAGCCCAACCTCTCCAAACTGTCCTGTACCTGAAATTTCTCATCACTGGCACCATTCCTGTAAATCTTGTCTGTACTCTCTTCAATCCTTCCTGTGGTGTGGAGCTCAGTACTCCTGGTGATGTCGTGCAAGTGTCTTGGAAAAGTTCAGCATAACCTCCTTGCTCTTATATGCTGTGTCTGGTTAATAAAGCTTAGGATAGTATAAACTTTATTAACTGCTCTCTCCACCCATCCGGCTACCTTCAGTGAACTATGCAGTACTCCTATACCCATATCCCTCTAATCCTATACCCCAGTAAGTATTGTACCCTGTATTTGTGTTCTGTGTCCATATTCTTCATATAAAATGCATCACATTACAAGTCTCTGCATTGAACTTCACGTATACCACCTATCTGCTCACTTTACCGACTGGTTTGTCCTTATTGGAGTTCTACAGTGTCCTCCTTGCAGTTTACAATTTTCATGTCATCTGTAAACTTTGAAATTTATTCCCTGCGCACCAAGGTCTAGAGGATTAATATATATCAGGAAAAAAAAGTTCAAATTCTGACCCTCAGGTAACTCGGTTTCAAACCCTCCTTCAGTTTGAAAAATATCTTTCGAGTGCAGTTTTTCCAATTGCTCAGCCCATTTTGTATCCATATTGCTACTCTCCTTTTTATTCCACGAGATACAACCAACATAATCAAAGACCCCTCCCACCCCAGTTATACCCTCTACCACCCTCTTCTATTGGGCACAATATATAGAAGTTTGAATACATGTATGAATAGATTCAGGAACAGCTTCTTCCCCGCTGTTATCAGACTCTTGAACAGACCTCTCAAATGCTAATTCTGATCTCTGCACCTTCTCTGCGGTTGTAACATTGTATACTGCCCTCTGTTCTGCTACCCTGATGCATTTTGTATGATACGATCTGCCCATGTAGCACGCAAAACAACACACTTCAATGTATCTTGTGGCAATAAATCAATCAATCAAGTCTATCCTGAATAATTGTTTCTAAAAGCCTCCCCAGCTCTGAATTAAACTCACTGGCCTATAATTGCTGGATTTATCCTTACAAAAGTTTTTGGACAAGGATCAATGTCTGCAATTCTCCTGTTCTCCGACATCTCTCTCCACTCTAGAGAAGACTGAACGATTGCGGCCAAGGACCCTGCAATTTCTGCTTTTGCGTCTTTCAACATCCTTGGGTGCATTCCATCTAGCTCTGATTTCTTGTCACTTCTTTCTAATCAATATCGAACCATTCTAGTTTTTCCTGCTCAGTCACCATCACCACTTTCAGGGCAGTCAAGAATGGGCAATAAATGCTGACCTAGCCACTGAAGACCACATAGGAATAGGAGTTGGCCGTGCAGCTCCTTGAGCCTGCTCCACCATTCAGTAAGATCATAGCTGATCTGTGGCCTAACTCCATTTGCCTGCTTTAGGCACATATCTCTTGATACCCTTGCTTAATAAAAATTTATCCGTCTCAGATTTAGATTTAACAATTGAATTAGCATTGATTACTCTTTGCATGTAGAAGTGCTTTCTAACTTCTGTCTTGAATGATCCAGCTCTAATTCTGAGACTGTCCCTGGTCCTAGAATTATCAACCAGTGGAAATATTGTCTACCCTGTCATTTCCTGTTAATATCCTGAATATCTTGATTAGATCACCCATTAACCTTCTAAATTCTATAGAATAAAGACCTAATTTATCTAATCTTCCCTCCTAACTTCACCCTTGAAGTCCAGGTATCATGCTAGTAAACCTCATTGAACTCCCTCCTCGGTTTTCCTTCCTAAGGTGTGGTGCCCAAATCTGCTGTCAGTACTATACATGAGGCCTAACCAGCATTTTGTGTAACTGCAGCATACCGTCTGCATCCCTATACTGCAGCCTTTTGGATATGAAAGCCAGTATCCCATTAGTTGTCTTGATGATTTTCTACACGTGTTTGTGGCATTTTAAAGAGCTATGCAACTGAACCCCTAAATCTCTCAACATCCACTGTGCTTTACTTTGCAACAATTTTAGAAGGCACAATTTTATGATGTTGTCAACATTTTACAATGCTGCCCAATTTTTTTGTTGTAGGATTGATTCCTTGGATGTCATAATAAAATGTCTTGAAGGGATCAGGCAACCTTGTGTTTTTTCTCTATTGGAAAGCAGCATTCTCAAAGTTTGAGCAGGGAATCTAAAAACTAATGAAAAATGATTACATGTACTACATTTGAAAGCAATAATTATTTAGTATATTAAGTACGTTATTAATTTTTAGCTTTCAGATGTCTCCAATAATGTTGAAGATGAACCGAGAGAAAGCTGTAGTACCACTGAACAAACAGCAAACATTAGACAATCAGAGGAACCACAATACAACCCGGAAAGAGAGATTGTGCTATTGGACACGGAGGATTTCCCAAAGATAAGCAGTGTGTAAACGGAGATATCATTATTTGCCAGTTTTATAACCTTTTAATTTGTCTTTCAGAAAGACTGAAATTATTATCCTGTATGTAAAAATGAATGCCCACAGTATGTTTAGCTAGCTTTAAAGAAAATCCATCTGTAAGTGATGTTCTTTAAACTCTCAATGTTTTATTTTCTTGGTGTGATTATAATAATGACATTCCTTGATTATTAAGATGGAATCTGTCAGCCAGAATATGCGTTTGTTAATGCACTCCTGAAACTTACAATGTAAAATCTGCATTTAAGTTTACATGATTTTTATATAGTGATTTAATATGGAGGAAAATATAAAACATAAAAAATATTTTTAAGTATTAGGATATTAATTCTTCTTTTCCCATATGACAGAGGTTTTAGAGTGTTTCCTAGCTCGAAAGGCTGCTTGTCATCATGAAAATGAAACTGTATATGAATACTCGGGCACAAGTAGCCGACCTAACAGTACAGGCAGCGTGGAAATTCCAGAAGCCGAAAATACTCCGAAAGAAAAAAGAAGGGATTCAGAAGAGCAATATTCCTTTATATCCATGTGCCACTATGTAATTTTACGCTGTGCCTTCCTCATTCTTGGAGTACGGGCCGTATGGCTGGGAAAAGGATGGCAAGAAGAGCCAACATTAGCTAAAACTAGGTCAGTCATTAAGATTATTCCTTTTCCTCTCCCCTACACCTTTATTTCTTCCTTTCTTTCATCCATTTTCTCTTTATTCTTTTCTTTTCACTTTTGCTTCCTCTCTTGTTTTATTCCATCTCATTTTAGAAGCCAAGATGAATCATGGAAAATTCTTATTTTCTAAATGTAACAAAAGAAGAAAAATTAATTGTAAAATGTTGTAGCTTTGTAATGCCAAACTTGGCTTTTAAATTTTGTTTGAAGGATAAAGGGCAGGCTGGAGAAGACAAGAAGCTCTATATTTGAAGGCACAGAAAATAATTTGCGTTCCTTTGAATGCTTTCTTATTTAATGCCATAACACATACATGCTTCATACTTGGAAATTCGAATCATAGAATCCCTACTTTGTGAAAAGAAGCTATTTGGCCCATCAAGTCCATACTGACCCTCTGAAAAGCTTACCACCCTCTCCCTCTAACCCTGCATTTACCATGGCTAACCTGCTAATGTGCAAATCTTTGGACTGTGTGACGAAACCTGAGCACCTGGAGGAAACCCATGCAGCTACAGGGATAATGTGCAAACTGTACACAGACAGTCACCCAAGGCTGGAATCAAACCTGGGTCCCGAGCACTCTGAGGCAGCAGTGCTAACCGCTGAGCCACTGTTCGGTGCTTTTGTATTTTTTTTTTAGAAAGTATTTTAAATAGCTACTTACTCTTTTTTTCTCGTAGGAAAGGAAGTTCTATGCAAGAGGAGCAGTCATCCCGGGCAAGACTCAGACAGAATCAAAGTGACTGTGATGCAAGGAAGCAAGTGAATAAAGAAGTATGTCTTCCACAATCAGACATTTTCTGCAGTTTTCAAACTATAGTGGGAAAAATCAATTTTTGTCAACCTCCCTTTATTTACTGAGCTGCTGCCTTATTAATTGCCTTGACTTATTAGGAAATAAACATTCACATATTAACTGTATTAACCTCATTACAAATGGTCCTAGATACATTAATGGGGTTAAAGGCTGACAAATCCTGAGGAGCTGATAATCTTTATCCCAGGAAGTGGCCCTGGAAATATTGGATGCATTGGTGGTCACCTTTCAAAATTCAGTAGGGTGTCAAATGTACCTCATGATTTAAAAAGAGGGAGAGAAAACACGGAGAATCACAGACCAGGTATCCTAACATGGGGCAAATACTAGAGTCTGTTATAAAACAGAACACTTGGAAAGCATTAACAGGATTAGACAAAGGCAGCATGGATTTATGAAAGGGAAATCACCCGAAACATCAGCTTTCCTGCTCCACTGCTCTCTGGCCTGCTGTATTCCTCCAGCTCCACACTTTTTGTTATATCTTACAACTAATCTTCTGGATTTTTTGAGGATGTATCTATGAAAATAGAGAAGGAACAAACAGTGGTTTTTAGATTTCAAGAAGCCTTTTGATAAAATTTCATGTACGACACTAGTGGGCAAATTTAAAGCACACAGCTTTGGAGGTAATATACTGACATGGATTGAGAACTGGTTGACAGTCTGTCAACCAAAGTCGGAATAAATAGATCATTTTCTGGTTGGCAGGCAGTGACTAGTGGTGTACCACAGGGATCAATGCTTGGGCCCTAACTATTTGTGATATAGTTAAATGACTTGGATGAGGGAACCAAATACAATATTAACAAATTAGCTGAGGTCACAAAACTAGGTAAGATTGAGTTGTGAGCACAAGGAGGCTTCAGGGTGATAAACTGAGTTTGTCAGAAAACACATGGCAGATGCAGTGCAACATGGATAAATGTGAAGTTATACACTTCAATGTGAAAAGTAGACTGTTATTTAAAAGGTGATATGTTGAGAAATGAGTGTACAACAGGATCTGCATGTTCTTGTACACCAGTCAATGGAAGTAAACAGGCAGGTGCAGCAAGCAATTTGGAAGGCAAATGGTATATTGGCCTTCATTGCAAGAAGAGCTAAGTTCAGAAGTAGGGGTGTTTTACCAAAGTTATATACAGTCTTGATGAGACCACACTGGGAATATTTTGTACAGTTTTGGTCTCCCTACCTAAAAGAGAATATACTTGCCATCGAGGGAGGCAGTGAAGGGTCAATAGGCCGATACCAGGGATGTCAAGACTGTCAAATGAGGAGTGGTTGGTTCTACTAGGTCTGTGTTCAAGAGTGTTTAGAAGAATGAGAGAGGATCTGATTGAAACCTATAAAATTCTACTAGAGCTAGACAGACGAGATGCCAGAAGGATGTTCCCCCGGATTGGGAGTCGAGAACCAGAAGGTCATAGACTGAGCATGGGGTAGGTCATTTAGTGCTGAGATGAGAAAATATTTCTTCACTGAGTGATCAGTCTGTAGGATTTGCTACCGCAGAAGATTGTGGAGGATGGATTAGTAAGTATATTCAAGCTGTTAATGTAAATTTGAAACAGTTACGATTCAAATATTTATCATATGAACACATGAAATAGGTGCAGAAATAAATCGAGCAGCTCCTCAGGGCTGCTGCACAATTTGGTAAGATCATGGCTAACCTGCTGTGTTTTGAAATTCACATTTCCATCTCATCCTTATAACTTTGGATTCACCTGCCTAATAACTATCCGTCCACCTCTATCTTAAAGAAAACATAATGACCCTGCTTCCACCGCCTTTTGGGGCAGAGGTCCAGTGTTGCACAACCCTCTGAGACAAGAAATTTCTCCCCATTCCTGTTCCAAAAAGATGACTCTTTAATATTAAACAGAGTCCCTTAGTTCTGGACTCACCAAAAAGTGGAGGCATCCTTACCAAGTCCAACATGTCAAGACCATTCAGGACCTTTTGCACTTGAATCAAGCCTCCCCTCACTCTGAGACAAAAAAAAACTCTGAGGAAGGGTCACTCAACCCGAAGCATTAACTCTGATTCTCCCCACAGATGGTGCCAGACCTGCTGAGCTTTTCCAGCAATTTCTATTTTTGTCTGTGATTCACAGCATCTGCAGTTCTTTTGATTTTTAGTATTTGACTCCCCTCACTTTCAGTGGAAATATGGAAGCAAACTCAACCTGTCAAACCTATCTTCTAAAACAACCCATTCATTCCAGGTATCAATCTAGTGAATCTCCTCAGAATCACCTCCAATGCATTGACATCTTTCCTTAAGGTAATCAAACTGCATACTATATTCAAGATGATTGATAGTAGGAGACAGAGGGTGGTGGTGGAGGGTTGCTTTTCAGACTGGAAGCCTTTGATGATTGTGTGCTGCAAGGATCAGTGCTGGGTCTGCTGCATTTTGTCATTTATATAAATCATTTGGATGTGAATATAGGAGGTATGGTTAGTAAGTTTGCAGATGACGCCAAATTTGGTGGTGTAGTGGACAGTGAAGGTTATCTCAGAGTACATTGGGATCTTGATCAGATGGGCCAGTGCACTGAAGAGTGGCAGATAGCATTTAATTTAGATATATATGAGGTGTTGCATTTTGATGGGGCAAATCAGGGCAGGAATTACACACTTAAAGGTAAGGTCATGGGGAGTATTGCTGAACAAAGATGTTGGGATGCAAGTTCCTAGTTTCTTGAAGGTGGAATTGCAGGTTGACATGGTAGTGAAGAAGGCTTCTGGTACACTTAGCTTTATTGGTCAGTGCATTGAGTATAAGAGTTGGGAGGTCAATTTGCAGGTGTACAGGACATTGTTTAGACCACTTTTAGAATTTGGAGGTATATAAAATCATTAAGGGCATGGATAGGATGAATAGCCAATGAATAGCCAAGGTCTTTTCCTAGGGTAGAGAGTCCAAAACTGGAGGCCACAGATTTAAAAGGAACGTAAGGGGCAATATTTTAATGCAGAGGGTAGTGCATGTACAGAATGAGCTACCAGGGGAGGTGGTGGAGACAGGTACAATTGCAACATTTAAATGGCATCTGGATGGGTACATGAATAGGAACGGTTTAAAGGGATATGGGCCAAATGCTGGCAAATGGGACTAGATTAATTTAGGATTTCTGGTTGGCATGGATGAGCTGGACCGAAGGGTCTGTTTCCATGCTGTACGTCTCTGACTGTCTGGTCTATGATTGCTCTGTGTAACAGAAGCATAACATTCTTTTGTAATCAATTCCTCTCATATTAAAGGATAGCATCCCATTTGCCACCTTGATTACATGCAATACCTGCGTGCTAACTTTTTGTAATTCATACATTAGAATTTCCAAAACTCCATGAAGTTCTGAGGAAGGGTCACTGGACCCGAACGTTAGCTCTGTTTTTTTCTTTACGGATGTTGCCAGACCTGCTGAGCTTTTCCAGCAACTTCTGTTTTCGTCCATGACCTTTGAATTTTGCATTTCTTCAGTTCTCCATTTAAATAATATTCTGCTTCTTCATTAATTTTTTTTAACCACAGTGAGCAATTTCACATTTTCCCACATTATACTTCATCTGCCACATTTTTGCCCATTCACTCGGTCTTTCTGCAAAATCCTTCATCTTCAGATTAAACTTTCCTATCTATCTTTGTGTTGTCTACAAATACTTTCACTCCCCTCATTTACATCAGTGATGTATGTAGTAAAAATTTGAAGCCCTAGCGCAGACCGTTGCAAGACTCCACTTGTCACATACTTCCAAATAGCCAAAGATGCATTTATGCACGTCCTCCGTTTTCTGCCAGCCAGCCAGTCTTCTAAGCTAATCTTCTATCCATGCTCGTACGTATTTCCCCACACACCATGAACTTTTTACTTTCTGCAACAATCCTTTGGTATACTAAGTTTTTCTCCTTCCTTTCATTTTGTGTTAAATTCAGCTGAAGGAAACACTTGTATGTCCATTCCCATTAAATATTTGGGGCAGAAAATCCCTCGGGTATACTGCAAATTGGGCAATGTTTGATCAACTGGCTCTTATGTTGACCACTTGTTATTCAGTTTTATTATCATTAGTAGAATTGAATATCAGGCTCTGATCTGATAACTGACCACCATTTCTTCTCCACCTGTTGCCACAACCCAAGACAAATTTCTATCCATTAGTTTCTTTCTGTAAAACTTGGCCTAAATTTGGCATGCTGCAGATGATTTTTTATTGCTTCATGGCAACACTGTTGAGCAGGCAAAATCTTCTGTTCTGAATCTAAATTGATTGTTCTGTATTAGTTTTTTTTTATTATATAGTTATTGAAAACTGGCAAGACCAGCCATAAAACAAGGTACAAGAGCAGGCCAGAGATTAGGATTTGTGCAGCAAGTAACTCCTCTCCTTACTCCGTGAAGCCTATCCAACCTCGAAAGCACAAGTTAGGAGCGTGATGGAAAAGTCTGGCAGGACAGTAGGATGCTTAAAGAAACAGAGATCTTGGGGTCCTTGTCCATGGTTTCCTGAAGACAGCATGGCAGGTTAATGGGTTAGCTAAGAAGGTATATGGGACATTTGCCTTTATCAGTCAAAGTCTGGATTGCAAGAAAAGGAAGGTTATGTTGGAGCTGTACAGAACTTGTGTTAGGCCACAACTGGAGTATCGTGTGCAGTTCTGGTCAAGAATGAGATTGTAATAGAGGGGGTACAGGGAAATTCACTAGATTGTTGCCTGGGATGGAATATCTTAGCTGCAAAGAGAGCTTGGGTTGTTTTCTTTGGAGCAGTGAGTTTGTGGTCCTGACACGTGTGTTTAGGATTAAGGGGCATGGACAGGGTGGAGAGAAATTAACTGCCCCTTAAATGAATGGTCAATAACAAGGGGGCATAATTTTAAGGTGAAGGACAGAAGGTTTAGGGGGGAATTTGAGGAAATATTTTGTCACCCAGAAGGTGGTGGGGAATTGGAATGAAGTGCCTGGGAGGGTAGTTGAGGCAGGTAACTTCACAACCTTTTTAAAAGTACTTGAATGAGCGCTTGCAATGTCATAATATTCAAGTAAAATGGGATTAGTGTATTTTTGGCAGTATGCATGAGCCGAAGGGCCTTTACTGTCCTCTGATGCTATGACTTCCACTTGCCTGATTTTTTTTTGCAGCTCCAGCAACACTTAAGAAGCTCAATACCAACAAATGCAAAGCAGTCCACTTGCTTGGTACCCTATTCACCACCTTCAACATTGACTCAGATCACCTTTGACACACAATGGCAACAATTTATACTATGTACAAGTTGCGCTGCAATAACTCTCAAAGCCTCAGTTGACACACCTTCCAAACCTGTGACCTCTACTACTTAAGAAGACAAGTGCTGCAAATGTATAGGAAAACAACTACCTCCAATCCCCCTCCAAGTTATAATTGATGCTAATTAGAGATAAGATAGTTGTCGCTAATTGTAAAACTGATATTGATGGATAGAATAATTGTTTATATAACTAAACTTTTCAGCATATACTGTTAGTAAAAATTCCTCAATCCTCTGAGCTTTTTTTTATTGGCTGTTTAATGCCAGAATACTTGTCCTTTTTCGTTACTATTGTTGAGATTTGTTGATTCCTTACATTAACCACCCAGTTGCTATCTATTTCATTCCTTGGGCATATTTCTTGATGAGCATGATTTATATCCTAATTGAAAAGTGAATTGTTGGCACTCAACTTTCTCCTCCATCTAGATTACAAAAGTAGTTGATTTTTCTGTTACAGAATTTTGTAATTGCTTTAATCATTCAAAATTTCTTTCGTATTGTGCATTCTAGTTTTCTGAAGGTCAGTCAAGAATGCAGTCAAGATCATCTGAGCACACATTAGGTATGATTTCCAGGTGCTTGTTAACTTTTTCTTCCTTGTCACTACAATTTTCAAATAATTAGCTTATCAAAAAATTGATTCAATTAAGCTTGTTAATAGTACATGGTCAATCTGAAGCTTCTCCCAAATGGACTATACAAGTATAAGGAGGGATTTTAAGGGCATTTGATTATAAAACATCACAAGTTGCACTAATTCTGTCTAAATCAATGACAGCATCTCAAATGAAACTACTTATAATTACAAGTAATGTCACAATACTGATAGGAAGAATTGCATTGGAAATGAAGTCCCACTGTTCCACAAGTCTTCAAATATAAATGTGGCCAATTTGTTCACGAAGGTGATTAATGTCTGACTAACTATAAAAGAAACTCTCACCAGGTTTTGTCAATGAACAAACAAATTAAAAATTCATTATAACAAGCTTATCATCTAATGCTGCAAACTGGATTACTAATTATTAAATATTGCAAACTTGCAAGCTTCAACTACACACCTTTCAAATTCAAACATGCACACATCCATTCACAAATAGAATGGATGTGATGGATCAGACAAGCAGTTTTGCAGAAATAATGTGGATGGAAAGAAAAGACAAAAGGACACAAAGTCTGTCGATCAAGAGTCCAAACCACAAGGGAAAATGAGGTGACGAATATTTCTGTTGCCATGCAGTTAATTTGTGTTAATAACAGCTGACTGGCCATTCACTTCCTGCAACAACACAGTAACAGCATTGATGTTCCTGACAAACAGCCAGTTTAATTCTCTGGATGTGCTTGTTGACACCATAGAGCATGCGTGCTATTCCCCCTGTGAATGCATACTAATGGATGCAGCCATGATTGGATGTGGATTAGGGGTTGGCGAAAGACAACATGGGAGTGGAAGAGATCGTATCAGCAGGACTGGGGGTTTCAGGCCAGTGGGCGATACAGCTGGGGGAAGAGGGAGAGATTACCCCACCCCACCCAGCCCTACCTGTCTGTTCTTTTCCCTCCTCCACCCTGGCCCACTCTATTCCGCCCCAGCCCAATTTCTTACTTACCCCTCCACCTCCCGTACTCTCCTCAATTCCCCATTTTTGAATTTCTGAGTGGACACACACGGGCGTTCCAGTGTCAACAGACATTGCCTAAATGACATATTGTGACTCTGTGCTGCTGAAACTGTAGCAGTAGGTCAGTATGTCATTTAAAGGCATTCTGACATTTTTATTTGTCATTCAAATTTATTCTCTTTTTAAGTTAATCAGGGGAGATGCAGAGTGATGCCAGTATCATGCGTTCAGTTCAAACACTGGCTGAGTTTACCACGAAAACTCTCCTTCACAACCTCCCTCTTTGGCTGAAGTATGGGTTAAACCACCATCCGTCATCTGTCTAATGAGCGAGCAGCCCTACGGTCCAGTAGGACTTATGGCCACTTTATCTTTTAATCAGGAAGCCACTAAAGTGGTGATATTTTAACTGCACTTCCAATAAAGTCCACTAATGTGAATATATTGCAAACTTTTGCATTCTGTCTTTGAATGGAAAACAAAATTTGCCCTTATTTTTGCTTTTGTGGATGTGCTACTTAGTCTTGTCCTGTACTGTGTCCCACATATGTCACCTTCAGTTTGCCAAATATACTTTTAACCATATTTATGACCGATCATATTTGCAAATGATCATTTTGTAAAAGTGATGTAAATGTTCTTCCCAGATTTGACAGAATACACCAAACTATCAATATAGCCAACATAGTTGCATATTCCATGATGATCATGGTTAATTGTTGATGAGGTGCTGGTGCATTTTTCATTCCGGGATTTACGTTGATAAAGTCCAGCCAGTATAATAAAGGATGACGTTTATTTAACTCTTTCAGTTAATGGAACTTGCCAGTATCCATTTGTGTAACAAATCATGCATGTCCAATCCTCTTAACATAACTCTCCGAACATGGAACCTGATATGAATCAACCTTTGTTGCTGCGTTGACTTTGCAGCAATCAAAACATAGTTTTTGTCATCCATCAGATAGATGAGCTGCAACTACTTTGACTTGGTTCAATAATATTATTGCCCATGAACTTATTCTCTTCCTCACTTTAGTTAACTTTTCTGGAGTGAGTATAGAAGGATGTTACTTTATGGGCACTATATTCCCTAGGATTAGTAAAACATAATGGCAAAGGCATATTTCCCCAGCCTCTTCATTCAAAATTGAAGAGTCAATTATGGCTACTGTAAGTCACTTCAATATTTTTCTGGAAAATAGCATAATATTTTATCTCACTTTCCAATACTATTGTAGTATCCATTATGATTAATAGAGGATCAACTTTTGAATGTTCAATTTCTGATTCATTTTTAACTCATTCTGATATTTTTATTTCACTTAGCTTTTTTTCACTACTGTTCTGTTCTGACAATCCTCCATGGCTTAGTATCATTTTACCATTTGGTCAAAGTAGTCCATGCAGACCATGTTCCCAAACTAAATTAGTCCCACCCGCCTGGTCCTGGCCCATATCTCTCCAAACCTTTCCTATTCAGGTACTTATCCAAATGCCTTCTAAATGTTGTAATTGTACCTGCATTCACCACTTCCTCTGGCAGAGTATTCCACATACTAACTGCTCTGTGTTTTTTTTAAAAAAAGGTTGTCCCTCATGTCCTTTTTTAAATCTTTCTCCTCTCACTTTAAAAATCTGCTCCCTAGGTTTGAACTCCCCCACAACAAAAACAAAAGTTGCTGGAAAAGCTCAGGTCTGGCAATATCTGTGTAGAAAAAAATCAGAGTTAACATTTTTGGTCCAGTGACCCTTCCTCAGAACCTTCACAGATGCTGCTGGACCTGAGCTTTTCCAGCAACTTATGTTTTTGTTCCTGATTTACAGCATCTGCAGTTCCTCTGATTTTTATTTGAACTCTCCCACCTTAGGGAAAAGACCTTTGCTATTCACCTTATCTATGTCCCTCATGATTTTATAAGCCTCAATAAATTCACCTCTCAAACTCCTACACTCCTGTGAAAAAAATCCCAGCATGTTTTTATAACTCAAACCCTCCATTCTCAGCAACATCCTGGTAAAACGTTTCTGAACGTTCTCTATTTCAATAATAGCCTTCCTGTAACAGGATGACTGGAAAGCAGTCCAAAGAGGACTTGCCAACATCCTGTACAACCTCAACATGACGTCCCGACTCCTATACTCAAAGGTCTAAGCAATGAAAGCAAGCGTGCTAAACGCCTTCTCAACCACTCTGTCTACCTGACGCTTATTTCAAACAATTACATGCTTGAACGCCTAGGTCTCTTTGTTCTACAACACTACTCGGGGCTCTACCATTAATGGTTTAAGTCCAGCCCTTGTTTGTTTTGCCAAATTGCAATTCCTCGTGTTTAACCAGATTAAACTCTATCTGCCACCCCTCAGCACATTGACCCAATCAATCAAGATCTCCTTGTAATCTTAGGTAATGTTCTTCACTGTCCACTTTACCACCAATTTTAGTGTCATCCACAAACTGACTAACCATGCCTCCTCTCATTCTCATCCAAGCTATTTATATAAATGACAAACTGTCCCGATCCCTGTGGAACACCACTGGTCACAGGCCTCCAGTCCAAAAACAACCTTTCACCACCACCTTCTGTCCTACCATAAAGCCAATTTTGGATCCAATTGGCAAGCTCACCCGGAATCCCTTGTGATCTAGCTTTACTAATTAGTCTACCATGCGGAACCTTATCAAAGGTTTTGCTAAAGTCCAAGTAAACAGCATCTGCTGCTCTGCCCTCATCAACCCTTTGTTTACTTCTCAAAAACTCAAGTTTGTGAGACACAGTTACCCTCACACAAAACCACATTGACAATCCATAATCATTCCTCGCCTTTCCAAATGCCTGTAAATCCTGTCTTCCAGAATCACCTTCGTCTTTATTCGCTAGAACATCTATCTTTATTCATCTGTTGTTCTATAATCTTATCAGCCTTACCTTTTACTCTTACTGGAAAATAATGTCTCTGAACTCGCTGATTTTTCCTCCACGCTGGAGTATTTACATGCTTGAACTTATTTTGATTCGATAAGTTCCAGTGAACCTTTTAATGGTTCCCCAGAGATGGGCTACAGTGCCAGCACTTTTGTCCCCAGCAACAGAATTCCAACTTTTGGCCTTATCATCTGCCCTAGCTTTCATTATTGGTTGAGTACTTTTCAAAAGCTTTTTGACCAACCAGCTCGGATACTTTTGTTATGTTTCAAAGAAAATCTAACACCACAGGGCCTTCTCTGAGCTTTGGTTTCAAAAAAAGAAGTATTTGATCAATTTAAGTGATCCTCTCACCTCCTATCTATATGGCCAAATATTAATTCAAAAGGACTAAATTCTCTGCACTCATTAAGGATGTTCCTAATTGCAAACGGGAACAAGGAAATGCCTTTATCATTAAGGCATACCTGACAGTAAGCTGTAATCACATGGTGTTCAAAGTTTGCCATTTTTCTAATGCTTTCTGAGATTGTGGATGATGAGTCGAAGATGTAGTTGCTTGGAGAGAGCAAGAATTGCAGATACTGGAGTCAGAGTCAATACAGTGCGGAGCTGTAGGAACAGAGCAGGTCAGGCAGCATCAAAGGAGCAGGAAAGTTGACGTTTCGGGTCGTGACCCTTCATCAGGACTAGTGAAGAGCCTCGACCTGAAACGTCGATTTTCCTATTCCTCTGATGCAGCCTGACCTGCTCTGTTTCTACAGCTCCACACTGTATGGATGAAGTCAATGTGTAATTTGATTTATTCCCAAAACATTCATTATTTCTTTAATTATTTGCAACAATTTTAACCTTGATCTGATTATATTTTGTTGGGTAAATCATGTCTTACAGAGTCATAGAGTCCACAGAACAGAGACATCCCTTCGGCCCAGCCTTGTCCATGCTGACCAAAATGTCCATCCACACTAACCCCATTTCCCTGCACTTGGCCCATATCATTCTAAACCTTTTCTATCCATGTATTTGTGCAAATGCCTTTTTAATGTTGTTAATGTACCCACCTCAACCACTTCCACTGGCAGCTCATTCCATACGCGTACCACCTCTATGTTTTAAAAAAAAAAGTTGCCCGTCAGGTTCCCATGCATGCATTCTTCTTACCTTGAACTGATGTCCTCTCGTCCTTGATTCCCCAACCCTCTGAAAAAGATTGAGTGCATTCACCCTATCCATGCCTCTTAGAATCTTATACACTTCTATAAGATCCCCCCTCCGTCTCCTATGCTCTTTAAAAAAAAAAAAAAAAAAAAAAAAAAAGTCCTAGTTTGTCCAACCTCTCCCTATAACTCAGTCCCTGGAGTCCTGGCAACATCCTTGTAAATTTCTTCTGCACTGTTTCCAATTTATGAACATCCTTCCTTCCTATAGTAAGGTGACCAAAACTGAACACAATACTCCAAGTGCGGCCTCACCAGCATCTTGTACAACTACAACATAACTTCCCAACTTCTACACTCAGTGCCATGGCTGATGAAGGCCAGTGTGTCAAAAACTTGTTTCACTGCCCTGTCTACCTGTGATTCCACTTTCAGAGAACCATGCAGCTGAACTCCAAGGTCCCTCTGTTCCACTACACTCCTTTTAAGGCCCTACCATTCACCATGAATCTCCTACATTGATTTGACTTTCCAAAATGCAATACCTCACACTAATCTACATTAAACTTCATTTGCCATTTCTCGGCCCACTTTCCCAGCTGATCACGACCCTGCTGCAATTTCTGGTAACCTTCCTCACTGTCCACAAAATTATCTATTTTCATGTCATCTGCAAACTTACTAATCATGCCTTGTACATTCTTATCGAAATTATTGATATAGATAACAAACAGCAATGGGCCTAGCACTGACCCCGGAGGCTCACCATTAGTCACAGGTCTCCAATCTGACAAGCATCCTTCCACTGCTGACAAACAGGAGGCTGGAAGAACACGGCAAGCCAAGCAGCATGTGGAGGAAAGGAGCTGTCAACATTTTGCATATTTACCCTTCTTCAGGAGGGTCCTCCTTGAGTCCTGAAGAAGAGTAATACCCAAAATGTTGACTGCTCCTTTTCTCCACCTGCTGCCTGGCTTGCTGTGTTCTTCCAGCTTCCTGTTTGTCTACCTTGGATTCCAGCTTCTGCAGTTTTTTTTATTTTGTCTCTCATCCTTCCGCTGTTACTCTCTGCTTTCTACTGTCAAGCCAACTGTGTATCCAATTTGCCAGCTCTCCCTGGATTCCATGTGATCTAACCTTCCAGAGCAGCCTACTATGTGGAACCTTATCAAACGCCTTACTGAAATTCATACAGACTATGTCTATTGCCCTGCCCTCATCAACCTTTGTGGTCACTTCATCAAAGAACTCTAACAGATTTGTGAGGCATGATCTCCCATGCACAAGGTCATACTGACTACTACTAATCAAACCCTGTCTTTCCAAATGCATGTATATCAGAATCTAATCAAGTAACACAGATGTTAAGCTTACTGGTCTGTAGTTCCCAGGATTTTCTTTGTAGCCCTTCTTGAATAAGGGCACAACATTCACTACCCTCCAATCTTCTGGGACCTCACCCGTGGCTAATGATGATACAAATACATTTGCCAGGGCCCCTGCAATTTCTTCTCCAGCCTGATGCGGAGTTCTTGGATATATCTGGTCAGGACCAGGATATCTATCCACTTCCATACAGTCTAATACTTCCAACACCACCTCTACTGTGATCTAGACTGTCCCCAAGATATTGCCACTGACATCCCCAAGTTCCCGAGTCGTCTTTCTCTGCAGTAAACACGGAGGAGAAACGTTCATTGAGGAATTATGTCTCGATTTTAAAATAATCTATTCACTATCATTTTTGCTGTAATTGTCACCAGAGGCATTGCCTGAGTTTACCACCTTGTGCATTGATTATCTTTACCAGTAATTGAAGAAGAATTGTGTTGACTGTCCTGAATCATCTGTCAGTAATATGTTCTGAGAGAGCACACTTCATCTGCATGACTACAACAGTTTTAATATCTTTTTACTATCCTGATGAAGTCTCTTTCTTTTTCTGATTTCCTTATCCACTTTTACTACTGAAATCCTTCTCTCATTTCACTTCCAGAAATTGATTTTAGTATGTCCATTCTCATTACAATGTTTTCTTTTATATCACATCTAAGTTCTAACCTTTCTGCTTTATTATTCTGGAATCCTTCTGTTGGGATCCCTAAAATTAATTTCCTTTCCATTTTTTCCATCCCCACATATTCTATTCCTCCCAGTTTTCTTGTAGATTCCAATCTGACCAATCTACATGTCGCTGTCTGAGTGAAATATCATAGCTATCTGCCAGAACTGCTGCTTCCCTGATCTATCTTTCTTGACCAATTTTATTACTTGACCTCACCTGAATAACCCTCAGGGATTATCAGAAAGCTGTTTTGGATTTTTTCCATAATTCTGATTTACCTCGTTGTCAAAGTTATCCTCTAACTTTGATTTTTTAAAAAAACATTGTTTTCATAACATTTATTTTTCTCTTCTACAAATGTTTAATAAGGTTTCTTTCTTACCCTAAGTTTTAATTAATAAGCTCCAGGGGCAACCTCAAATGTATTGAATATTGTTCTTTTAACAAGTCTCTCAGTCTGCAGATTGTTCTTATTGGCCAGTGCATTACTTCATAGCTATCAAGACACACTGTAACATAAAGGTCCAAACATCTGTTGACTATTTCATCTTCTCCACTACCTTTTTGCATGGGGTGAAATATCTTTCAATTCCATTCTCATAAATTTAGGCACACATTTCTAATCAAATCAAATCTTCACTGGACTCTGAATAATCTGAGTTAGCTCCACTTTATTCTTCCTTTAAGATTTTCTGTTTCCAATTCATATCATCTAAGCTCGTTCTCTCTTTGAAGATCAAGGTTTTAAATTTCACTTCCCTTTTCTTAGCCCCTTATTTTTCTTTTTCCTTTCTTTACATGTTTTGTTTTTATTACTCTTCCCTTTCCAATTCAGCCTTTCTTACTTTGTTTTCTTCTCATTCTCTAATTCCTGTTTTTTTTCCATTTGCAGCTAATTCTAACAATGATGCATCATTTTCAGTGTTCCCTGCTTTTAATTCTAAACGCTGAGTGAAAATCTAAGGAATCCCAGCCTTTCACGGTCCTGCCTTTATTTCTACCTTTTAATTTAGTTCACTCTCTCTGTATTGACGTCATCAAATTTGAAAGACGTCCAGGCCACCAGCCTGGAAAGAAGTGGCTGGCTGACTGTTTCATTCCAAGAAGCATGGCTGGATATAGCCACTTGAGTAAGAAATTGAAGTGTTAACATAGAAATGATACTGGGGTGAAAAGATATTACTCAGAAAAGGGTTGAATCTTTTTGTTGTTTATATTAGAGTTTTCTAGATAGTCAGAGCTTTGCCTTTTTGTTTTGATATTTTGTTGAGTCATTTACATTTTTACCTAGGAGTGCCATTGTGTTCATTGGGCATTATGAAAGATGCATGGCAACTGCTACGGCAATGTATCAGCCCACCAGAGAATTCCAAGGCTACTACGTTTGCACCTTTGTTGAATGACATCTTTCAATTCCTCTGTGGACACCTTACTCGGACTTCAAACCTGGTAGAACAAGAATTGGGCAAACGTTCTGACCCTAAGGCAATTATTACAGCGATGGGTCACCAGCAGCAAAGGGCAGAGGTAAAAATATTAATGTATTTGGTAAAATCAATGCATGTGATAATGCAATTGTAAGGATTCCTCTTTGTTTGCACAGTATAAATCTATGACTACAGTGCTTGGGATTTTTCAGAAACTTATGGATTCATTCTGTGACAATTAAAATATTCCAGTATATTAACCTACCCTCATTTGAATGTAATTTGTAGCACAGAAAAAAAACTATTTGATCTATTGAACCATTGCCAGTGCTGTGAAAGTTAAACATTTAGAAGGCAGGCCTTTCCCCTGCCCTTCAATATCATACTCTTTTAAACAATTGTCTGCCTCCTGGTTTAAAAATAGTTATTGCTTCTGATAACTGCTTGTAGTACAATTATCAATAACATTGTTTCTTTTAGTCACAGATAATGTATTTGAAATTATAGCATCCTATTGCCAGTAGTTTTTATCCCTATTTGAATTTCAAAGTAAAATCTTGTTTCTTTGTGTTTTTGATAGCTCCGTCTTGAAGCCCTTTGCCAGATTTCAACTTTTCTCTCTGAAATGGAGGGTAAAGCTGGCTCCTCATTGGATAGTTCAGGACTGTCAGTAAAGTCAACTGGTCTTCTACTGACAGTACAATTGCAGTTTTTAACTGGCTGCTTTGATCTGGGAACAGCAAACACAAAAAGCACTAAACAGAATTGTGGAAAACTCCAGCATTATACGGTAACGGAATATTGCCTTTGCTTTTCTTGCAAATTTGTGCTGAACTACAATGTATGAGGGTGCTTAAATGTAAATATTTTGCAAAATGTTGTGCGTTGAATGACACTTTCTAAATGTTTATTCACCTCTATCAACTGACTGCTTGCTAGTTCTGTAGCAGAAACTAAATATCATTCAGTCTTCACATGTGTCTGGATTATTATTGAAAATACAGGTTGTATTCAGTGGATGTATTCTTTTATTCCCACCTCAGGATATAACACAGGCTGCCCATGGAAATACACAGATTGAGCTCCAGGCTTCAGCACATAAACTTTATCAACATTTGGTTTCTTCTCTGAAACGAGGACTTGCAACTGGAAAGGAATTCTCAGGTTTAAAAATAATTATTTATTTAAAGATATTGATGGTTTAATAAATTAGAATTATTTTATTCACTAGTGTTATTATTAATAGTAGGGATCTTCTTTTTGACCAGTTTCTTTTCAGCACCTCTATCTCCATTCCAAACCCCACAAAAAAAAGTGAGTCAGATTATTATAAAATCTGTATCCAATATACCAGGAAAGTAGTAAGTAGTTTGGATAGTCTAAAACCAATCGCTAAAGGACCACTATAAAAATTAAACATTCTGGTTAAACCAAATATTTAAGAACACAACTCTGATTTCTTGACTTTAAGAATGTAAATGTTGGTCACATGTTTCTAGTTAGTAACAACAGAAAATTGCAGCTTATGGTTGTGTGCAATTTTTAAATGAGAAAGCTAATTCAAAGAATGATTATGGGAAAACTAGTTAATGTTCGCTGCTACAATTTTAAGAAATTATAAAATTTAGAAAAGGTGTCTATGCATCCAATTTTCAGTTGAATAGTTGAGAATTAAATTCTCAATCTGCTAAAAAGTGTTTGTGATTGAGGGTGGTGTTTATATTTTAAAAATGAAAAACTGAAAAATGGTTAATTGTTTGAGCATATTCTGTTATTAAAGATTGTGAAATCATGAATGGTATCCTAAATAGTTTTTATGCAGGACATGAGAGAGGTTTGTGTAGTAGGTGACAGCATATCATGTGGCTCTATATGGTTTAACTGGAGTCTTTCAGTCGCATTGAATGTAGGGTGTGGTTGGTATGGGATAGTATCTGATGGTTCAGAAGTGGAATTCGTCTACCATCCCTCCAAAAGACATGTTGTCACCATTGTACAATACTGATACATGGTGCATTTCACGTTCTACCTGTTTGCTTCAGGGGTCAGCTCAGATGACTGAACAGCTTGCTAACAATGCAGAGTGACACCAACAGCACGAGTTCAATTTCTGTACCGACTGAGGTCACCATGAAAGTCCCACCTTCTCAACCTTGCCCCACAACCTTGAAGAGTGGTGGCCCTCAGGTTAAACCCACCACCAGTCATCTCTCCAATGAGAGAGCAACATTTATTGTTCTCTGGGACTATGGTAACTTATCTTAAGCTTACCCTCTCCCTGCAAGTCCTGTTGGAGTACAGATTCCCTTTCCACAGAACTCTTATCTTCCCATGTTTCTCCTCTACTGCAATCCCATGTTTGCAATTTGCCATCCTTTCAAAGTTATTCCAGTGTTCTCAACTTGGAGCAGAACTGGGGTGTGGAGAGACTGTAATGTGAACAGGATCCTTCAGCCAGAGCACTCCAGTTCTGGATCCTCATTTGAAGTGCTGAAGTCCTTCCCTATATCACTACATCCCATTTCTCAGCTTCCATTCCTAGTGCATCCCATGATCCCGTCACTGCCCACAATGCTGGTAAATGAGTGTCTTTGGTGGTAGGTGACATCATCTTATTTCCTGTAAAAACTCTGCCTGACCAGAGACAACACACTAATCTGAGATCATAATAGGGTTACAGCAGAGAAGGTGACCCTTTGGCTCTTTGTTCTTGCCAGTTCCCTGCAAGAACAACTCAGCATTTTCTCCATTGCCCTGCACTTTTTAAAACTTCAGATAATTATTGAATTCCCCTCTTGAAAAGGCATGATTGAATCTGCCTGCACCACTCTTGGGCAGTAATTCTAGATTGTGATCACTTGCTACGTGAAAAAGCTTTTCCTCATGTTGCCTTATTTTGTTTTTGCTATTCACTTTAAATTTGTGTCCTCTGGTTCTTGATCCTTCTGCCAACAGTTTCTCCCTCCCAGCTCTGTCCATACCTGACATGATTTTGGACATCTCTAACAAATCTCGTTTTCAAGCTCCTCAATAGAGAGAACAGCTCTACCTTCTCAATCTATCCAAATAACTGAAGTTCCACATCCCCGGAGCCATTCTCAAATACTTTCTGCACTATTTTCTTTAGAGCAGAGTAGGCTGAGAGTGGTCCTGATAGAGGGGTGTAAGATTGAGGGGCATGGATAGGATGGATACTTAGTTGAAGTGTCAGTAATGAAGAGCCGTAATTTTAAGGTGAAGGACAGTTGGTTTAAAGGGGATTTGAAGAAGAATCTGTTTGTCACCCAGAAGGTGGCGGGAACCTGGATTGAACTGCTGGAAGATCAGTAGAGGCAGGAAACCTCACATCCTTTAAAAAGTATAGGATAAGCACTTGAAATGCCATAACATTCCAAACAATGGACCTAGTGCTGGAAAGTGGGGCTAGTGTAAATAGGTCATGCAAATGCAATGTGCTGAAGGGCCTCTTCTGTACTGGTTCGCTCTGTGACTATGACCCCTCTAATGCCTCCATATTTTCTCTAAATTGTGTGACCCAGAATCAGACACACCATTTCAGTTGAGGCTGAATTAGTATTTAAGAAAAATTCCTTATAACTAACTTAAATTTGCATTGTTTCTACTTACAAAGTCCAACCCCTGTACATTTTAAGTTTCCTCAACCTGTTCTGTCACTTCCAATGACTTCTACATATACAGTCAATATCCTCTAATCTCAGACCCCTTTTAAAATTGTATCCTTTATATTATATTGCCTTTCCTCCTATTTCCTACAAAATGTACCACTACACACTT
This sequence comes from Rhincodon typus, assembly GCF_021869965.1. Lineage (NCBI taxonomy): Eukaryota > Metazoa > Chordata > Chondrichthyes > Orectolobiformes > Rhincodontidae > Rhincodon > Rhincodon typus. Next base: position 48,542,303 of record NC_063332.1, on the reverse strand, counting down.
TTCGGAATTAAGTTTTATCTGTCTTGTGTATGGCCATACCTCCAGTCTGTCTCTGTGTGTACAGACGTGATCTTAACACTAATCCTTCAGCTAGTTTTAAACTTTCCCACTGACCGTTCTAAAGACAAGAAAGCATGTAAAACTCAGTGGGTACCATGAACAATGCCTACTACTTGCCCTTGCCCTTGCCCTTGCCCCCATTACTATTTTACCATAGCGGAGAGCAGGTGGTTTTGGTGTGCCTGCTCATCCCTGGATCAGTTGATGTCCTTGAATGACCAATTAGTTCCTCCTTTAAAAGGCTTCAATCTGCCACAGCTGAATTTATGCGACTTTGTCAGAGGCCCATATTAAGCATTCTGCCTAATAACTAGCCTTACCTGGTGTTGTGGCAGACAGGGCGGGGATTCTATTTCCCCCTTCACAGTGAGACCCCAGAGTCGTCTTCATGAAACTATGAAGCTTATCTTACACAACTTTCTTTTGTTAACCATGCTGGTTCCTGTTTATCCCTTTGCCCTTCTTAAGTAAAGGTTTTCACTAAAAATTC
>NC_063332.1:48516253-48541253 GCF_021869965.1 Rhincodon typus | reverse complement strand
TTTATTCTTACTCTATGTCTTTTTCTGAAAAGATAAGTCTAACTTTATTATGGACAGTATCTCCAGAATGGTCACACACTGTGACTTCATGCATTTGCCTAGCTACATTTCCTAAGACTAAATCTAGGATTGCACTCCATCTCTTTGGGCTTGTGTGTCAGCTAAAAAGTTCTCTTGATGAGAACCCCACTTCCCAATAACCAAACCTAACGTCACAGAAATATAAAGCCCTCCCTCCTACACCAGCTTTGCAACCACATGTTCTATTGCTCGATCTTTATTTCTTTGCTTACTGGCACATGGGATTGGGAGCAATCCTTAGATTGCTGCTTTAGAAGACCTGCTTTTCATTTCCTTCCCAGCTCCCTAGCATCTGCTTTCAGCACTTCATCCTCTTTGCCACCCAAGATGTGGAGGTGCTAGTGTTGGACCAGGGTGGACAAAGTCAGAAGTCACATAACACCAGGTTATAGTCCAAGAGGTGTCAGTTAAATCCCAAACCTTGTCAGGCAAAGTGCTGGCAAATTAGCAGCGCTCCGAAAGCTTGTGATTTCAAATAAACCTGTTGGACTATAACCTGGTGTCGTGAGACTTCTGACTTTGCAACCCAAGTCATTGGTACTATCATGAATCATTACCTCCGGCAGTTCATCCTACCTTATAGGATCATAGAATCCCTACAGTGTGGAAGCAGGCCATTTGGCCCATCAAGTTCAGTGACCCTTTGAAGAGCATCCCACCCTGATCCACCCCTCTGTACATGGAGGACAGGCACTGGGAAAACAGAAAACATGTTACCTGCCTTAAAATTCTTCATCTCTGGTCTGCTGTTTTAACCAAATTATTTGTAAAGCTGGTTCAGATTGGTTGATGGTCAATAGTAAACCCCAGGACATTGAGAGTGGAGTCCAGAGATGGTGATGTCAGTGAATGTCGTGAAAAGATGGCTAAAATCTCTCCGGTTGGAGGTGACCATTGTTTTGTACTTGTGATTTGAATGTTACTTGTCACTTATCAATCCCAAGTTGAATGTTATCCAGGACTTGTTACATTTTCGTACAGGCTGCTTCATTTGCAAATGGTACTCAATATCATGCAATCATCAGCAAACATCCCAGTTCTGATCTTATGACAGAAGTAAGGTCATTGAGGAAGGAGTGCAAGATGGTAGGACTGAGGGACATTAGCAACAGAATATCCTGCAACAATGCCCTGGTACTGAGATGATTACCTCTAGCAACCAAAACTATCTTCACATGCGCCAAGTATTACTCCAACCACTAGGGATATTTCTCCTGATTTCCATCAACTTCAATTTTGCTAGGGCTCCTTTATGCTATGTTCAGAGAAACGTTGCCAGAGTATCAAAGACAATGAATTCTGACTTCCTCTTGAGTTCAGCTCTCTGGTCCCTAATTGAATCAAGGCTTCTGATAACATACACTAATAGTTTAACTTGTTACAGAGATAGTAGGAACTGCCAATGCTGGAGAATCTGCGATAACAAGGTGTAGAGCTGGACGAACACAGCAGGCCCAGCAGCATCAGAGGAGCAGGAAGGCTGACGCCATTTCTGAAGAAGGGTCTAGACCCAAAACGTCAGCTTTCCTGCTCCTCTGATGCTGCTTGGCCTGCTGTGTTCATCCAGCTCTACACCTTATTATCTCTAATAGTTTAACTGTCTTTTCCTACCACTGTTACAGGGAACAATACTGCACCCTCCTCAATATAACTGTAACTGAAAGTCTCACATGCATTTGTTACCTCCAGACTTGAAAATTCCAAATCTTGTCTAGTTAAACTCTCATCTTCCATCCTTCATTAATTTAAACTCAGCGAAAAATCTGCTGCCAGTATTCTAACCTGCACTAAACCCCATTAACTCATCACTTCCCTGCTTGGAAATCTACAGTGGCTTCTGGAATGGCAACTCAATTTTAAGATTTTCAATTTTTCCAATCTTGTTCTCATGGTCTTCCATGGTTTCACCTTACCACATTTCTGTATTTTTCTGCCTAACAAGTTTTGGGATCTTTCTGCTCCTCCGACTCTGGGCTCATAAGCATCCCTAATTTGAATCTCTACACCACAATATATTGTGCTTTTATTGTGTAGATCCTAATCTCTGGAATGTCTTTTCACCTTTCTTTCATCCTTTAAGAGGAGTCCTAAACCTCTGATTTTAGGTCAAGATTTTAGACTTAGAAGTTAAGAATTTGCTTGAATCTGCGGAAATAAATTACTCAGTTACCTTTTCTCCAGGATTGCTGCTGTAAAACATCACACAAGGATACAGCTCAGTTGCATCAACATCTTCAAAGGCTAACTTTGGTTCCTAAAGCAAAGAAGAAAAATTATCATTGATGGCCAGTGTCCCTTAAAACAGGCACTGTAACCCAGAAGAGAAATAGTTTCCTACTCCAGTTGCTTGGAACTTGTTTCTTATGAGAGTGGCAGCAAAGGAATCAATGTATGATTTCAAGAGGAATGGGATGGACACTTGACAGAAACAGACTTGAAAGACCTCAAAGATAGAGTGAGGTAAAGGAGATGACTGGGTTGCTCTACAGATACAAAACAAGTAATCAATAGATAGATTGACCTTCTTCTGTGATATATTGAATTATATTCATAGGCTCTTACAGGTTGAATGCAAGTTTAAAGGACAATTATGCCATTGCTAATGGATGTGTTTTGGAGGAGGATCCATCTCCTGTATATTGGTAAGGCAATTAAAAGCAAGCATAAAAAATCTCAAGGAAAGACAATTAGAGATAAACTGAAAAAAGTGCACACCATAGTCAGGTTCGTATAATGCTAACCTTTCTCAACTCCACTTCTCTCCTAGCTACCTGACACAGATTCAATCACCTGGCATGCAAAAAATATTCGACTTTTCTTAGTTGCCTTTGGCGCCTTAGAAGTACAGGCTAGACCTTGAGAAAAGACAACAAAATCATTTTTGACCTTCCATTAACAAACAGTGATGCATATATATTTTAGTTTTTTCTAAAATGCATTCACACGACGTGGGCATTGCTGGCTAGGTCATCATTTTTTGCTCATCCCTAATTCCCCAGAGGGCAGTTAAGAGTCAAACACATTGCAGTGGGTCTGGGGTCACATGTAGGCAAGACCAGGTAAGGATGGCAGTTTCTTTCCCAAAAGGACATTAGCAAATCAGATGTGACTTTCTGACATTCAACAGTAGTGGCTCAGTGGTCAGCACTGCTGCATCACCGCACCAGGGACCCAGGTTTGATTCCAGCCTTGGGTGACTGTGCAAACTCCATACAGACATTCTTCCCTTGTCTGTGTGGGTTTCCACTGGTTGCTCTGGTTTCCTACCACAGCCCAAAGATGTGCAGTTTAGGTGACTGGTCATGATAAATGTGGTGTTACAGAACAGAATTCTTTGAAATAGAAGTCTTGGACTAGAATTAAGGGGCATGGCCTCAAAATAAGGAGAAGCAGATTTAGGACTGAGTTGAAGAAGAACTTCTTCACCTAAAGGGTTGTGAATCTGTGGAATTCCCTGCTCAGTGAAGCAGTTGAGGCTACCTCATTGAATGTTTTTAAGGCAATGATGGATTTTTGAACAGTAAAGGAATTAAGGGTTACAATGAGTGGACGGGTAAGTGGAGCTGAGTCCATGAAAAGATGAGCCAAGATCTTTCAGAATGACTGAGCAGGGTCCACAGGCGAGATGGCCTACTCCTGCTCTGCTTTCGTATGAAATATGCATTACAAGTAGACAAGGTGGTTAAGAAGGCATTTAGCACGCTTGCCTTCATTGATCAAACCTTTGAGTACAGGAGTTGGGACATCATGTTGAGGTTGTATAGGACATTGGTAAGGCCCCTTCTGGGTACTGTGTGCACTTCTTGTCACCCTGCTATAGGAAGGATACTATTAAATTGGAGAGGGTTCAAAAAAAATTTGGCAGGATTTTTATGGGAATGGAGGGTTTGAGCCATGAAAATAGGCTGGATAGGCTGGAACTTATTTCACTGGAGCATAGGATGTTGATGGCTGACCTCAAATCAGGAAGGGCAAAGGTAAGATGAATAGCAAGGGTCTTTTCCTTGGGGTGGGCAAGTTCAAAATGAGGGGACATATTTTTAAGGTGAGAGGAAAAATGCTTTAAAAGGACATAAAGAGCAATCTTTTTACACAGAGTGGTTAGTGTGTGAAATGAACTGCCAGACGAAGTGGTGCATGCAGGGACAGTTACAACATTTAAAAGACATTCTGATAAGTACAAGAATAGGAGCGATTTGGAGGGATATGAGCCAAATGCAGGCAAGTGAGACTGATTTAGTTTTGGGACATGGTCAGCATTGACTGGTTGAACTGAAGGGTCTGTTTCACTGCTGTGTAGTTCTATGACTCCATCCACTATCAGTCTAAAGACTATCACAAATGCTTCAGCTAGACGACTGCTCATCTTGCTTCCTTTAAGGAAACAGATCCATTATTCAATTTCTCCATCTCAGTCTGTCTGACTGTCCAGATCTGAGCTTCAAATTGGTCCTCCTTTTTTCTCAATTAATGACATCATGGCTGCCCCCATTCTAGTAGAAAGAGCCCTTGACTATGTCAATCCATTCCTCCCACTTCCATTCACATCCATTCCTCTCTATCCCTGAACTAAAGGTTTTTCCTTGTTGTCACTTGCTATTCAACCAGTCTCCATGGATCATCCTCCCCTATTTCTTCCACTCCTTACACGAGGCCTCTGTCAAAATGTCTTCTCTTCTCAGCACTTTGAATGGACTATAACTGCCATCACATCCTGCATTACTCCTCAAGTCACCTTCAAAGCTCCTTCTTCATCCCAATGCACCATCCCATGCAAGCACAGGAGACACAGCAACTGTTAAAATACTCAAAATGGTGAAATACTCAAATGGTACTTCCACGAAAGACACATTTACTCACACTCCTTTTAATTATGGATGTTAAGATCACTGATTATAATACAAGCACCTAAACCCAAGGAACAGTATCACCTTTTTTAATTGTACTGTATAGCCTTTTCGATTTAACCTTGTTCGATAATTTGAGATCATAATCTTCAGTCTCTTTGTTTTTGAATGGCAACCATTTGGGATAATTCTGCTTGAACCCGTTCACAACTTCTCTTGATAATAACCAAAAGAACTGCAGATACTGTAAATCAGAAATAAAACAGAAGTTGTCGAAAAAAACTCAGCAGGTCTGGCAGCACCTGTGAAGATAAATCTGAGATAACGTTTCAGATCTGGTGATCCTTCATCAGAACTGACGGTAGCTAGGAAAATGTTGGTTTATATGTAGAAGATAGGGTGGGAGGGGGGGTAAGGAGTAAATAGGTGGGGATACAATAATATTGTTGGACAAGAAAAAAAAAGATTAGAACAGAAATCCAGAAGGGAGGAGGAGACCTTCTTCAAGGTGGACATGCTTAGAAGAGATTTGGCAGTGAGTTAAATACGAAATAAGAACTGAAAGAACTGTAGATGCTGTAAATTAGAAACACAAGCAGAAGTTGCTGGACAAGCTCAGGCCTGGCAGCATCTGTGAAGAGAAATTCAGAGTTAACATTTCAGAACCGGTGGCCACTCCTCAGAACTCTTCTTCCATCGTGTTCGCCTCCGTGCCCATTTCTTTGGGCAAGAGTTCTCTCCCCGTCTCACAGACCCCTTCGCCCAGAACCAACACTCTCCCTCCATGTGGATCCCTCCCTCTGGCCTTTCACCTGCACTCGAACTGTTCATTGAGAACTGTCGACGTGACACTGGTCACCTCAATTTCTCTGCGCCCCCCTCACCCAATCCAATGCCCCCCTCCGAACTGACTGCACTCCGTGTACTTAGATCCAACCCTGACTCTGTTAATAAGCCTGCTGATAATGGTGGTGCTGTTGTAGTCTGGCGCACTGACCTCTGCATTGCAGAGGCTAAGAGCCAACTCTCAGAAATCTTCTCTTATTTCCCCCTGGACCATGACCCCACCATGACACATCAGGCCATTGTACCTACTACGGTAATTGACCTCATTTCATCTGGTGATCTCCCCTCCACTGCCTCCAAGCCCTACACAGTCTGTTTCTACCACTTTCCAAGAATCCACAAACAGGACTGCCTGGGCAGACACAATGTGTCAACTGCTCCTGCCCCACAGAACTCATCTCTTCTTACCTTGAATCGGTCTTTTCTCCCCTACCGACGTACATCCGTGATTCTTCTGATGTTTCAGAAATTCCAGTTTTAGAATTTCCAGTTTGCAGGCTCCAGCCCCCTCCTCTTTTAACATGGCTGTACAATCCCTTTACACGCCCATCCCCCACCAGGATGGTCTCAGGGCTCTCCGCTTCTTCCTGGAGCAAAGGCCTGAACTGTCCCCACCCACTATCACCCTCCTCTGCTTGGCTGAACTCATCCTCACCCTCAACAACTTCTCTTAACTCCTCTTATTTTTTTTCCAAGTAAGAGGGGTGGACATGGGTACACGTATGGGCCACAGTTATACCTGTCTTTGTGGGGTACGTGGAACATTCCTTGTTCTGGTCCTATTCCGGCCCCCAGCCACAATTCTTTTTCCAGTATATTGATAATATATCCATGATGCTTCCCTTCCTTGTCCGGAATTGGAAAAGTTCATTGCTTTCGTTTCCAATTTCCACCCCGCCCTCACTTTCACCTCATCTATCTCTGACTCTTCCCTTCCTGGACATATGTTTCCATTTCTGGGGATAGACTGGCCACCAACATCCATTATAAACCTACCAACTCCCACACCCGGTTTCCTGTAGAGACTGCGTTCCATTCTCCCAGTTCGTCCGTCTCCATTGCATATGTTCTGACGAGGCCAACTTCAACAAGGGAGCCTCCGAAACATCCACCTTCTTCCTTTGCCGAGAATTCCCAAACACTGTTGTCGACTGGGCCCTCAACCGGGTTTGACCCATTTGTCTCAAGCTTGCTGCAGTGTCCCAGTGAAGCTCAACACAAACTGGAAGAACAATACCTCATTTTCCGCATGGGGATCCTGCAGCTCTCCGGACTGAATACCAAGTTCAATAATTTTAGGGCCTAAACTCTCCCATGTCCTAGCCCCCTATGCCACACACCAGGCCTTGTTATTACATTGTCTGCCATTACATACTACTTATTGTTAGTCACTAACAGGCGCCATTAACAGCTATTCACACTCCTAGCCAGATCGTTATCAACTCCTTTGTCTGTTAAACGATTCTCCTCTCTTTGGGCTCTGTCCCCACCTATTGTTTATTCCTTATCCCCAACCCCCACCTTATCTTCTGCATATAAACCAACATTTTTCTAGCTACAGATATAGTAGGAACTGCAGATGCTGGAGAATCTGAGATAACAAGGTGTAGAGCTGAATGAACACAGCAGGCCAAGCAGCGTCAGAGGAGCAGGAAAGCTGACGGTTAGGGTCTAGACCCGAAACATCAGGTTTCCTGGTCCTCTGATGCTGCTTGGCTTGCAGTGTTCATCCAGCTCTACACCTTGTTATCTCATTTTCCTAGGTACCATCAGTTAGCTAGGAAGAGGAAGGGTCACTGGAACTCTGATGAAGCGAAGTTATTCTACTCCGCTTCGAATTTATACAGTCTGGTCCGTTATGGTGAGTACTGTCATTTCCAGTTCTGTTCTGTATGGGTTTGTATATGGGGTCCAACGTTTGTTGATTGCAATACGGGTGGAGAACCATGGCTCTAGGAATACCCTGCGTGTCTATGTTTGGCTTGGGCTACTATGGTTACCTTGTCCCAGTTAAACTGATGGCCTTCATTGTCTGAGCATACAGATATAAAGGAGAGCTTGTCGTGCCGTTCTGCTGCTAGTTGACATTCATGTATTCTGATGACTAGTTTCCTTCCTGTCTGTCCGAAGTAGTGTTTGTGGCAGTCGTTGCATGGTACTTTGTACAACATACTTAAACTACTAGACTTCTGCCTCACCACACACACTTCGTCTTTAGTAGTCAAGTATACAAACAGATCAATGGTACACCAATGGGGTCACCCATCTCAGGACTCATCGCAGACGCAGTCATGCAAAGACTAGAATAAACCACCCTCCCCAACATTCAACCTAAACTGTGGATCCAGTATGTAGATGACACATTTGTCATTATTAAACGCAACAAATTAGAAGAGACCCACCACCTCATCAACAGCGTATTCACAGGGATTAAATTCACAAGAAAAGAAGAAAATAACAATCAACTTCCGTTTCTGGATGTTAAAGTTGAGCATATGACCAACGGGGAGTTCCTAACCTCAGTATACAGAAAAGCAACCCATACGGATCGAATCTTCAACTTCCACAGCAACCACGCCAACGTCCACAAACAAAGCTGCTTTAGGACACTATTTAAATGGGCCAGGACACACTGCATCACTCGAACTATGCAGGAAAGAGGAAGAGCACCGATACAAAATCCTCACTATAAACGGATATCCCTGCAACTTCATCCACAGTGTCTACTAAACAGCCAACAGGTGGACACAGTACACTCTAACACACTGGCCACACTGCCCTACATCAAGAACATGTCAGAACTGACAACAAGACTCCTAAGACACTAGGAATCATGGTGGCCCACAAGCCCACAGCCACTCTACGACAAACACTTACAAGGATCAAAGACCCCAATCCCACAAAATGCAGAACCAATGTGGTTTACAGAATACCATGCAACGACTACCACAAACATTACATCGGACAGACAGGAAGGAAACTAGCCATCAGAATACATGAACATCAGCCAGCCGCCAAATGGCACTGTGAAATCTCCTTAAGATCAGTACACTTAGACAATGAAGGCCATCAGTTTAACTGGGAAAAGGTAACCATAGTAGCCCAAGTCAAACATACCATAGTAGCCCAAGTCAAACATAGACACACAGGGCAATTCCTGGAGGCATGGTTCTGCACCCATAATGCAATCAACAAACATATAGAATTGGACCCCATATACAAACCCATGCAGATCAAAACCAGAAATGATACTACTCACCATAATCGACCAGACAGTATAAATTCCAAGCTGAGTAGAACATTGCTTTATCGGAGGCTCCACTGATGATGCACCTAGCATGATAACGAAACATCTGAATAAAAACAAGCCAGCTCAGGAAGCAAATCAACAACCGGACTATCAACATTCCAGGGATTACCATTGCTGAGAAACTGAACTGGATCAGGTATACTAAATACTGTGTTGACAAGGGCAGGTCAGAGGCTAGGAACCCCATGGTGATTAACTCAGCTCCCAACTCCTCAAATCCTCAGTATCAACAAAAGTACAAGTCAGCAGCATGATAAGACTGTTCCCCATTTGCCTGGATGTGGACCAAAGCTCAACACTCTCCAAAAAAAAGCAGCCTGCTTGACTGGCACCCGCCTAACACCTTTAACATTCATTCCTTTCACTACAGCCAGACAATGGCAGCATTGTACACCATTCATAGGATGCACTGCAACAACCCACTTTTGGCAGCATCTTCCAAACCCATGACCTCTACTACCTAGAAGGACCAGTGAGGCAGATATATAGCAGCACCATCATCTGCAAGTTTCACTCCAAGCTTACATCATTCTGACTTGGAACTAAATTACCAAAACCTTCACTGTTGATTGGTCAAAATTCTGACTTCCTCCGTAACAGCATTGTGGGTTTACCTGCACCCAAGGTTTGCAGAGGTTCATGAAGGCAGTTCATCATCACCTTCTCAAGGGCATTTAGGCCTGGGCAATAAATATTGGCTTAGCCAATGACACCCACAATCCATGAATGAATTTTTAAAAAATAAGTGTAAAGCCTCATGGAAAATTCATCAAGTCCAAATCTAATGAACAATTGCGTGACTGCAAAATCTGGGACAATAACACAATGGAGGTTTCAACTACTGTCTATACAATTAAACTACACCAGGAAAACAATCATCTTTGACAAAAGTCATACCATGCTTTCTACAAAACATCAAAAGTTTAACAAAATGCTATGTTATGAAAGAATCACTTTATCTCTAAAACACATAGGGAGCTTTTTAAAACAAAATTCTATTTGATTTTCATTGATAAATTATATAACAGTATAACATGTTGATTAAATTTTATTAGCAAAATATTAGTAAACCTTGCAAGAAATCAGCTAATTTTTTCATAAGCTAATAAAATTTAATCAACATGTTATACTGTTATATAATTTATCAATGAAAATCAAATAGGATTTTGTTTTAAAAAGCTCCCTAAGTGTTTGAGAGATAATAAATCAAAGGTATAATTTTCTTACCTCACCATTCTTTCCAAACGAGATTGTTCTTGCTTCCACATCCAGGACACAAGTTATACAGTCTCCTTGTGTATAACTGGGTAGGACACTATTTTGCTCCCCACAGTGGTAGAGATTCCCACTGTAAGCTCTATAAAGCCACATGTCCGATGTTGTACGATGGTTGAAATCTCTGATGGGCCATCGTGATACTCCAACACAAGTACCCTCATTACCTTTATTCTCTCTGGTTATGTAAAACTGCACAAATTAACAAGAAAAATGATGAATACATCAATGGAACCTGAATTAAAAAGCTATGTAATGCTTTGCTATAAATCAAAAAAGTTGCAATAAAATTATGTTTTACTCGTAAATATCTTTATCTGAATAATTAGTCAGTCACTGGTTGCGCAAATGTCTGATTAGATGGCCCATATATAAAAGTGTCATGACCCAAATGCAGCATGTGGAGACATACACTGAGAACTTCATTATGCTTCTAACTCTAAGTAGCATACCTAACCCAAGGAAACGGCATAGTATTACTGTCAAGTGAAAACGGGAATTTCAAGTAGGTATTCAGGCTGACTCAACACAAAGATGTTAGATTGCCTGATTTCCTGGAGGCTTGGTACTCCTGAAAATGGAAGCAGGATCAGGATTTTGAAATCAACAGATGTATTTTAAATCAGTCTTATGACTGCTTAAAATTTCAAAGGAACGAAAAGTGCATAACATCAAGTCACTGACATTTAGCAGTGCAATTTGTTCTTTATTTCTCCACCAAAGCGAGATTAAAGTACAAAATAATTTCACAATTTATCAGCCATGGGATATTATTCAAGCGCTGTATCGGGTGTGGACTAATGCTTATTCATAAAAGTGAAAGTATTCTGCTGTTTTGGTAGCATCAGAGCATGATCGACTTATTTGCCTGACACATGCATAAGTGCTAAGATATCAAAGCCGAACAGGTGTTGATGACACATACAAGAACATAAGAACTAGGTGCAGAGTAGGCAATTCAGCCTCTTGAGCATGGTCCGCAATTCAATACAATTGTGGCTGATCTCATCTCGGCCTCTAATTCACTTTCCTGCCCGCTCTTCACTGCTGTTCAATGTATTAATAATTAAAAATCTGTCCATCTCCTCAAATTTGTTCAGTATCCTGGCATCCTCCACACTCTGGGATAGTCCTTTATTTATTCATTCACAGGATGAAGGTGTCACTGGCCAGGCAGCATTTATTGCCCATCCGTAATTGCCCAGAGGGCAGTAGGCGTCAACGACATTGCTGCAGGTCTGAAGTCACATGTAGACCAGATTAGGTAAGGATGGCAGTTTCCTTCCCTAAAGGGCATTAGTGACCCAGATGGGTTTTTCTGACAATTAGCAATGGATTCACGGTCATCATTAGATTCTTAATTCTAGATATTTATTGAAAGTAAATTCCACCATCTGCCATGGCGGGATTTGAACCTGGGTTCCCAGAACGTTATCTGGGTCTCTGGATTAATAGTCCAGCAACAATACCACTAGGCCATCACCTCCCCATGATTCCACAGATTCACAACCTTTTAAGAGAAGTAATTCCTCCTCATCTCAGTTTTAAATCTGTTAACTCTTATCCTAAAACTATGACCTCTTAGTCTAGATTGCCCCACGAGAAAACATTGTGTCTACTCTGTCAATCCCCTTTAGCATCTTTTTTCCCTCAACCAGATCTCCTCTCATTCACCTAAACTCTAGACAGAATGGCATATACTGCTCAACCTCTCGTTGTAAAGTAGACCCCTCATCTCTGGAATCAATCTAGTGAAACGCCTCTGAACTGCCTCCAATGTAACTACATCCCTCTTAAAGTAAGGGGACCAAAATTGTACACAATACTCCAGGTGCAGTCTCAGTTATGCCTTGGACAGTTGTGTTGACACTTTTGTTTTTATACTCTATTCCTTTAGAAATAAATGCCAAAATTCCATTTGCCTTCCTTATTACCTATTGTATCCATATACTAGTTTCCTGTGATTCATTCATGAGGACTCCCAGATCGCTCTGAAGTTTCTCCATTTAGATACTAAGTTGCCCTTCTATTCTTCTGACCAAAATGGGGAACTTCATACTTAAATTTCATTTGCCAAATTTTGGTTATTTCATCTAATCTATCCATATCTATTTGTGAATTTCTTATTTCTTTATGGCAACTTACTTTCCCACCTATTTTACCATCATCTGCAAATATGGCTATTGTACATTCTATGCCTGCATCCAAATCATTAACAGAGTATAAATATTTGTGGCTTAGGGACTGAACCCTGTGGCACTCCACTAGTTACATCTTGCCAACCAGAAAAAAATACATTTACCCTGACTCTCTGCTTTCCGTTCATTAGCCAATCCTCTATCCAAGCTAATAAATTACCCCAATTAAGCTTTTGTCTGGTACCTTATCAAATGCCTTCTGGAAATCCAGATATACCACAACCCCATTATCTACTTCACTTGTTACATCTTTGAAGAACTCTAGCAAATTATTCAAACACGATTTACCCTTCACGCTGACTCTCAGCACAATATACCACATAATTATCAGAAGGAACTGTCAACCATCCCAAAGCTGTGAAGTTTTGTTAATCATTATTAATCAATGTCCATAGAATAACAAAATGATATAGCCTTCAACTTGATACCACTCTAAAAGTTCGGTCAAAGCAATGACTGAAGTTTGTTTAACATAGATATAAAAGCAGAAGTGAGGAATAACAAAGATATGCTTCCCAACCTACATGTTGCATCAAGAATCAAGAGATTCTGATGTGAAGTAATCGGGAATGTCTAGAAACACTAGTTGCAGAGAAACAGAAGATGTCACATCGGGCCAACAGCTAAGACTGGAGGATTTGATAAATCTTGAGTGCCGCTCTCCAAATTAAAAGTTAATTATTGGTATTCTTTCCGTATATAACCATTAATAAAGTCAATGTCAATTTTATAAAGTAGGTTTATCTCTCTTCTTATTCGATCGTTCCTACACGTTTAATGTTTGATAAGGATTGGGTAGAAGTAATCATTCATTTTGCAAAATCAAATATTTCATACAGTAGCTAGCAATGCTTTATTGTATTATATAAAGCCTAGCGAGTAAATACTGTATTATAAACTGACTAAAGAGTAAAAGATGGAAGTAAACGGATTACAAAAATTTTTAGATTTAAGACTGAGAGAGGTCATTATTTAAAGTTATGAAATTGAATAGATGTAACTACTTCTTTAAAAAAATAGGAAGCCAATTACTGATACCGGTATAACATTGTGAGCAGTTTTGGACTTCATATCTAAGCACGAGCTGATATTGGAGGGGTCCAGAAGAGGTTTTCAAGAACGATCCCACAGATGAAAGGTTTGTCATAAGAGGAGTGGTTGAGGACTCTGGGTCTGTATTCGATGGAGTTTAGAGGATGAAGGGGGGATCTCATTGAAACGTAAGGAGAATACGGAGGGGGCTGATGGGGGCGGGGAGTGGAGATGTGTCAATTAGTACCAGAGAGTAACACCCAAAGGCACAGCCTCAGAATGAAAGGATAACCCGTAAAAACTGATATGAGGAGAATTTTTTTTTTTAGCCAGAGAATGGTTAATCTGTGGAACTCATTGCCGCAGCAGGCTGTTGAGGCCAAGTAGTGCAGTACATTTAAGATAGAGATAGATAGGTTCTTGGTATTGGTAAGGGGATTAAAAGTTATGGAGAGAAGGCAGGAGAATGGCATTGAGAAACATATCAGCCATGATTGAATGATGGAGCAGAATCGAAGGCCAAATAGCCTAATTATGTTCCCATATCTTATGGTCTTGTGCTCTTATGGTGTAATTGGAAGATAGATTTTAGTGTTTAGTTTATAATTGTCTAATTGTTTACAATTTAATAGCGCTGGCAGCTTTAAATAATACACTTGCCTTCCAATGAAAGCATCCAGATGTTATAGCAGTTGTTGCCAATCCATATCCTTTGCCACCTGCACCATGAGATAAAATATTTCCAGATTCCAAAATACAGCAAACCATTTTATCTGGATCAAATGAAAACTCTTTAATGGGTATGCTGTCAGCCTCTTTATCCTCTGTCTAAAGCAAAAGCAAAAACGGAGACAGTAAAGTTCACATTCAGACCTATTAATCGGAAACAAATCAAGACTGGCCAAATTTTTATCCAGTGATTGGAGAATCTTCCTGAAATGATTTTTTCTGCTTTAGGAAAGTATAAAGACTTGCATATGCATACAGTAGTACAAGTTTGGAACGCTCTTCCCTTCAATTGTTAAATTTAAATCTGAGATAGGCAAATTTTTAGTAAGCAAGAGTATCAAGGGATATGGGCCTAAAGGCAGGCAAATGGACTTGTATCACAGATCAGCCATGATCTTATTGAGTGGCAGAGCAGCCTTGAGGGGCTGAATGGCCATCTCACATTCCTATGTTAATGAATGCCTCAACTACTGTCTCAAGTGCTATCATTATGACTGTGGATAAACTTCTTAGGGAAGTAAACGCTTGCGTGTTTTAAATAAATTTAGTGGCCAATATCTAAATAAGTTTATTTAGTCAGAGAGGTTGTGGAATGGATGGAAAGCTGACTATATAACCCCAAACAGTGTGTGTCCTGGGTCAATTTTTTTTGCCTCACCATGCTCCCATTGTAAGTGATTTTGAAATGGTTTATTCTTTTAGTTGCTGGAAACAAAAAACCTTAGGAGGAAGTAAAAAGCCTTACGACAACAATATAAAAATACAGTTAACATAAGAATAAATGTTCCTGGATGTTTCACAGAAACATTACAAAGCAAACTATGACATCAAGCCACATAAACAGCTATTTGGGCAAATGACTGAAAGCTTAGTCAAAGGGGTAGGTTTAGGAGGGGGCAGGGGTTGGCAAGGGTCAAGAATTGATAAAAAAACAAAAATTAGCAGGTCTACCAGAATCTGTGGAGAGAAAACAGAATTAATGTTTTAGGTTTCCAGCATCTGCAGTTCTTTGTTTTATTCAAGAATTGATCCTAAATGATAACAGGGATAACAGTGTGGGTTTAGCAACTACATATCACTTCTCCCTCAGTGCTTATCTAGTCTCCACTTAAATGCATGTATGCATGCGCTTCAACCACTCTGTGTCACTGAGTGCCAAACAGTCAAAAGTTTCTTTTCTATATGCATCATATATTGATGACCTTTAGTTTTGCTCTGGTGGAAGCATTGTGTGTCTATTCTATCAAAACTTTCCATAATTTTAGAAATCTGTTAAGCAGTTCCTACTATCTCCAAGTCCAACCTCAATCTTCTTTTCCTAATAGAAAAGAGAGTCATTCTGATAATCTGAGATAACAAGGTGTAGAGCTGGATGAACACAGCAGGCCAAGCAGCAGAGGAGCAGGAAAGCTGACGTTTCGGGCCTGGACCCTTCTTCAGAAATGTTAATTCTGTTAATCGTTTCCCTAATAGGTTAAATGGTTGATTGAATGATCAAGTTCAGTGTTGCAGCTTCTTAATTGTTGCTGCAATGTCCCATAGGACAATTCATTGTGAAAAAGGTATAGTACAAACTATTGTTTAGTCTGTTCTGATAGGATTCAGAACTGGTTTATTTTCTTAAGAAAATATTTGTTTTATACCTCATTTGCTTTATTCACTTTTTCCTTTTTGCTTAAAGCAAGTGGCATTTCCCACATACAAGTAGAAAGAGAACTGAAGAGACGCTCCAAGATCTGAAAAGAAAAAAAAAATCACGACGGCATTGGCTTTAAACATTCATAGTAAAATCACAGCAAGAGTAAATTGTCAAAAAATTTAGCACAGTATTTCAGCAAGCTTAAAAACTTATTTAGATGAGCGTCAGGTATTAGAGATCAGGGAAGCATCAATTCTGCTGGATACCCATGATACCTCACACCGACAATTACAGGTAGGGAGATGGTCATTTGGAAATCCACACGAAATTTGGAGAAATAGGAAATCTGCAGGTGGATGAAGTATTAGTTATAGGAGAATAGACAAATAGATAACAAAGTTAAAAATGAGAAAAATTAGAATTTAAAAAAGTGATATAAAGAAATTAACATGCTTCTTTTGTAATAAAATGAACTACCAAAGTCAATGGCTGAAAGTTAAATGGGAGACCAATTACAGTAGTAGGAATAACTAAAGAATCTTCAGAAACTGGGCATCAGCAAAGCAAACCGGTGTTAAAACTATAGTGGTAGTACAAACAGAACACAATTCCTTAGAATGTACTAAAGAGGGAGAGATGGCTTGGCATATTTTTTTTTAATATTAACATGGAGAATCAGACTGCTGGAGTATTTTGTAATCAAAAGGGACGTATATTTCTTTATGCCTCCAATCAAGGAAACAAACCAATAAAGATACTAAGTGACAGTGGATCAAGCCAGTTACTGATGCTGGCTGATAATATTATTTGTTTTCCAGAGAGGTGAATGAAGGACAAAATATCAGTTAAAATTATACATGGAGACTTCAAACTTGTCATCTTATACAGAGTTGGAAGGAATTTATTTTGTTATGAGAAATGACCTGGCAAACTCAAGAATATTGGTCTCACCAAGACTGCTGGAACAAGAGGTAAAATAAATTTGCGATGTTACAGGAAGAGATCCCTACATTGTTTGCTGACTGTGTTGTGAAAAGATCTCAGCCTATACAATTTGATCGGCAAAAATGGAGTCTATAAAACAGGGAGATGATTTGGAAATTTAGTTATCAGATACAAATCGCAAACATTTAACTAAAAAGGATGAAGATAAAGAGAATGAGTCTGATATATTTAGCTCACCTTCTTTAATAGATGTAATAAACATACCCAAAATTGAAAGAGTTATACCAAATAGCTTACTCAGAAATTGAATCAGAAAAAGAAATACCTGAGTGCTATTACATGGAAAAGAAAGTACTAATGAGTAAATAGAAATATGCTCAAATACCAATCAACAACAAATGGGAATTGCTCTATCAGGCAGTAGTTCTATTGAGTATCATCATTAAATTTTACAAGTCATTCACAAAATTCTAATGGCAGGTCACTTAGGTATTAGGAAACCACAGGCTAAAATATTTGGACATATTTTGCCAGACATGCCACATGGAAACAGACCCTTTAGTTCAACCAGTCCATGCTGAACATAATCCCAAACTAAACATCTCTCACCTGCCTGCTCCTGGCCCATATCCCTCCAAACCTTTGCTATTCATGTACTTATCCAAATATCTTTTGAACATTGTCATTGTACCCATATCCACCACTTCCTCAGGAAGTTCATTCCACATGCGAACCCACCTCTTTAAATACCTTGCCCCTCAGTCTTTTTTTTAAACATCTCTCTCCTCTCATCTTAAAAATGTGTCCCCTAGTCTTGAACACGCCCCCCCACCAATCCTAGGGAGAAGACAAGTATCTTAACCCCATCTATACCACTCATTATTTTATAAACATATGCCAGCTAGTGGGGAAACCCAATCAATTAAATTTGACTCTTTAATTCCAACAGGAGCTTTTGAAGATCAGTTTGGCAGGTGATAATAGACTTAACAGAAATAAGAATGGACCCTACCTAAATCCAGGAATGGGAAGAATATCTTTTAATGATTATGGATGTTTCCACAAAATTACTCAAGCAGTGCCTTTTGGAAAAATTACTACAAAAATGGTCACAGAAAAGTTAGATAAATTCTTTAGAAGATATGGAATACCTGAAGAACTACAATTAGATCAAGTTTCAAGTTTAAGGTTACAAATGTTCATTAAAAAAAGGATGACTAGTCTGGGAATAAAACAATTTATGTCTTCTCTTTATCATCTACAAAGTGCACTGGAAAGATGGCATCAAACTTTGAACGCCATGAATACAGTATACTTGACAACAGGCTCTAATGATTGGGATAAAGGAATTCCTTTGTTACTATATGCCATTAGAGATGCTCCTAATGAGTCCACAGGGTTTAGTCTTGTTGAACTCATATGTGGACATGAAATGAAAGGACCACTTAAATTAAAGAGAAATTGTTAAACCAAATCTGTTTTCAAACAGTATTTTAAATTTGAGAGAAATTGACAACAGCAAGTAAGTTTGCTCCACAAACAAAAACTAGAGCGGATTAAAAGGTCAAAATTCAAAATTTTGTGGTGGAGACAAACCAGTGTTGTTTGCTTTTAATGGTTCTGGAAAGATAGCTAAGTCCACTGGATCCTGACAAAAAACTCAATGGTGTGAATGATGTAGTGAACATCCAGACAGGAGAAAGAATCAGCAAATGTAGCACATGAGCAAGCTAGCAAGATATTATGACAGGGTCAATTGTCAGGGGAAAATGTATTTAGGGTAGTGAAAGAAATAGGATTGAATCAAACATATCATAAGAATTGAAGAATGAATCAGAAATTTAAAATTCAAAAGTTGACCCTCCAGCAATCTCATTGGATAATATGGAAGTGTTTAGAAGGTTGGATAGCATAATGTTTTATCTTACAGAAAGTTATCTAAGTGGCTTATGAAGGAGGTTACAAAAGCAAAATAAATTTATGGCTTAGGTCATTTATGATGTTAATGTGAGGTGTGTGTTACCTATAAACCAACATGCTTACAGACTCAATAAAGAGAGATTAGCTCATGACAGAAGAAATTAAGTTTATGATGGACAAGGACATTACTGAACTGAGTCACAGTTGCTGAAGCTCACCTATCAGAATGGTACCAAAACATGATGGGTCACAAAGATTCTGTATTGATTACTGCAATATGCTAACAAAAGTGAACTCACATCATATTGGAGGACTGCATTAAATAAATGGCATGAGTTGTCACCAAACTGACTTGCTAAAAAGGATATTGGTAAGTTCCATTGACTGATACACCCAAAGAAATATTGACTTTTGTAACACATGGATGGACTTTGTCAAGGTAAAATGCCATTTGGAATGAAAAATGTACCAACAACATTTCTGTTTTTGTTAGAGGAAAGTGGTTTATAAGGACCACAATCCTTTAATGTTCTTGAAAAATGTTTGGGACAAGAGCTTACAATTAACCAATGATTAACCAATAAAATCACTGAAGAACTGTGTAATTGCATTGTTTACAATGATGATTTGGCTGCTTTTACCAATTGTGGGAAGAACATTTATATCACTTGACTGAACTATTTGATCAACTACAAAAAATGATTTAGTAATAAATCTGGGCAAGAGTAAATTTGCCAAAGCAAAACTGACTGAATTAGGCCATACTAACTCGCCCCTAGAGAATTGAAAGTAAGGACTACTTTGGATTTTCCCATGCCAAGGACAGACTGCTTTATGTTAGCACAAGTGGATTTTATTGCATGTTTTTCCCACGAACTTCAGTACTGTTATTGCACCTTTTATGAATTTATTGAATAAAGATCGAAAATCTGAATGGATGCAAGAGTGACAACATCTTTTGAAAACTTGAAAGCTGTGATGACAAGTGCAGAAGTTTTAATCCTGAATTATCACATGGCATTCAAAATGGCTGTTGATGCCAGCAACATCATAGAATCCCTACAGTGTGGAAACAGGCCCTTCGGCCCAACAAGTCCACACCGACACACAGAGCATTCCACCCAGACCCAACTTCCTATAACACACCTAATCTACACATCCCTGAACACTACGGACAATTTAGCATGGCCAATCCACCTAACCTGCACATCTTTGGACTGTGGAAGGAAACTGCAGCACCCGGAGGAAACCCACGCAGACACGGGGAGAATGTGCAAACTCCACACAGTCACCCAAGTTTGGAATCAAACCTGAGTTCCTGGTGCTGTGAGGCAGCAGTGCTAACCACAGCCACCATGCTACCCTAGAATGTGAGCATCGATCCCATTACCTCTTGCATGCTAAGCGAGCACTCTACCATTTGAGCTAATTCCCCACACATGTGGGACTATTATAGCTAACAAGGTGTAGAGATGGATAAGCACAACAGGCCAAGCAGCAAAGCTGACCTTCGGATCTCGACCCTTCTTCAGAAAAAGGGGTCTAGACCCGAAACGTCAGCTTTCCTGCTCCTCTGATGCTGTTTGGCCTGCTGTGTTCATCCAGCTCTACACCTTATTATCTCAGATTCTCCAGCATCAGCAGTTCCTACTATCTCTGGGACTATTATACTACAAGATGTAGATCAAACATCCTACCAGGCATTTTTCAAGAAACTGACTGCAAATTAGCAAAAACTTAATTCAACAGTTAAGAAGAAGCCATTGAATGAGTTCGGAGGAAGGGTCACCGGACCAGAAACATTAATTCTGTTTTTTCCTTCACAGATGCTGCCAGACCTGCTGAGCTTTTCCAGCAATTTCTGCTTTGTTTCCATTGAATCTTGTGTTGGCTCTACATCATATTAAAATATACATCAGTAACAATTTAGAGGAAACTGCTAATAGAGAGAACTGTAAATGCTGAAGATCTAAAACAAAAAACAAATTGCTGGAGAAACTCAGCAGGCTGTGGGAGATTAGCGCAGCTTTAGTGGTAGTTATATTGGTGTAGTCTCGATGGGCCAAAGGGCCTTTCTGTGCTGTATGACTCTGACTTTGACTAATGTCAACCATGTAGCCACTGCTGATTGTTGTAAAAACCCCATCTTGTTCATTAATCTCCTTTAGGGAGAGAAATCTGTTTACCTTACTCTGGCCTACACGTGACTCCAGACCCACAGCAATGTAACTGATCCTCAAATAGCCCCAGTATGTTGCTCAGTTCAAGGGGAAATTAGGGAATGGGCAATGTATAATGGCCCAGCCAGCAACACCCACATCCCATGAACGAATCAGAGTGTCTTTAACAAATTTAATTCATTCCTTGTGACATCAAGAAACAGCCGAAAGCACTGAATACTACAAAGGCAATGGGCCCTGACAACATTCCGGGAACAGTGCTTGTGCTGCAGGATCTGTGGCAGGTGGTTAGGGAACTAAGAGAAAAACACACTTAACATCATCCTCAATCTGTCTGCTACAGATGCATCTTGGTAACACATGACAATATTAGTAACAGTGACCACCACACAGTCCTTGTGAAGTTGGGACTTTGTCTCCACATTGAAAATACCTTATATTATGTTGTATGTCACTAACACCATGCTAAATGGAATCACAAGAAATAAGAACAGGAGCAAGCTGTTTAGCCACTGAGCCTGCTCTGCCATTCAATAGGATCAACATTCCTGGTGACCACTTTCCTACGTTTTTCCCATAACCCTTCATTCGTTGGTCTGTCTGTCTGCCTATCAATCTATCTCAGCCTTAAACATACACAAAGAGTATGTGTCAAGAGTTCCAAAGACTGTCAAGCCCTAAGAAGTTTATCTTCATCTCCATCTTAAATTGGTGTCTTTTATTCTGAGATTATGCTCTCTGGTCCTAGACTCTGCCACAAGGGGAAGCATCCTCTCACATTTACCCTGACAAGCCCCTTAAGAACTCTGTATGTTTCAATGAGATCACCTCTCGTTCTTCTAAATTCTAGTGAGTAAAGTGCCAACCTGTTTCGCCTTTATCCATAAGACAATCTCTCCATATTAAGAATCATCCTAGTGAACCTTCTCGAAACTGCCTCCAATGAAATGATATCTTTCCTTGAATGGAATGAAACTGCTCAGACTGAATTTGAACAGTTCTAGTAACTCAAGACTAGGCATCTCTCAGGCATTGTGCACCATCAGTAACAGCAGAATCACACTCCAATACAATCAGCAACCTCATAGCCTGGTATATTCCCCAGTCTGTCATTATCATCATACCAGAGGATCAACTCTGGTTCAATGAAAGGTGCAGGAGGGCATGTCAGGAGTAGCACCAAACCACTCCTAAAAATAATGTATCAACCAGGAAAAGCTACAAAACAGCACTAGTTGCAGGCCAAACAGCACAAGGAGCAAATGACAGTCAAGCAATTCCATTATCAACAAATCTGATCTAAGCTCTGCAGTACTGCCACATCCATGATGGTGGAGAATTAACTCACTGAATGAGGAGGAACCACAAATAGTTATATTTTCATTGATGGAGAAGCCCAGAACATCAGCGCAAAAGATAAGGTGGAAGAATTAGCAACAGTTTTCAGCCAGACGTACTGAATGGATGATCCATCTTGACCATGTCCAGAGATAACCAGCAACACAGAAGCCAGTTTTCGGCCAATTCAACTGGCTCCACATGATATCAAGAAACAGTTGGAGGTACTGCTTACTGCAAAGGTTATGGGCCTTGAAAACATACCAGCAATAGTACTGAAGACTTGTACTCATGGGGAGGTGATGGCCCAGTAGCATTATTGCTGGACTGTTAATCCAGAGACCCAAGAGACGTCCTGTAGGCTGAATTCAATTCCTGCCATGGCAGATGGTGGAATGCGAATCAAGAAACATCTGCAATTAAGAGTCTAACGATGACCATGAATTCAATGTCTATTGTCAGGAAAAACCTATCTGGTTCACTAATGTTCTTTAACGAAGGAAACTGACACTCTTACCTGGTCTGGCCTACATGTGGCTCCAGGCCCCAAGCAATTTGGGTCACTCTTAGCTGCCCTCTGGGCAATTAGAGATGGGCAATAAGCGCTGGCCTAACCAGTGACACCCTTATCCTGTGAATAAATGAAAAAAACTCCAGAATTTGCTGCACTCCTAGCCAAGCTGTTCTTGTAGAGCTACAACATGCGGATCTACCTGACAATGCAGAAAATAGCAATTGTGTCCTGTAGACACGAACTATGACAAATTCAATGTCGCCAGTTACCACCCCATCAGTCTAATTTTGATCATCAGTAAAGTAATCGAAGGAATCGTCAACAATGCTTTCAAGCATTACCTGCTCACTAGACATCTAGTTTAGATGGAAAACTGGAGTCAAATGGGAATTGGGGGAAAAAATCTCTGCTGATGGAAATCATATCTGACACAAAGGAAGATGGTTGTTTGTTGGAGGTCAGTCACCTCTAAAGGGGTTAGATATTTCTAATCAACAATCAGAGATGTTATTTCACATTTATGGGGGAGGTGGGACTTGAACTCAGGCTTCCTGGTCCAGAGGTAGAGACACTACAACTGTACCACAAGACCCTTTCATTAGCTCCCCAGGTTAATGTCCTAAGCCCAACCATCTTCATCAATGACCTTCAATCCGTTATAAGTTCAGAAGTAGGGATGTTTGTCAATGATTGCACAATGTTCTGTACCATCCGTGACTCCTCGGATATAAAAACAGTCCCTGTCCAAATGCAGCAAGACCTGGACAATATCCATTTCAGAAACCAGTTGGAGAGTCAACCACATTGCTGTTCACCTGGAATTACACGTAGGTCAGACCAGGAATGTCACACCTTTCCTCCTTTAAATGATGTGAGTGAACTAGAGGAGTTTCATGATCATCAATGGATTTAAACCAAATTTAAATACCACCATCCCATCCCAACCATTACCTAGATCTCTGGATTGTTACTCCAATGACAATACCACTTGGCTATCCCACACTGACCTAACTCAAGATATCGCTCATCCACAGTCATGCTGAACCATATACTTCCTAACATTTTCTTTTAATAATGGTTAATTACACAACTCAATCTTACCTCTTTAATTTGCTTTGGTTCAAAGCAGGCAGGGAGCAGGGATTCCAAAATGTGCAAGGCTAGCAGCTTGGTACGTAAATTGCGCACAAGGGGAAGACCTGGAGGCAATGGTTATTGAGAAAGTTTTATTACCAGTTTATTAACTTATGAAGCTAATCAACAATAGCGAGAATAAAAGTTCTGCTCCAGAGCACAAAGATTTAGATTATGTACTGCGCTAATTAACAAAACAAACAAGTCATTCACTATTTTTAAAACTTCAGAAGGTTTCAGCAAATACTGCATATCCCCAGTGCAGGAGGTGATGTTTGAGCTTCTTGAACTGCTGCAGTGTGTGGTGAAGGTGTTTCCATAATGCTGTTAGGTAAGGAGTTACATGTTATGCCCCAGTGATGATGAAGGAAGTGATGTACATACAAATTAAGAACAGCAACTTGAATTTATATAGCACTTTTCACAGAATATTCCAAGGCGGTTCACAGAAATTTTAGAAAGCAACAGTTGATACAGGACCACATGGAGATCTAAGGTCAGGTGACCAAAATCTAGGACAGAGGGGGAAGTTTTAAGGATTATCTTAAATTAGGAAAATGAGGTAGAGGTTAAGGGATGACTACAGAGCTTGTGGCCTTGGTAACTGAAGACCATGGTGCAGCAATTAAAAGCGGGGATGTTCAGGAAGACAGAAGAAGAGGAATTAAGACATCTCAGAGGTTGGAGGAAGTTTTGTAAATACGGGGGTGTTGTGAGACTGGAGGAGGTTACAAAGTTGGGGAGGGTTGTGAGGCGGGTGGGAACTACAGAGATAGATAGGAATTTTGAAACCTAGGATCAGAATTTTAAAATATTGGTGGTACTTAACCCAGAATCTTGAAGGTGAATGTGAACAGGGGAGGTGGGTAAACACACGCGCCTCAAGATGACCTCAAGATTACACAGGGAGGTTCAATGCGGGAGGCCGACTAGGAGTGTGCTGGGTTAGTTAAATTTAGGGGAAACAAGGGAATGGGTGACAGTATCAGTACCAGCTGAGACTAAACTGGAG
>NC_063332.1:48502462-48515753 GCF_021869965.1 Rhincodon typus | reverse complement strand
CATTATATTTTGGCCTCGACCACTTTCTGTGGTAGTGAATTCCACAGCTTACCACTCTAAGTGAAGAAATGTCTCTTCATCTCAGTCCTAAAAGCTTTACCCATTATCCTTAGATTATGACCCCTGGTTCTAGAGTCCCCCACCATCAGAAACATCCTTCCTGCATCTAATCTTTCTAGCTCTGTTGGAATTTAATGGTTTCTGAGATCGCCCTCATTCTTTGAAATTCCAGTGAATACAATCCCAACCAACTCAATTTGTTCTCGTACATCAATCAGTCCTGCCACCTCTGAAATCAATTTGATAAACCTTTGCTGCACTCTCTTTAGAGCAAGTGATCTGCCTTCTTGCATTGTTGCTATCCATATAGTTTAGGTACTCCCACATTTGTGTAGGATGTTGACTTTGTAATTGTTAAGGAACAGTGATAGAGGGCAGTATCTTGAAAGCAACTGAGAGATGTGCGGTATGTTGAGATTTGTAGAAAAATTGGGTGAGAGGTTCGGCAAGGTCTTACTCCAAATCAGGAGCGTCTGACTGCATAATTTGTCTCAGCTGAGTGGCAGGGCATATGTCATACTAAGGTAGTGACAAATTACCAATCAAGGAGGATTATTGCTTATTAAATGTCTTAATAATTGCCCAACTCTCATTATTAATGTTCAACTTCCTATTTAGCAAACATACCGGATAAGCGAGATATTGAGAATTCTTGACATTCAAAGTAGATACCCGGTAACTTCAGCTCGCAGCTTGCTCAAAAGGACCTCTGTGTTGAACACTGGGCACCAGCATTTTCGAGCATGTTCCACATTCACCAGCCACACACACCCCGTGTGTTCGGGCTTTGGTATCCGACTGTTATCAGCTTTAACAGCCCTAATGGCACACCTCCAATCCACTTGCACCTTTGTTCTGTACCTCATGCACTGGCGACAATCATTACTGCTGTAAGGGCACAGCACACTCAGGGACATGGATCCAGCTCATGGACTGGATCAGGCTCATCTCTATCATGTTCACGTGCAGTCATCACACTCGTTCACTTCAAGCCTACCTGAATGCTTACAGCATCCCTGCCTTGTACTGCCTTTTTGAGCTTTGCCCCCTCAGTCAGAGAAACCAGGCTGATATTACTTCTGTAGAGCTGGATGAACACAGCAGGCCAAGCAGCAGCAGAGGAGCGGGAAGGCCGATGTTTCGGACAAAGACCTTTCTTCAGAAAAAGGGTCTTTTCTGAAGAAGGGTCTAGGCCCGAAACATTGGCCTTCCTGCTCCTCTGATGCTGCTTGGTCTGCTGTGTTCATCTAGCTCTACACCTTGTCATCTCAGATTCTCCAGCATCTGCAGTTCCTACTATCTCTGATATTACTTCTGTGTTGCTTTGTCATTTAATGCAGACACAAAGCTAGGAAGCTTATCATAGTTGTCAGCAGGCATCAGTCAAGCTAAGGGAGGCAGTTTTCACTCAAACAATGCCAGCATGTAAGTCAAGGACACCCTCCGGGGAAAAGAAAGGTCAGCCTCTGATACCTTAGAATGCTCTTGACTTTCTTTCCCTGTTTTGACCTGCTATTTTCCTAGAATGAGAGGCATCCATTATAGAAGATGGAAATGCAAGGCACAGCTATTAATGGTGGTGCAGGATGGGGAGGTGTCCCCTGCAGAATTGCTGTACTGTGGCCGAACCAAAGTTCTGTACATCTCCCACATGACTTCCTTGGTCTTATAAACTATGCCACAACTGAGAAGTGTCCCATATGCCTTATTGACTACTGTATTAATCTGACCTGCTACCTTAAGGGATCTGTAGACAAATATCCCAAGATCCCTCTGTTGCTCTGAATTTCCTAGAGCCTTGCCATTCGTTGAATATTCCCTTCTATTGTTCTGTCTTCCAAGTTTCATTGCCTCATATTTATCAGGGTTAAACTCCATCTCCATTGATCCGCCCATCTGACCAATCCTTTTGTATCCTACTATAACAATCCGGTCAAATCTTTGTCATCTGCAAACTTGCATCATTTATGAATATTACAAACATTAAGTGGTTAACACTGATCCCTGTGGTATACTGCTGCACAGTGGGCTCCAGTCACACAAGCCACCTACAACCACCACCCTTTGTCTTTAATTATCAAGCTGATTTTGGATCCACTAACCTTGGAAGGGTCAGATATCAGAAAATTCAGGGGACATGATTGGGGGTAACAGAGAATTGAAGCACTCAATAGGGATTGAGCTGAAGGAATAGTAAGTTAGAGATAAGTAGGAAGAGCATTTTTTAAATTTGCTTTACTTTCAATTTGCTTTATTTTCAAAGTTATTGTGTTTGCAACTACAGTTGTTTAGCAGTAATGTGATTTGATTGATTTTATTGCCACATGTACTAAATACAATGGAAAAACTTTGTTTACGAGCTGTACAGGCAGATCAAAGCAAGCAAAGGATATACAGATCAAAAAGACTTAGAGGCATACAGGTTACATTGCAGGTTACATTTTTTGAGGCTAGAGTCCATTCAACAGTCTGATAATAGTTGGAAAGAGACTGTTCCTGAACCTGCTTGTGTTCAGGCATCTGTATCTTCTGCCTGACGGAAGAGGTTGTAGGAGGTCGTTACAAGGGTGCAATGGGTCTTTGATGACGTTAGCCGCCTATCCGCAGCAGCGAGCCATGTAAATAGTGTCCATGGATGGAAGGTTAGCTTACGTGATGGTCCAGGCTGTGCACACCACTTTCTGCAGTTTCTTACAGTCCTGGGCAGAGCAGTTGCCATACCAGGCTGTTATGCGCCAGATAGAATGTTTTCTATTTTGCATCTGTAAAAGTCGGTGAGGGTCCTTATGAACATGCTGAATTTCCTGAGCTGTCTGAGGAAGAGGAGGCTTTGTTATGCCTTCTTGACTCTCGCATTTACATGAGAAGTCCAGGAACTTGATGCTCTCCACCTTCTCAACCTCAGTTCTGTCAATGTAGATGGGGGCGTGTTCTCCTCCTTTCTTTCTGAAGTCCATGATTAGTTCTTTAGTTTTCCCGAGAGACCGATTGTTTTCATTGCACCACATCACCAAGCCCTCTATCTCCCTTCTGTATTTTGACTCATTAGATATCCGTCCCACTACGGTGTTGTCAACAGCGAACTTGTAGATGGCATTGTTCAGAATTTGGCAACACAGATGTACAGGGAATACAGTAGGGGGCCAGGACTCATCCTTGTGGGGCTCCAGTGTTGAGTGTTATTGTGGAGGAGGTGCAGTTACCTATCCTCACTGATTGCGGCCTGTGGGCCAGAAAGCTGAGGATCCAGTTGCAGAGGATGGAGCCAAGACCAAGGAGATGCAGTTTTGAGATCAGTTTGGAAAGGATAATTGCGTTGAAGGCAGTATCCAGTATTTAAACCTACGGGATATATTGTTTATTTTTTTACTAATGGAAAAGGTCCTAATAACTGATTTTACATTGGGGAAAATGGGAAAATCTGATTTATGCAATGTTCAGATCCAAGGAATAGTCTGAAGCGTCATATTCAACTTGGAATGCTAACTGTTTTTCGCTCAATGCTACCACTCTGCCGTCTATTTCTAGCACTTTGTTTAAATGTCCTTAATCTCTACTGTTTGTTTCCTACTCAGAATTTCTTAGCAAAGTTATAATTTGTTTTCAATTTGTCCATCTTCACCTTTAGCTGGTAGTCTTTTATGAGCAACTTCCGGAAAACCACACAAATAACATTCATAGACATTCCCAGAAATTTTTGAAAAACTCAGCACCTGTGGAGAGAAAGCAGAGTTAACATTTCAGGTCCAGTGACCTTTCTTCAGAACAGTTCTGAAGAAGGGTCACTGGACTGAAATGTTAACTTTGCTTTTTCTCCATAGCTGCTGAGTTTTTCCAGAAATTTCTGGTTTTGTTTCTATTTCCAGCATTCACAGTTCTTTGTTTTTTTTTTCATAGACATTTGTTGGTCCACTAGCCACCTCTTCAAAACATTATAACCTACTCTGCTGTCTCTGATCAGCTGAAAATTTTCAAGGTGTTCAGACACTTATTCCTTAATTATAGACTTTGCAATTTTCCAGCAACAGACGTTAGGTAAAGCAGTGTATACACTAACTCCCCATTTAATGTTGTTTTTAAAATCTGCAAGAATGGGCACATGAAGAGAGAGGTCATAGACACTATACAACAGATATATTTGATAACTTGTGTACAGTGTTACAGTAAATAGAGTTGAGGCTTTCTAAGAGATGAGGAGCAAGCAGCCTCAGGGGCAGTATGTGTTCAGACATCCACAGATACTCCAGGCTAATTGTCTCAATGTGCGGATAGTATTGGCATGAAGCACAAGATAAAACAGGATGTGGTGATCTGAGACAAAAAAAACTGCAGATGCTGGAATCCAAGGTAGACAAACAGGAGGCTGGAGCAACATAGCAAGCCCGGCAGCATCTAGAGGAAAGGAGCAGTCAACATTTCGGGTATAACCCTTCTTCAGGACTGGATGTGGGGGTCGGAGGAGCTGCAGATAAAGAGAGGAGGGGAGGGATGGAGGCGGAATGGTGGTGATAGGTGGACGCTGGTAGTAGGTATGACTTGTTTGATCAATAGGAGGGATGAATCCAGTTAGTAGCTAGGAGGGAGTGTCAGAAGGTGGAATGGAAGGGAGGAGATGGGGCTGGAAGGGGAGCCAGCGGATGTGTGGGTAGCTTATTTGCAATTGGAGAACAGAATGTTGAGTCCTCTGGGTAGTAGGGTGCCCAGGTGGAAGATAAGGTGGTGTTCTTCAAATTTGCGCTGTGAGTCGCTGCGACACTGAAGGAGGCTGAGATCAGACATGTCGGAGCGGGAGTGGGGCAGGGAGTTTAAATGGGCAGTGACCAGGAAGTTAGGTTGGCAGTTACATGCCAGGGGAAGATTCCCAGCAAAACAGTCACCTATCCTACATTTGGTCTCACCGATGTAGAGAAGACCACATCGGGAGCACTGGATGCCATAGACTAGTTTGGAGGAGATGCAGGTGAAGCGCTGTCTCACTTGGAAGGACAGTTTAGGGCCCTGAATGGAGGTGAGGGAGGTGGTGTTTGGGTAGGTGTTGCATCTTCTACGGTTACAGGGGAAGGTACCAGGTGGGTTAGTGGGGTGTGTGGAGCGAACAAATGAGTGGTGAAGGGAATGGTGCTTGTGGAAGGCAGAGAGGGATGAGGAGTGGAAGATGTTCTGGGTGGTGGAGTCTGATTGGAGTTGGCGGAAGTGTATGAGGATGATACGTTGAATGCGGAGGCTGGTGGGGTGCGAAGTGAGGACAAGGGGGACCCTATCTTTAATATGTTTGGGAAGGTGTGGTTAAGAGCTGTGGAGCAGGGAATGGAGGAGGTTTTTCTTTGCCTATGTTTAATGTTGTGCTGTGAGACTTCATGGGGCCTCGAATGAATACTGTAAGGACCCAGGCCACACTCTGCTTACTATGTATGACTGTGCTGTTTACACTTCAGGTGGCTCTGTCTCTTTTCAAATACATTTTGAAAGTAAAATAAAGGTTGTTTTGACAGTTATCTACGTGAAAGGAAGTTTTGTAATTTTATTTTTAAGAAGACCTCTGATATTTTAAGGAAAAGATAGTAAACCTGTTGAAAATGTAATACCATAATTTCTACTTTATGCTCAATAGATTGTAGACATGATCCACCTGAGAATCCACCTCCGGTTGCTGTTCCCTTGCTAGAAATGGGGTTTTCTTTGAGACACATTTGCAAAGCTGTTGATGCTGCAGGTACAGTAAATCAGTTTGAGATGCCAGTTCAGTTAATGTTTTCTGATATGCGTGTTCATGGCAAAATAGACATTTCAGGACAATGCTGATCTTGGATTTGCAATGCGTTGTTGAATATAAGGTGGGCATATAATTTTATTATATGAAGTATTGATCAGATCCCTATCAATTCTGAATATCTCCAATATGACTTCACTTTGCCCAGAAGCACTGAACTCAGTTTATTTCAAGATTTTTGCCATTTTAAATTGAAAAATGATATTAAATACCAGATTCAAATGCAGAGACATTGTCATATGTTTCTAAAATTCAGTCTGTTTGTTAATCAAGGATTTATTTTAAGATTTTGGCAAAGATCTGTAGCTCGGGTTGTGGGTGAGGTTGTTGACTTGTCGCTGAGCTGGGCTTGTTTTTGTTCAGACGTTTCGTCACCATGCTAGGTGACAGCATCAGTGGATCCTCCGATGAAGCGGTGTTATTCTACTCCGCTTGGAATTTATACTGTCCAGTCAATTATGGTGAGTACTGTCATTTCCGGTTTTGATCTGTGTATAGGAGGTTTTTCTTTGCCTATGTTTAATATTGATGGCCTTCATTGTCTGAATGTACTGACAATGAAGGCCATCAATTTAACTAGGACAGAGTAACCATAGTAGCCCAAGCCAAACATAGACACGCATGGGAATTCCTAGAGGCATGGCTCTTCACCCATACTTCAATCAACAAACATAGAATTGGACCCCATATACAATCCCATACAGATCAAAACCAGAAATGACAGTACTCACCATAATGGACTGGACAGTATAAATTCCAATCGGAGTAGAATAACATTGCTTCATTGGAGGCTCTACTGATGATGTCACCTAGCATGGTGACGAAACATCTGACAAAAACAAGCCAGCTCAGCGAGCAAGTCAACAACCTCAAGGATTTATTTACTACAGAGCAACTTCTATTTAAATGTTTCAGCTCACAAAAATGTGCAAAGAAAAATGAAGACTAAGTTTTTAGGAGTAGTGACCAAAATTTTGCCTGAAGGAGTTAATTGTCCAAACGAAAGTGGTTAGAGAAACTTAAAATGAACATAGAACATAGGATAATAGATTGTGCCAACCCATTATCCTACTCTAAGATCAAACTACCCTGCATACCCTACATTTTACTATCATCCTTGTACCCATGCAAGAGTCGCTTAAATGTCCCTAATGTATCTGACTCCACTACTCCTGCCAATGAAAGCCAACACACCATACGCCTTCTTAACAACCCTATCAACTTGGGTAGCAACTTCGAGGGATCTGTGGACGTGGACCCCAAGATCCCTCTATTCCTCCTCACTGCGACAAATCCTGCCGTTAACCCTGTATTCTACATTCAAATTCAACCTTCCAAAATGAATTACTTCACACTTTTCTGGGTTGAATTCCATCTGCCACCTCTTTGCCCAGCTCTGATCCTGCCAATGTCCTGTTGCAACCTACGACAGCCCTCCACGCTATACACAACTCCACCAATCTTACTAACCCACTCTTCCATTTCCTTATTTTATAAAGATCACAATAAATGAAATTCCAGAAAATGTGTTCCAGGTGGCTGTAAGAAGTATGGTAAATTGTGGGCAAATGAAGGGCATAGATACAGGATTGGCTGACTAGCAGAAGGCAAAGAATAGGAATAAAGGGGTCTTTTTCAGAATGGCAGCTGGTGACTAGTGGAGTTCTGCAGGGGTCAGTGTCAGGGCCACAACTATTCACGTTATACATTAATGATCTGGCAGCAGGAACACTGTTACTAGGTTTCCAGATGAGACAACAATAACTGGAGGAACTGGTAGTGTTGAAGCACGGAAGCTTCAGAAGGACTTGGTAGGCTAGAAAATTGAGTAAGGATATGACAGATGGAATACAATGTCAGAAACTGTAAGGTTATGCACTTTGTTAGGAAGAATAAAAGTGCAGCCTTTTTTTTAATGGGGAAAGGCTTTGGAAATCTGAAGCACAAAGGTCTTGGGAGTCCTTGTTCAGAATTTTCTAAGGTTAACATCAGGTTCGTTTGGCATTTAGGAAGGCAAATGCAATAGCATTCATCTTGAGAGGGCTAAAATGCAAGAGCAGCAATGTACTGCTGGTGCTGTAAAAGGATCTGGTCAGACCTCATTTGGAATATTTTGAGCAGTTTTGGGCCTCATATCTAAGGAAGAATGTGCTGGCCTTGGAGGGTGTCCTTGGAGGAGATTGTCATACGAGAAGCGGTTGAAACCTCTGGATCTGTACTTGATGTCATTTAGAAGGATGACGGGGGGGATCTGATCGAAACTTTCAGAATATTGAGAGGCTGGATAGAGTGGATGTGGAGAAGATGCTCCCCCTTGTAGGACAGACTAGGACCCGAGGGCACAGCCTCGAGACAAGGAACGATCCTTTAGAGCTGAAATGAGGAATTTTTTCAACGAGAGGGTGGTGAATCTGTGGAACTCATTGCTACAAAGAGCTGTGGAGACCAAATCATCGATGGTATTTAAGACACAGGTTCTTGATTAGTGAGGGGATCAAAGGTTATGGGGAGGTGGCAGGGGAATGGGGCAGAGAAATATATCAGCCATGATTGAGGAACGTAAAGAGCTTGTAAGAATATAAAGAAAACAGGAAAGTAGGAGAGCAAGAAGGTGCCATGAAATGACCTTGACAAGTAGGGTCAAAGAGAATCCCAAGGCATTCTGTACATACATTAAAAACAAAACAATAACTACAAAGAAAAGAGGCCCACTCAAGGATAAAGGAGGAACTTGTGCTTGGAGGCAGAGGATGTGGGCAAGATCCTAAATATGTACTTTGCATCAATATTCACCCAGGAGAAGGATATGGAGGATAGTAAGATTGATGTTAAGCATGCTAATATGCTACGGCATTTTGAGATCAAGAAAGAAGTGGGACTTTCGAAGAGCATTAAGGTGGATAAGTCCCCAGGGCCCAATGGAATTAACCCAGGTTATTGAGTAAGGCAAGAGAGGAAATTGCTGGGGTCTTGACCATCCTCATTAGCCACTGGAGAAGTCCTGGAGGATTGATAAGTGGTTAATGTTATTCCTCTATTCAAGAAGGGAAATAAGGATAATCCAGGAAACTACAGATTGGTGAGTCTTACATCGGTGGTTGGGAAGCTATTGGAGAGAATTCTTAGAACGAAGAACAAAGAAAATTACAGCACAGAAACAGGCCCTTCGGCCCTCCAACCCTGCGCCGATCCAGATCCTCTATCTAAACCTGTCGCCTATTTTCCAAGGATCTGTATCCCTCTGTTCCCTGCCCATTCGTGTATCTGTCTAGATACATCTTAAATGACGCTATCGTGCCCGCCTCTACCACCTCCACTGGCAACGCGTTCCAGGCACCCACCACCCTCTGCGTAAAGAACTTTCCACGCATATCTCCCTTAAACTTTTCCCCTCTCACCTTGAAATCGTGACCCCTAGTATTTGAGTCCCCCACTCTGGGGACTCTTGCTATCCACCCTGTCTATACCTCTCATGATTTTGTAGACCTCAATCAGGTCCCCCCTCAACCTCCATCTTTCTAATGTAAATAATCCTAATCTACTCGACCTCTCTTCGTAGCTAGCACCCTCCATACCAGGCAACATCCTGGTGAACCTCCTCTGCATCATCTCCAAGGCATCCACATCTTTTTGGTAATGTGGCGACCAGAACTGTACACAGTATTCTAAATGTGGTCGAGGGTTAGGATTTATGCACATTTGGAAAAGCATGGCTTAATTAGGGACAGTCGGTGTAGCTTTGTGCAGGGCAGGTCATGTCTTTCTTACTTGACTGAATTTTTGGAGGAGGTGACGAAGGTGATCGATGAGGGAAGAGCATTGGGTGTTGTCTACATGGATTTTAGTAAGGCTTTCGACAAGGTCTCTCACTGTATGCTCATCTAGAAGATTAAGATGCATGGGATCCATGGTAACTTGGCCACGTGGATTCAGAATTAGCTTGCCCTTCGATGGTAGAGGGTAGTGGTGGAAGGTTGTTTTTCAGACTGGAGGTCCATGACCCGTGATGTTCTGCAGGGATCCGTACTGGAACCTCTGCTGTTTGTGATGTATATAAATAACTTGGATGAAGATATAGATGGGTGGGTTAGTAAGTTTGCAGATGATGCAAAGATTGGTGGAATTGTGAATAGTGTAGAAGGCTGTCGAAGGATACAGCAGGATATAGATCAGTTGCAGATATGGGTGGAGAAATGGCAGATGAAGTTTAATCCATGCAAGTGTGAGGTGTTGCACTTTGGGAGATGAAATGTTAAGGAAAAGTATACAGTTAATGGCAGGATCCTGAACAGCATTGATGTACAGAGGGATCTTGGCGTTGATATACAGAGGGATCTTGGCGTTCATGACCAGAGCTCCCTGAAAGTGGCCATGCAGCTAGATGGGGTGGTAAAAAAGGCCAAAAGCATGCTTGCCTTTATTGGTTCAGGAATTGAGTACAAGAGTCAGGACGTCATGTTGCAGCTTTATAATACTTTGGTTAGGCCACACTTGGAGTACTGCGTTCAGTTCTAGTCGCCACTTTACAGGAAGGGTGTGGAGGCTTTGGAGAGGGTGCAGAAGAGGTTTATCAGGGTGCTTCCTGGATTAGAGGGTATGAGCTAAAAAGAGAGATTAGAAATACTCATGTTGATTTCTCTGGAGCAGGGGAAACTGAGGGGAGACTTGATAGAAGCCTATAAAATTATGGAATGCTTAGATTAGGGTTGATGTTCAGAATCTTCTTTTCCAGAGTTGAAATATCTAAAACTAGGGGGTATGCATTTAAGTTGAGAGGTGGAAAGTTCAAAGGAGATGTGAGGGACAAGTTTTTTTTACACAGTGTGGTAGGAGTCTGGAACCCACTGCTAGGGGTGGTGGTGGAGGCAGATACAATAGGGGCATTTCGGAGACGTTTAGATAAGCATATGAAAAAGCTAGGAATGGACGGATATGGATCACGGACACGCAAAATTAATATTTAATCTGGTGTCATGTTCGGCACAACATCGTAGACTGAAGGGCCCATTCCTGTGCTGTATAATTCCATGTTCTATATTCAATGATTGAACAATAGAGCATACTTGATGGGTGGAATGGTGTAATTCTGAATCATAGAATCCTGACCATTTGGAAGCAGGTCATTCGACCCATTGAGTCCACACCGACCCTCCAAAGAGCTTCCCAGCCATGCCCATGTCCTACCCTATCCCTGTAACCCTGCATTTCCCATGGCTAATCCACCCAGCCTGCATATTATGGGCAATTTAGCATGGTCAATCCACCTAACGCGCACATCTTTGGATCCCAGAACATCTTTGGACTATGGGAGGAAGGCACAGCACCAGGAGAAAACTCGCACAGACAAAGGGATAATGTGCAAACTCCATACAGACAGTCACCTGAGGCTGGAATCATTCCGGGTCCCTGGTGCTGTGAGACAGCAAAGCTAGCCTCTGTGTCACTGTGCTGCCCCTATATCTTATGGTCAGAGAAGAATGGTTACCTTTCATGTGTCTGGAATAATTACCTGCTGGCTAGAATGAGTTTTACTGGTATCAAATTTTTCGGGCCACTCTGTTCAGAACCACTGCCAAATTCAGCTAAAAATAGACCTCGGTAAGAGGATGCTTAATCAGATAGGAAACTGAAGGAGCAACATACTAGTTAAAAGACCGAAGAGGGAGATTAGTGGTCAACGCTACTACAGTATCATTGACATCTGGAGGCAGCAGAGGAGGAGAGGGCCAATGTGTGGACTGGGGCCTGTGCAATCAAAATATGAAATATGCCTCTATGTTCTTAATCCTCCAGCTTAATTCTGTTTAAGAAGGTAGAATAGTTTATCCAATATGTCTTGTGAGGATCTGATTCTAAATAATACAATAACAGAAATACTAAAGTTACAAAATGATGACTTCTTGAATGTATTTGTAATTTGTCAGATTTAGTGTTTGTCTTTATCAAGTACCTTTCTGATCTGTGTGCATAAGTAAACAAAAACATTGTTAATTCTGTATGTGCAGGTGTTTCTGGGGATGCAGATCCACAATTGATTGAACAGCTAGCCAGCTGGATGCTGGAACATCCACTAGCAGAGGAACAGGAAGTCATTGTTTACTCCTCAGCAACAATTGAGAATGATTTGGAGGTACCTGTGGAGTCTGAGGTTATAGTACACAATCGTGCAACAAGACCTGTATCTCCAGAAGCTGTTGACAGGGAAGATGCAATTGAAGGGTAAGCAACAAGTCTGAAGAAGAGTGTTTCAGTATTTCTTCATAACTCTATCACTAATGTCAGATAATTTTGACTTGAGAATAATTCGCAAGATAAATTCTTCAGATATTTTTCTAAAAAAGGCTTTGTTTTTTGTTTGGAATTAACAAGCTGACAGTGAACTAGAAGATATATATTTAAACTGTAACCAAAATGAGTCTGTGAAGTGTTTTTATTAGGGCTGGTAGCACTTGG
Organism: Rhincodon typus; assembly: GCF_021869965.1. Classification (NCBI taxonomy): domain Eukaryota; kingdom Metazoa; phylum Chordata; class Chondrichthyes; order Orectolobiformes; family Rhincodontidae; genus Rhincodon; species Rhincodon typus. The sequence continues at coordinate 48,503,470 of NC_063332.1, read as the reverse complement.
AAAACCTGATCAGGAAAATGTGGTAGAAACTATATTCAAAATAGCATTTAGAAGAGAAGCTAATTCTGTGGAAAAGAAAATTTCAGTAGGACGGGGAAGTGAGTAGCAAAGTTTCTCAAAGTTGGCCCGCCACCTGTGTGGCTATGTGACAACCTCCGATTTTAATATTTATGTTTAAGTAGTTAATAAAATAAAATATTATTTAAAATTTTCTTCAAATCCATCACACAGGATTTAATTCTAGTGTGTGATGGGAAAGCAAAGCTTTTACAATGATGTTAGATTCTGAGACAACCAAGTCCCTTTTGGTAGTCTGTGGCAGTTGAAATAACCCAATAAAGGTCTGAGTCAACATTAACTTTCTGATCATTTCTTTTGAATTTCTTTAGGCAAAAGCTTACTCTCTGGTCAATACATGAATGTATCAACATTGTTTAGTACTATTGTATTTAATCGAGAGGAATCAAACAATATCAAAATCAATTTTGGTCAAAATGCTGACCATGCAAAACTAGAGAGGGCATTAGCGAGAAATGAGGTACTATAAAATTTACAAACTTATTCAGATGGGTTGTGAAATTGAGCAGGTACAAGACAGATTAACGACAAACGTAAACTGTAGCATAGATCAGAAAGGCATTGGGATGTAACTCAATGACATATGAAATTAAGGGACAGTTAGGTTTTAAAAGTACCAGTAGACACTTAACCATGTTCACACAATGACCTAAATATTCTTTTTTAAAACTAACAAATTGCTAAGATATAAAGTTAAATCAGTGAAGCATATCTACAAATGTATATGAAAGCTTTATACTGCTTTGAATAATATATTGAATACCATGTTAATCCTGTTGCCAAATAAAATTTATGTTTCTGTTAGTTGCTTAAAAAAACAATATAAAAGAAATGAGATAACAAGGTGTAGAGCTGGATGAACACAGCAGGCCAAGCAGCATCAGAGGAGCAGGAAAGCTGACGTTTCAGGTCTGGACCCTTCTTCAGGAA
>NC_063332.1:48488009-48502062 GCF_021869965.1 Rhincodon typus | reverse complement strand
AAAAAGGAGTAAAGAGCATATATCACAAATATCCTTACATGGTGATAGTGGAATAACCTACAAAGGAAAGTGACCAAGACAATAAAGATATTTAAAGCACAATTACTTGTTGGCCCAATTGCCCTTTTCTCATTTCTGAAGTAACAGTCATACTGGACTCAAAACATTTAACTCTGTTTCTGTCTCCAAAGATGCTACCAGACCTGCTGAGTTTCTCCAGCACGTTTGTTTTTTTTTGTCTTTCCTCATGTTCACTCAGTCAACAGTCCTAATTATAAAATTTTGGATACTGTGCCAGTCATGCATTAATAATAACTAGAGCTTCTCCTTGAAATTTTATCTTGATCTTTTGTTTTTCCCCATCTTCCTCCCCAACTGATGAATAGAACAACAGATGGTTTGGATCAGATAGAAAGAGGAAATTTTATAGACGTGCATTTGACTAGAAATAGACCTCCACCTGCTCGAAGACGTAGAGCGAGTCAAGGACAGCGGTCTACATTTAGAGGAGCTGGTAAGATACAGTTGTATAATGACACCAGTCATGATTCTGCTGTTGCTGTTGTCAAGTTGACCTAGAAAACAAATACTTTTGCAGCCAGGCGATGAATAGGGATGTACATTACCAAAGTAAGAAGGAAAGAAGAGTAAGTGACAGTGCTGTAAGCTATATTTGAAGGAAAGTGGAAATGCCAAATAAGAATCTAAACATGAAGTCAGAAATCAATGGCTAACTAAAGAAGTTAAAGGCAATATTCAATTAAAAGAAGTTTACAAGGTTACAAAGAAAAGTCAGATATCCAAAGTCTAGCTGAGGAGTTTATGAAATGTTTTCAGAGTAGTTTCTTAGATCAGCATGTTCTGGAGCCAACCAGACTTGGTGTTATGCAACAAGATACAAATATACGAATTAGGAGCAGAAGTAGACCCTTTAACCCATCAAGCCTGCTCCACCATTCAATAAAATCGTGGCTGGTCTGTTTGTGTTTCAAATTCCACATTCTCATGTGTCAACCCTTCATTCCCCTGACCAACAGACTCCACCTCTGTCTTAACAGTGTTCAATGAACCTACCTCCACCACCTTCTGAGGTAGAGATCCAAAATAACAGATGCCTGAAAAAGTTCTCGACCTCACATTTTCCCACATTATACTTTATCTGCCAGATTTTTTACCTAACCACTTGAACTATCTGGAACATCTTTGTGTCTTTTCATGAGATACTTTGCTACCTATCTTGTCTGCAAATTTACGCACCGTGCCTTCACACTCATCATCTAAGTTTTTGATGTAAATTATGAAAAGTTGAGAACCCAATGGCCCAAAATCCAAAGTCATGCAATCCTCTGAGAGAGAAAAAAAAAAAGTTCTCATCAGCTATACTGAAAAGGCAACACCTAATTTGAAAACAATGGTCCCTAATTCTGGACTGACCCATAAGCATTCCTTTCACAACCATCTTGTCAAGACCATTCAGGATCTTAAACACTTCAGACAATTCACCCCTCATTTTTCTAAACTCTAGTGGAATCAAGCCCAGCCTGTCCAACCTTTCCTCAAAAGACAGCCCTCCCATCTATATATCAATCTAGCAAACCACCTCCGAACTCCCTCTAATGCTGTTCACGTGCTTCCTTAAATAAGGAGACCAAAATTGCACACAGTATTTAAGATGCAGTCTCACCAATGCCCTGTATAACTGAAACACTGTACCCTTACTTTAATGATTAATTCCTTTCATCATAAAGCATTGCAACCCATTAGCCTTCTTGATTATATACTGAGTCTGCATATTATTTGTAACAAATACACGCATTCATGTAAAGCCCTCTGTACCTTGCAATTCTAAGTTGTTTTTCCAATTAGGTATTACTATTTATTTGATTCTTTCTGTCAATGTGAACAATTTTCACACAACCCATATTATTTCCTTTAATTTTCCAAATTAAAGGTCTCGTTGGATTTGAAGATAACAAATGTAATCCCTTATTCAAAAAGGGAAGTAGACAGAAAGCAAGAAACTACAGGCCAATTAGGTTAACATCTGTTGTGGGGAAAATGTTATGGATGGCCCAATCTTGGGTCATCAGAAATCTATGCCATTTAACATGGCAGTACTGCTACATTGGCAGATATCCACAATGTTCAGTCAGGACATCATCTCCATAAGAATTATGTAGTGGTCGCTCCTACCACTACTATCACAGACAGATGCATCTGCAGCAGGCAGATTGGTGAGGATGAGGTCAAGTATATTTTTCCCTCTTATAGGTTCCTTCACCATCTGTTGCAGACCCAGTCTAGCAGCTGGTTGAGTCCTTTATTAATGACTGATTTAATGACTGAAGCGGTATCATAGGTGGTTATCAACAGCATGTTTCCTTGTAAATGCTTGGCTTGATAACAATGACAACTTCGTAGAATCCAGAGTCAATGCTGCAGACTCTGCTGATGGGACAATACGTACCCAAGGCTGGCAATCTTGGTATTTGGGGCATCGTAATGTTCATGGAATAGTACCTTACAAACAATATCAGAGTTTGCTTGACTAGCTTGTGAGCCAGCTTTCCCAATTTTGGCACTCGCTCCCAGATGGTAGTATGGAGGGCCTTGTTGGGTCTTCAGGACCACGTTAGCCTTTGTTTCTGGTGCCGAGGTTGATACCAACTGGTCCATCTGGTTTAATTGTTTTTGAGACATCTCTATGTACCCAGCCAAAACTATTTTAGTAATAGCTACAATTCAGGGTGACCATGCAGAGTCAACATGGTTTTGTGAAAGGAAAATTATGCTTAACCATCATTGCATGTCACTTCCTCAAAGAACTCCAGTGGATAAACGGAACCAGGAGATGTATTGTTCTTAAATTTTCAGAGGACATTTGGTAAAATACCACATCGAAGGTTATTGTTGAAAAGAAAAATTCAATGCAGAGAGTAATATATTGGCATGGATAGAAAATTGGTCTGATAACAAAAAACAAGAGTTGGCATTAATGAGTCTTTTCAGATTGGCATGAATAATGAGTAGTGTGTCACAGGGATCAGTACTGGGATCTCAACTGTTTACAATTTTTATGAATGACTTGGATGAAGAGACAGAGGATTTGTTGGCAGATTTGCTGAGGATGCAAAAATAGGTAGGAAAGCAAGTTATGAAGAGGCTATAGGTTATACGGTGTCTACAAATATAGATATGCTAACGTGAGAGGGTTAAAATGGGGCAAATGCAGCATGAAAATATGATTAATGTCCATTTTGTTAGGAAGAATAAATGGAAAACATATCTAAATGGCAAGAGATTCCAGAGTTGAGAGATGCAGAACGATCTGGGTGTACTACTGCGTGAATCTGAGAAGGCTAGTTTGAATGCATAGCAAGCAATTAGGAAAGCTAATAGAATGTCATCATTTATTACAAGGGAAATTGAATACAAAAGTAAGGAGGTTATGCTTCAGTTATACAGGACACTGGTGAGACCACATCTGGAGTACTGAGTACATTATTGCTCTCCTTTCCTAAGGAAGGATGTAAATGCATTGGAAACAGTTCAGAAAAAGTTTACCAGACTAATACCTGGAATAGGCTAGTTGCCTTATGAGGAAAGATTGGACTTGTTTCCACTGGAGTTTGTGAAGTGAATTTGAGATTACAATCAGATCAGCCGTGGTCTTATTAAATATCCTGCTTGTTCGCATGTTACGAGCAGGGTTGTCAGGATAGATGTTGAAAGGTTGTTCGCTTAATTGGAAAGTGTAAAACTAGACACGTAATCTCAGGATCATGGAAGACTGAGGTGGGGAGGAATTTCATCATTCCAAAGGTTCTCTCCTGGGATTGATGGTGGTGTCATGGTAATGTCACTGAACTAGTAATCCAGAAATCCAGGCTAATGTTCTGGGGACATGGGCCTCACTCACGCCCACTCCCCACACGTTAACTAAAAACCCATCGGCTTCTTTAGGGAGGAACATCAGCCATCCTTTACTGATCTGACCTATCTTTGACTCGACACCCACAGCAATGTGGTTGACTCTTAACTGCCCCCTGGGCAATAAATGCTGGCCTAGCCAGCTGCACCCTCATTCCATGAATGAAGAAAACAAAAACCAGATGGGTGGGGAATACTCTATTGTTGTATATTCTGAGATAGATATGATTTTGGACTTGTAAGGGATTCATTATGGGCACTGGGTAGGAAAGTGGATTTGCGCACAATCTTATTGTATGACAGAACAGGCTTGAGGAATCATATGGACTACCCTTGCTCCTATTAAGTTCCTAATTTTAAATTGTAGGCACTTGGAAAGCGATAGCCCATGCATGTAAAGAAGGTTTGGGTAATGGGTGTACATAAGAACTAGGGGCAATTCAGCCCCTCAAGCCTGCTGCACCATTCAATCCAATGATGTCTCAACTCGGCCTCATCTCAGCTCAGCTCCACTTTCCTGCCAATTGCCATAACCCTTCAGGCCATTACTAATTAAAATCTGTCTATCTTCTACTTAAATTTACTCAATGTCCCAGCATCCACTGAACTCTGGAGTAGTAAATTCCACAAATTCAATACCCTTTGAGGGAAGTAATTTCTCCTTATCTCTGTTTTAAATCTGCTACTCTTTATTCTAAAACTATGACTTCTCGTTCTATATTGCCCCACATAGAGTCATAGAGCCATACAGCACAGAGCCTGAACCTTTGGTCCAACCAGTCCATGCCGAACATATTTCCAAACTAGTCCCCACCTGCCTGCCTCTGGCCCATATCCCTGCAAACCTTTCATTTTCATGTAATTTTTTAAGTGTCTTTTAAAAGTTGTAACTGTGCCCACATCCACCACTTTCTCAGGAAGTTTGTTCCACATATGAACTACAGTGTTTTAAAAAAAAATTGCACTGCATGCCTTTTTTAAATCTCTCTCCTCTCACCTTCAAATATGCTCCGGAGTTTTGAAATCCCCAGTAGGAAACATCCTTTTTATATCTACCTTGTCAATCCACTTTAACATCTTATTTACCTCAGTTAGATCTCACCTTCTCTTGAACTCCAGAGACTGTGGGCCTAAACTGCTCAATTTGTCCTTCACAAGAAAAGCCCCGTACCTCTGGAATCGATCTAGCGAACATCTTCTGAACTGCCTCCAATAAACTACATCCTTCCTCAAGTACAAGTTGGAGAAGATAGGATATTAGCAGTAGAGCTTTGATTAAGGTGAGGTTTTGGAGGGGCATGGCTGGGAACCTGGTCAGGAAACGATTGGAGTAACCTAGCCTGGAAATAACAATAGATGAATTGAGCTACCTAGAGGCAGGCAATCTTTTTAGGTCAAGCAGTATGGTTTATCCTGAAGCTATGATATTTGGTGTATGGAATCAATTGAGGATATGAATCTTACGGTGTGGGGAGATTATTCCAGTTTTCTCAGAGATTAACTGAAGAAAATTGTGGTTCCTCAAAGAGTGGATAACGAGCAAAGCAATCTAGCAACAAAGGCAGTCAATGGATCAAAAGAGTTGAAGCAGTAGATTCCAAACTCATGTTTTTGAGCAGCCCACACCAATTTCACACAGGTCCGTGTATAATTCAGAGATCCATACATGGGAAGAACAGCATCTCATTTTCCATTTTGGTATCCTGCAGCCTCTAGGATTCAACACACAATTCAATAACTTTAGAAAAACCAAAGGAATTGCGGATGCTGTAAATCAGGATCAAAAACAGAAGTTGACGGAAAAGCTCAGCAGGTCCAGCAGCATCTGTGAAGATAAAATCAAAGTTAACGTTTCGGGTCCAGTGACCCTTCCTCAATAACTTTAGAGCCTGATATTGTCCTTCCATGCTTTTTACACGCCCCCACGCCCTGGTCCTATCATGACATGGGTTGTTTCCGCACAGTCTACCCACTCCCTCCTTCTCTCAGCTCTCATTATCACTTATTCAGCTTGTGTTCTGTCCTGGCCTATTATCAATAAACCGCTTGCCGGCCTATTATCAATAAACCGCTTGCCTGCCTATCCCTTTCATATCACCTTGTCTGTGGACTCTGTCTCCACCTAAGTCTTCCTGTTGCCCCAAGTAAGCCCCTACAGCTTGTCTTAAGTGTATATATCTCCTTTTCTGCTGCTATCAATTCTGATGAAGACCGGACTCAAAGCATTAACTCAGCTTTCTCCACATAGATGCTGCCAGACCTGCTGAGCTTTTCCAGCAACTTGTTTTTGTTCCTGATTTACAGCATCTGCAGTTCTTTGTTTTATATCCATACAAGACTAATTGACACTAAGCTAGCAGTTTTATGTAGATCTCAAAGATGGCTAATTTTGTGACATTTTTTAGATCAACTAGTTTTGACCTTGTGTAGTTGGCATGCAGCCACTGTATTTTACTGGTTGAGATTGACACTAGGTACAAACAGTGGAGAATTATTCCATTGTCTGAATTTTACATTGTTCCCTATAATAAAAGTAAAATGTTAATTCAGTTGGAATGAAAGGAATTCTGATAATTTCAAACAAAGGCAGATTGATAATTAGCCATTGTCCCAAAAAAACCAAAGGCATCTCTTTTAGCAGACCTCCATGAATTACCACTGCCAGTGTTGGTAATGAACTACGGCTGTTGGCATCATTCTGCATCTCACTAGTCAGTCGCCACCTGAGCTAAGCAACCCCCTAAGCAAAGTCAGAAAGCACTAGAAATATTTGGCAGGTGAAAAGTCAAGCTAGGTTTAGTTCTGATGAAACAGTCTTTCACATTGAGGTTTGTCCAGGCCTCCTGCAGTGCCACAACGATGCCACCCGAAGGTTGCAGGAACAGCAACTCATATTCCGCTTGGGAACCCTGCGGCCCAATGGTATCAATGTGGATTTCACAAGTTTCAAAATCTCCCCTCCCCCTACTGCATCCCAAAACCAGCCCAGCTCGTCCCCTAACCTGTTCTTCCTCCCACCTATCCCCTCCTCCCACCTCAAGCCGCACCCCCACCTCCTACCTACTAACCTCATCCCGCCCCCTTGACCTGTCCATCCTCCCTGGACTGACCTATCCTCTCCCTAACTCCCTACCTACACTCACCTTTACTGACTCCATCCCCGCCTCTTCGACCTGTCTGTTTCCTTTCCACCTATCCTCTCCTCTATCCATCTTCTATCCGCCTCCCCCTCCCTATTTGTTTCAGAACCCCCTTCCCCTCCCCCATTTCTGATGAAGGGTCTAGGCCTGAAACGTCAGCCTTTCTGCACCTATGATGCTGCTTGGCCTGCTGTGTTCATCCAGCTCTACAACTTGTTGTTTCACATTGAGGTTGTTGACTTGCTCACTGAGCTGGCTTGTTCTTGTTCAGATGTTTCGTCACCGTGCTAGGTGACATCATCAGTGGAGCCTCCGATGAAGCGATGTTATTCTACTCTGCTCGGAATTTATACTGTCCGGTCCGTTATGGTGAGTAGTGTCATTTCCAAAACGTTTGAACGAGAACAAGCCAGCTCGGCGAGCAAGTCAACAACCTCACCCACAACTCAAGCTACAAATCTTTGCCAGTGCTTTAGTCTTTTGCCTTGTGGTTACTGAGTGACAGCTATGTATTCTATCACTTTTATTCACTAACATCATGTATATTGGTTAATAATTTAGTTACATTATTTGAATTGTAAATATTGTTCTTTCAACTAAAATATAAAATACCGAACAGTTTTCTGTTATTGTTCCAAGGATTTAAGGAAATAATAGTCTTATTTTTCATTTGTAAATGTCTAAAATGTTTGCCCTTTTAAAGGATCTAGATCTCCTCAGCTGGTTCAGTCAACATTAAGAAGAGAGCATGGGACTGCAGGATGGCAGGAAGTTGATGCTATGTCTGACCGAAATCTGGATGGAGAGTTAGAGCTCTGTTTTTCTGAGGATCCACTGTCTGAAGGTTCTGTTGAAGATATGTTTCCTTCTGAATGTGGGACTGAAAATGAGCCACAAGGCATGTGGTTTTCTGAGATGATAGATTGGCCTAACATGGTAAAATTATAAACCTTTTTCTTTATGTTGTCCTCCCTTTTTATTAATGATTAAATATGTGTGTCTTTTGTTTCATATCAAGTGTGAATATTTTACCCTTTATTTACCAACTGCTATTTTAAATGGAAAAAAGATGTCTTTAATTGTGCTTACTACTTCATTGTTACATTTCCCCATTCAATATGCAAAATCTTACTTGTTCACTGAATAATGCTTGAAGACAAAGATTGACAATAACGTTGTTCCATTTTTGTCCCATGATGCCTCTGTCTGTGGATTTCCACAGGGAATGCATAAGTGACCATTAGGCCTCTAATTTATTGACTTTTACGTTGCTTTCTTTGCAGCATAATCTAACCTACTTAATTTTGTTCTTTGTCATTACCAAGACATTATTTTCTTCTTGATTTGTTTCTTCTTTCTCCCATTCCCACCACTAGTCTTGAATAGGGTTACAAATTTTGAAAAACAACGATTCCAACTTGAATGTCTTCCTCGTCCACTTCTCTTTTCTCTAGAGAATCCAGACCCAACATGCAAGACTTGGCAGTTAAAGCAATAAAATTACATCAAATTACAAAGATGGCTGCTGAATGAGTAATCTTGCAACCTTCTCATTTCATTTAGAACCCAATATCATAATTATTCTCTGCCTTTTCAAAACTTTCTACAGCAAATATTATTTCTGAAACTAATCTTAACACCGTGACCTGGGCTTGTGGAAGGAATGATTTTAGCCCGTGTCCTTGTATCTCTACCCAATGGTCCTTACTGTAAATGTTGGTTGTTGGGACACTGCCTCCCTTCACTCTTGTGGCTGCTGATATTATTTATTTGACACAACTAAAGAATGCCAAATTTCTGAAGTATTGACTTTTTACTTTGGATTTACAGATTTCCAGACTAGAGAAAACAGTAGCCAGTTCTCACTAAGAGTATCTGATTCATGGTCTAAAACTTTTGTTGCTTCTTTATTTGTACATTTTTAGATAGAACTTCTATATTACATGTATTTTAAATACATCTCAAATGGTATTTATGAATAATTTATTGTAATTATTTTATAAATTAATAGTTTTAATTCTTCCTGAATAATTTTGAATATTTTATCTGAATACTGTCATAACTGTGGCTTACTTGGTAATATTCTTCTTTGAGTTCAACAACCATTTCAGGAATTTGTTAAATCATTCATGAAATGTGAGTGTCACTAGATATACTAGCATTTGTTATCCATCTTCAGTTGCCCTTGACAAGTTTGGTGTGACCTACTGTAAGATCATAAAATGGAAAAATAAGAAGCAGGCCAATCATTGCAATTGTGGCAAATCTGATAATCCTTAAATCTATGTTTCTGCCTTTTTCCATATGACTCTTGATTCCTCTACTGATTAAAAACCTATCTCCACCTTGAATATTCTTCGTAACCCTTCAATATCTCTCCAGTGTAAAGAATTCCACAGATTTGCCGCCCTTTGAGAGAACAAATTCTTCCTCATCTCTATCTTAAAGGGTGACTCCTTTATTCTGAGAATATGCCCCCTGGTCCTACATTCTCCAGGTTTCTCTGTCTCTGTCACATTTGTTCAGATGGTGCCAACTTCCACAAAAGGCCTTCAAAATGTCCACTTTTTCCTCAACCGAGGATTCCCCACCGCCATGGTTGACAAGGCCTTCAGCTGTGTCCAACAAATTCCCACACTTCTGCCCTCACCCTTCTCTTCCATCCTCTCATCCTCCCAACACACTCATCCTCCCTTTTCATCCCACCAGCATTCACATCCAAAGGACCATAAGCTGTCATTTCTACCAGCCCCAGCAGGAAACCGTCACCTCTGGGCAATGAGGGATGATGCCTGGCCAGTGACGCCTTCAGCTCGTGAATGAATAAAGAAAGACACATATTCCCCTCCCTTGTCAGCCTTCCAGTGAACATTCCCTCCGGGACACCCTGATCTTCAGTTTCTGTACTTTTACTGTGTGTTGTTTATTTTCTTAATCAAACACACACATTTAATGTGCCTTTTTTTTCTTGCTGCAGCTTTTGCATACAGCTTCTTTACACTAGTAATTTGCTGCTACGTGACTGTGTTTTTCCAGTCTGGCAGTTTTGAGAATGTATTGATGCTTGTGTCTCAACTGCTATTTAGAACTCTCATACTCAAGTTTAGCTGTTGAGTTTCCTTGGTTGCTAGTTCCATCGAGACTGCTATTTCCAGTGCTTTCCTTTAAGTCTAGGTTCCTTTCCATCAGTAATATCTTCAGAGGTTTCTTTGTAATCATAGAATCCCTAGTGTGGAAACAGGCCATTCAGCCCAACAAGTCCACACCACCCCTCCCACTCTCTGTAACCCTACATCTCCCATGGCTAATCCACCTAATTTACACATCCCTGGACACTGTGGGCAATTTAGCATGGCCAGTCCACCTAACCTGCACATCTTTGGACTGTGGGAAGAAACCAGAGCACCTGGCAGAAAGCAACGCAGACACGGGGAGAATGTGCAAACTCCACACAGACAGTCGCCCGAGGGTGGAATTGAACCACTAATCACGGTGGCTAACCGCTGAGCCACCGTGCCACCCCATTAACTTCATAAACCACACAGCAGTCTGTTCCTGGAGACAGCACAACTGATGCCAATTTTTTTAAATCCCACAAACTTGGAGTTAGATTCACCATCATGCTGGTTGACTTTGTGAAATCTGAATCTTTCAGCAACCAATAATGCTTTTAGTGAACAATCCATCTGTAGGATCCCTACAGTTTCGTCGTACTTGACTTTGGAGCTTGGCTTCTCTAGCTATACCAGACCCCTCGAAAGGTTTATAGGTTTTCCTCTCATAATGTAGTAAAATCATTTGAGTATTATGCTAAAACAGAAATTGGAAAAGGGAAGATCAATGTGAAAGATTCTTTATTCAAGCCAAAGAGGCTTTATTAAAAGCCAAAGTCCTGAATCATTTTGGCCCAACGTTACCTTTGCAACCAGCATGCAATGCATCACGATATGGAGAGGGAGCAGTTATTTCTCACATAATACTCAGTGGTGAAGAGATGTCAATAGCTTTTGTATCAAGATCATTAAACAAAACAGGAATGAACTATGCACAGAAAAAAGCTCTAGAATCATATTTGGCAATAGACAATTCCACCATTACTTGTACGGCTAGGAATTTACACTACAAACAGACCACAGACCATTGATCACAATATTCGGGTCTCATACAGGGATAGCATCCCTAGCTGCATGCCATATACAGAGGTGGGCATTTTTGGTATCAGCTCACACTTAGGCAATTAAGTATCAGCAATCCAACTTGCGTGAGAATGATGATGGGCTCTCTAGATTACGCTTGCCAAATAAGTTGACCACAAACAGTCCTTATGTAGGCATTTTCTACTTCAAATAAGTGGAAAACGCTGGTAATGGCAGGATAAGTTAAGTACACTAGAAATAATCCACTAGTACCAAAGATTACGGATGTGTTATTTTGTGGCAAGATTACAGGAACAACCCCAAACTGAAGCTATTTGTCGCATTCTCTCATACGCCTGAACGTTCCATTCCCAGCTTTGATCTCCTTGTAACCATGTCTCCATTACGTAAGATCATACCCGTTAACCTCTATGCTGTTAATTCATTTCCTTGAACCTCTGCAGTTCATGTGGTATTGGTACACACAGTATTATTCCTTTTTGACTCTGTACAAAATTGAGTGCCTAGCTAAGACATTGCAGAGAGCAGTTAAGAGTAAACCACATTGCTGAGAGTCTAGATTCATAGCCCAGGTAACTGACAGTTTTAATTGTCCTAGAAAATAAAGGACATTAGCAAACCTGATTTCCATTTTAAATGAGTCAATAATGGTTTCAGTGAGTAGCTTTTAATTCCTTATTTATTAATTGAATTTAAACCTCCAGCTGCTGTGGAGGGATTTGGGAGGTGTGGTCTTTTACTAGTACAGTGATATAAAACCACTATATTGTCACTTCCCCATGAACATAAAAATTGATGTTGACCATCCAGTGTGATAAAGAGAGAGTTCTGCATTGTGGGAACTGCTATCTTCAGAATGAGACATTAAATTAAGGCCCAGCATTCCCCCTTTGGTGAACTTAAAAGATTTCACGACATTATTTCAAAGAGGCTCAGAGAAGTTATGTGCAATGTTCAGGCAAATATTTATCTACCAATCAAAATAACCAAACAGACTGTTTGGTTATTATGATATTGCTGTTTGTGGGGTCTTGCTATATATAAATTGGATGTGATATTTCTGACAATACAGCAGTAATTCATTAGCAATAGAGCACTTCTGGGTGTCTTGAGATTGCAAAAAGCATCATTTAAATGCAATAAATTAGGCGGCACAATGGCTCAGTGGTTAGCACTTCTGTATCACAGTGCCAGGGACCTGGGTTCGATCCCAGCCTGGGGTGACTGTCTGTCTGTGTGGAGTTTACACATTCTCCCGTGTCTGCATGGGTTTCCTCCAGGTGCTCTGGTTTCCTCCCACAGTCCAAAGATGTGCAGGCTAGGATTGGCCGTGCTAAATTGCCCACAGTGCCCATGGCTGTTTAGGTTAGGTGGGTAGACATGGGAAATGCAGGGGTAGGCGAATGGGTCTGGGTGAATGCTCCTCGGAGGGGCGATGTGGACTTGTTGGGCCGAATGGCCTGTTTCCACATTGTAGGGATTCAATGATTCGAAGTCTTTTTTCTATTTATTGGCATTGAATGTGTTAATAAGAATTTGTAGATTTTCTTACGAAAAACTAATTGCTTGGTGAACTCATTCAGTGCCAGGACAGCTCGGATGCAGAGGAGATCGTCGTTTGTGAACTGTGTGATACTCATACAATGCAGTTCAATAGTCACATGAAGAGACATCACCCTGGTTGTGGAGAGAGTGCAGGTCACTTGGGATATCGGAGTAATGGAGCCTATGTTGATGGTTGGTTTGGAGGAGAGTGTGGCACAGGGAGCCCATACTACCTGATGTGTAACAGTTGCCGTGCAAAATACTTAGCAGAAAAACCAAGACACAAGCAAGCCAAATTAAATCGGTGAGGATCATTTAGTAACTTGTTTTTAGTTTTTGTTGGGTTTTCTGTATTTTAACCCACTTATGACATGCAAAATGAAAAACTTTAGATTCTATCTTTTGATAGTTTAAAAGTTAGAATTTTCATAAATCATAAATTACATATTGAATTAACATTTAATAAAATTGGAGAGAAATAGATCTGTCTAAATTGTTGAATTTATCCCTTTATTAAATTATTTCATGTTTTGAAATAGTGTTTCGATGACTTAGTGAGAGTGATCCCCTAAATCCAGCTGCAACAGGGACAAGTGTGTCATGTAATTAGCTCCAATTGCTGCTGGTATTATTTGGAGAAATTATTATCTGTTTCAGAGAAACAATTCACAGATTTTTCACATCTTACTGAATACAATGGTTATTAATTAATTAGTGTTTTTCTGCATGTGTGAGGAAAAACCTGAAATCGTAGTTTCATCTGTGTAAGCTTTAATTCTTCATACAAATTATACACTTAGTTCAGACTAGCTGTGGACCACGCTAGGTATCAGAATATTGTCACAAGCTTCACAATTTATTAAATTAATAGCAGTAAGTACAAAATAGTAGAAAAGTAGTAAGTTCTCTTTGGAAAACAGACTCATGATTTCCAGTTGATTGTGGCACGGTCTCTTGAAATGTTCTGGTGATTACACTCTATCTTCTTCCTGATTTTCTTAGCTGAGCTGTTCAGTGCTAATATTAATTATTCTAAGTCTCAGCTTATGTGTATGATTTATGGTGTTCCTGTGATCTCATTGACTTAGAGTTAGGGTCATAGAGTCATACAGTATGAAAACAGACCATTCAGTCTAAGACAACAAGGTGCAGGGCTGGATGAACACAGCAGGCCAAGCAGCATCATAGGAGCAGAGAGGCTGACATTTCGGGCCTAGACCCTTCTCTAGGCCCGAAACGTCAGCCTCTCTGCTCCTATGATGCTGCTTGGCCTGCTGTGTT
>NC_063332.1:48431293-48487609 GCF_021869965.1 Rhincodon typus | reverse complement strand
CCCTGCACCTTGTTGTCTCGGATTCACCAGCATCTGCAGTTCCTACTATCTCCCTTTTCAGTCCAAGTTGTCTGTGCTGGCCAGACATCTCAATCTGACCTAGTCCCATTTTGCCAATATTTGACCCATTTCCCTTCCTATTCATAATTCCGTCCAGGTGCCTTTTAAATGTTATAATTGTACCAGCCTCCATCACTTCCTCTGGCAGCTGGTTCCATACACACTCTGTGTGAAGAAGTTATCCCTTGGGTCCATCTTAAATCTTTCCCCTCTCCCCTCAAACCTATAGCCTCTAGTTTTGGACTCCCCCACCCTAGGAAAAAGACATCCCTTCACTGTAAGCCTGTGCCCTAACCTTAACCCATCTTCCGCCAGGGCTCAAACTGTACTGCGCTAATCTCATCAAACATCTTCCTTCACTTGTTCTCAATAACTCAATATCTTTACACTACTAACCCTGCTTGGCCACTGCACTGCCTTTTATGGGCTGTTTTATCTTAGACTGAGTGAAAGGGAGGGATTTAGTATGACAAAAGTTGGTGGCACAGATGTGATTGCAGGTGCAGGTGGGGAAAGTTATTAAGGTGTCCTGAGAGGAAGAGTAGGGCAGCGTAGAGGCCAAACAGGGTTGGTAGTGTTAGGATGTTTGAGAACAAGTGAAGGAAAATGTTTCATGTAATGAAAGTGGTAGAGCATGAGCCCTGGTGGAAGGTGGACTACAGTTACGGCACAGGCTGACAGTGAAGGTACAGCCCTTAAACACCCTTTGGTTGAAGATTTTTCTCATGTCAGATCTAATCTGTGAAACTGATTGCCACACAAGTGTGTGGCAACCAAATCATCGACTGTCTTTAAGACAAAGGTTCTTAATAGTAAGGATACTAAAAGTTACAGGGAGAATGCAGGAAAATGGGGTTGAGAAATATCAGCCATGATCAAATGGGGGAGTAGACTCAATGGGTTGAATGGCTTAATTCTGCTCCAGAATCGTGAGGGTTGTGAATAGGGTGTGGAAGTCCAAAACTAGAGGCCATGGATTTAAGATGAGATGGGAAAGATTTAAAAAGGACCTGAGGGGTAACTTTTTCACATCGCAGATGGTGAATGCCAGCTGCCAGAGGAAGTGGTGGGACCTGGTGTAATTACAATATTTAAAAGGCATCTGAATGGGTATATGAATAGGAAGGGTTTAGAGGGATATGGGCCAACCTGGCAAATGAGACTAGGTCAGATTAGGATGTCTGGTTTTCACAGACAAGTTGCACCAAAGGGTCTGTTTCCATGCTGTATGACTCTATAATTCAACTCTTATACTCTCAGGTTCAAAATTTATTTAAATTTGTAATATGTGCTGAAATACAGTAATTACTGTCTAAACGTGACCACTTATAAACAAAAGCTTTTTGTACCAGCAAAAAGTAATGTGGTGTTTCACCCATCAAACAAGAATGCCTGTGCAGCCAAAACAGCACTTTTTGTATAATAATGTCTTGCAATGATTATAATCATGCAAAGTCTAATATTAGAAGAATTGATTAAAATGTTATAATCATGAAATGAAACTAAACTCTTCTAGTAAGCTTGTACAAACATCAAATTCCAACAGATGAAGATGGTTGATTTACTACTTCTCTTGAGAGCCATGAAGGTCATATTTTTGCTAATTATTTTTTTAAGAATTCACTCATGGGATTACTGGCTGGGACAGCTTTTATTGCTCATCCCTAGTTGCCCTTGAGAAGGTCTAAAACTACTGCAGTCCATTTGGTGTGGATACATCCACTGATGCCTGGTTGGAGTGGAGTTTCAGAATTTTGCTGACTTGTTTCTGCCTTTGCAGGGTTTATGATGTCTCACCACTGACTCGTGTTTACCTCTGAAACTACCTTCTAGCATTCCTTTCCAAGTCTGGCCAAACAAAGGTCACAAGCTTCCGTAGCCTTAAAATTCCTACCTACCCTGACATATTGCATTCAACAGGTTTTTAGCTTGATCAAAGTTCCTAACCTTCTTGATTTTTTTACACCTTACATGTAAAATGGTACAAAAATTACATCAGCCCTACACCAGTATTCTCAGTGGACTCACTGTGCTGATCCAGAATCTTGAAATACAGCTACAGGAGCTTTTATGGTAGTACAACACAAATTCAGATGTTGTATTTAGAATCTCATAGCAGACTAATAGCTTTGACCATTGAATCAGAAAGGTAGCAGATGTCTTAGAAATGGTAAGTTCCTAAACTGTAACCCCCTACCTTAATTCTTCTTGCCTCTTGAGTGCTTTATTGGAGGTCACTTAATGCTCCTCAGCAAGAGACCTGCTGGATTTTCAAACTCAGAATGTGGATTTTCAAAGTTAGAGTTAATCAAGCTATGGGAATTATTGTCATACCATTAATTTTGGCTGATAGAGACTGAACACAATTAGATCATCTATATTTTTATTAGCTGGGCAGCCACGCAGTATCCTGAAAGATACCATGCAAACCTTATTCTGTGATAAATACTTCACTTGTGCAGCTACACAAAAGACTTAAAGGGACTGATATATTGGTCATACACAACTAAAATTTAATGTCTGTGTATCATAGTCTACTATTTGTACAGTATCTAGTGTTTCTGTAAAATTTGATGCTGTTCTATCTGTCACTGACCAAGTCAGAGTTTTGCAAAAGACAAGCCCATTGATTTTCACTTTGCATAATGTGGTAAAATGGGAACGTTGATTGTAGTTCAAGCTCTCCAAATAAAAGAGGGGTAGATATTATAAATTGAATTGGCAGCAAAAAGCTTCGCATTAAGAATTTGTATACAGAAGCTATTGAATCCTACCCAATCTTTTGACTGTTAAAGTTAATGGATAGCAAATTTGTACATAAATTCAGACTAAGTTGTCCAGTATACAAAGTTGTGAAGCAAGATCACAGATTCATAAGTATATCCTTCCATAGAAAAAAATTAGTACTTATCTAGCAACTTCCACATTTTCAGCATATTAAAGTACTACACAACCAATTTATCACATTCATGGTTACTATTTAAACAACCAGAGCAGCTCTCTATCCAGCGTAACCTTCCATATTGTATACTAAGATACATAACCAATTTAGTTTGGTAGTTACCAATTCTTCTTTTAGTGATTTTAGTTGAAGGTCAAATGTTTGTGAGGAAGAAAAGTCCAATCAATACTTCCAACAGTGTAGCATCTCCAAGACATAACTATGAATTATGTGTTTACCTGTAATGTATCAAAGTGAGGCCTGCTAAATACAGGCTTTTGACTCTAGCTGACAGTCAATTCCTTGAATGGAAATTAGTGGCAATATGTGGATTAGAAATCAATGAACATGATGTCAGAAAGAGTTCCACAAAATAACTTATTCCAACAATATGCCTCCAGCAGTTTGAAAACAAATCGTTACAAGAGCAATTGTGACATTCATATCAATAGATTTTATCATCTTGGAGGTTTTGTAGCAATTCTGTAAAATAAACTTGATTTAACTAATTATTTTAATTTTTAAAAATGAACAGTAGGAGGAAATAATCACAAACAATTTTACATGTGAATTTTCTCAAAACCTGTTAAAATGCCATCCAGTTCCTATCAATTTCATGAACATATTTCTTCCCCCCTCCACCCCTTCCCCAGCAAAACCAAAGGATTAGCGCCTGATTTAATCAACAAGCATGAAAATACACCTGAAGGTATGTAAAACTATCAAAGATTCTGCAACAGAACAAAACCATGAACCCATTGTGGCTCTATACTCGAGCATTTTATAGCTCTAAATTACAGCATCCAAATGAAGACTATAACAACTGTAAACCATTCTTTATTCTTAATAGTGAGTTTTTTTTGGACACAGGTACTGGTTTTTATATGTTTCTCTATGGAGCCATATTGTTTATTTTTGGCTAAATTTCAAACTTGCAATGAAAACAATATGACAATGTATCTTGGAGCTGAGCTTGGAGGTGGTATTATTCCCTGATGAAAGAGCTACACTCCAAAAGCTTGTGTTTTCAAATAAACATGTTGGACTATAAGCTGGTGCCGTGTGATTTCTGACCTTGTCTGTCCTGGCACCTCCGCATCATAGTATTTCCATGTATTTGCTGCCCTTGTCTTTGTAAGTAGTAGCATTTGTGGGTTTTGAAGCATAGAAATGCAGAAAGTTTGAGCAGGAGTATACCATTCAGCCCATCAAGCCTGTTCTGACGACATCATGTTCACAGCTGATCTTCAATCTCAACACCATACTTCTACTCTAACTCCATATCCCTTGACACCTTTAGCTTCTACAAATCTTTCTTAAATATATTCAATGACTTGGATTCCAGAGTGTTACGTAGGAGAGAATTTCACAGGTTCATCACTGGGTGAATAAAGAAATATCTCCTTATCAAACTGGCATAACCCAGACTCTGACATCTTGATTCCCTGTTCAGGATCCCCACACTGATAGAAATATCATCCCTGCATCTAATTTGTCAAGCCAAATGAGAATTCTATATATTTCAGTGAGATCCCCTCTCATTCTTTTGAACTGTGGTGAATACAGGCCAGTCAACCCAGTCTCTCCTCAACAAACCTGCTATCCTAAGAATCAAGCCGGTGAACTTTCACTGCACTTCATCTATGCCAATTATATCTTTCCTTTGGTAAGGAGACCAAAACTGCACACAAGATTGCAGGTGTTGGAAGAAACACTGGAAGACTGTATAAAATACTGGTCCTCAGTGTCTCAGTACCAAAAGTCTTTGTTATTACCTTGGTCTGATGTGGGGGAGCTCCTAGTCTTCCCAAGGAGATGGTGTGGCTCCTCCCCTTGGATCTTCTTGCCCTTTCCTCCTCTCCTGTCCCTGTATATATAACTTATTTAGCAGGGCTGGCCTTCAGTGCTATGTCAAACATCTGCCTAATCCCTCTTGGCCAATGGCCATGGGACAGCTACTCGTGAATCAGATGCCTGTTGTCCCCTTGCCCACCTCCATTTGAAGATTGATTTTCATTCCTTCGAAGAGTAAAGCCTCCTTATTTTTGATACACTGCTTTGATAATGGCGTAGGGTGGGCCTAACAAATTTTTGACATGAGTTGAGGCCTTGATGAATTTTATGACCTCTCCTTTGTTTTCATTCGAGATTTGTTTACATTTGCTAAAGGCGAGTCACAAATGTCGCACAGTTAGGTTAGTTCTCCTAAACAAGAAATACCAAATGTGGACTGCTGAGGTTTAAGGGAGCCTCCAGTTTTTGACACCAGCTCCGACGTTTGACACAGGAAAAGTCATTTCATAATGCAGCCGAAGATAATTGGACCTAATAAACAGCAATGAAAAGCTCCTGCAGTGATTTCCTGTAGCAGAGGTGATTGATCTATAGTCATCACAGCCAGATTCCTTTGTGCTAAGTAGTACTCCAGCCAGCGGAGAGATTATCCTAGTTCCCGTTGACTTCAGTTTTGCTAATGTGTTCCTCCGATGCCTCGTGTGGCAAATGTTGCCTTGGTGTCAAGCACAGTCACCCTCATTCACTCTGTTGAGTGCAGCCTTTTTGTCCAATTTTGGACAAGGCTGTAATGAGTTCAAGGACTGAGTCTGCTCAACAGAGCTGAAACTGAGCATTGGGCTATTGTTGAGTAAGTGCAACTTGATATCGTTGTCATTGTTGGCTGTGTCAGACATGTCATTTTTGTGGACAGAACATACCTGGGGAGGTTAGGTTTATGGATATCTTATTGATTCTTAAGTGAAAGATAAACTCTTAAATTTTCTACAAGATGTAGATGTATAAAACTTTGCTATCTATATATTTTTGTTCCACAGAGGACTGGGACATATTAGATTCAGAAGGAAATGAGCGGCTGACAGGACAGGAAGATTTTGCTGCATTAGCTGGGCCGCTCGGGTTGAATGACAACAAATTGATTCCAGATCCAGTTCAATTTCCAGAACAGGATCCTCTTGGAGCATCAGTTGCCACTGATAACACACACGAAATGCTTTTAAATAAAGGTAACTTCAGCCCTGTTTTTAAAGTTATTATGAAAATGATAAGTGCATGAAGGTGTAATGGTATCATCAATAGAACACCTCATAAAATGGTTGCATATCCTGTATTTATCAGTTCAATTTAGGATCTGGGTATCAAATAAAGGCCACAGGAGATACGAAAAATGGCTGAGTTGCTTCAACTTGTAACCAGCAGGGGCACAAAAATAAGTATGGAGTGGTCAAGAAATCAATGGCATGCTTTCTTAATGAGAAATGGTGCATACCAATGCAGGATCATATAAAAATAAGAATGTGCTTGTTTCCTATTTTAAAAAAAATACTGCATTAATTCATAATGTTAATAAAATGAATTGTTTATGTTCTAAAGTGGACAAAAAGAGCTACTTAGAAAGCTGGACCTCCCTCTAGTCCTTTCACTCCCCGATTCCCCTAAACCAAACAGATAAGTTCCCATGACACTGATTGGAACCGGCAATGAAAGCTGTGTGCAACCTGCTCAGTAGTGTAGATTTTATTAAACAACTGTCTTCGACCCTTCAAGCCTGCATGTCCATTCTGTAGGATCATGGCTGATCTCATTGTAACCTCAACTCCACAGATCCCCTACCCCCGATAACTTATCACATTTTTTTTTTACCAAGAATCTGTCCACCCCTTCTTAAAAATATTCAAGGACTCTGCTTTTGCTGCCTTTTGAGGAAGTGCATTCAAAACTTAAAACCATCTGAGAGAAAAATTTTGCCTCATCTATGTTTTAAATGGAAGACTTCTTATTTTTGAAAGGTAAACCCTAGTTTTAGATTCTTTCACAAAAGGAAACATTTTCTCGACATCTACCCTCACCAGTCCCCTCAATATCTTGAATGTTTCGATCAGGTTGTCTCTTAATCACTCTTCTAAATTCCAGTGGATACGATCCTAGCCTGTCCAACCTTTCCTCATAGACATTGCCCATTTCTCAGTCTCCTAATCCTCCTCTCAACTGATTGCAGTGTAGATATATTCTTCCTTAAAAAAGGACAACGATACCGTACGTAATCCCACAAAGGTTTCAACCTCATGTCACCATGTGTGAATTGTCATCTTGAACTCTTTCTTGCAGTTTTATGGCGAGAACAAATAAATGGAAGGAACCTGAATAAGGTTTTACCCATTCTGCAGAAACATTGACTCAGAATTTTGTTTGTCCTTGTTTTTCTTCAGTATATTTTATCATGAAATAAGATCTGTAGATAGAATCATAGGATTATATAGTACAGAATGAGGCCATTCAACCCATCGTTTCTGTACCAGCTCCAAAAATATCTACCCAGTTAGACTTATTCTCCAAGCTTATCTCTAGCCCTCTAAATTCATCACTTTCAAATATATCTCCAATTCTGTTTTGAAACCTCCTATGCAATCCACCTCTGCCACTCTCCCAACCAACGCATTCCAAATCCCAGAAACTCTTGAGTAAAGGAAGTTTCTCCTCATCTCACACTTGGCTCTCTTGCTGATCATCTCGAAATTGTGACCCTTAGTTACTGATATATCAACTAGTGGAAACAGAATATCCTCTTTCACCCTGACCAAATTGTTCATAATTTTGAACACCTCCGTAAGGCCACCCCTTATTGTCCTTGGAGTATAGAGGATTAAACCCAATTTCTGTAATCTTTCCTTGTATCTAAAATCCCTCATTCATGATAACATTCTAGTAAATCTTCATTGTGCACTCTCCAGGGCTTTAATGTCCGTACTCGAATAAGATGCCCAGAACTGAACACGATACTCCAAATCTAATCTGACCAATAATTTGCAAAGGTGTAGCACCACTTCCTTGCTTTTATACTGTTTGTACCATTTTCTCTGTTAGGTTTAAATAGGTCTGATGAGAAAACAAACACCAAACTGACTCTGGGTGAACAAGCTACATCTCTCCGGGATACCCAGGAAAGAATTTTTGCTCTACAGCGTATCACAGTGGCTATGCAAATTCTTTTAGCACATACCATGGTTATGAAAGCTTTATCGTTGATCTCGGTCAGGTACGTTAGATATTATAATTTCTCAATAACCTTGGCTGTTGAAAATAATCATTGCCCTAAAATCATAAACATTTGATCAATTATACTACATGAAGGCGGATATCCTAAGTATGAATGAGTGAACAAATAATCAACTAACTGGAGGAAGAGGAGACTCTAAAGAAACACCATTCCTCAATTTTGGAGGAGCCCAGCACATCAGAGCAAAAGACAAGACTGAAGCATTTGCAGCTATTGTCAGACAGAAGTGCTGAGTGGGCAATACATTTCGACCTGCTCCTTGAAGTTCCCAGTATCATAGATGGTGATCTTCAGACAACTTGATTCTATGTGATATTAAGAAATGGCTGAAGGCACTAGACACAGCAAAGGCTGTGAACCCTTCACAACATCCTAGCTGTAGAATTTAACATTATAGTACCAAGAACTAGCTTCACTCTTAGCCAAACTATTGTAGCACAGGCATCTATCGAACAATGTTCAAATTTGTACATATTTATCCTCTTAGCAAATTGCAGACAAATCCAGTTCAGCAAGTTACCACTCTGTCAGTCCATTCTCAGTCATCAGCAAACATGTTGCTTGCTAGCACTGTTAACAGTATTGCTCAGCAATAATGTGATCATTGATACTCAGTTTTCCCCAGAGCCATTCACCTCTGGACTTTATTGTAGCCTTGGTCTAAATATAGATAATAGAGCTAAATTCGAGGGAGTTGATGTGAGAATGTCTGCCCTTAACATATGAAGCAGCATTTGACAATAGTATTAAGGTGTCCTAGAGAAACTAGAGTTTATGTGAATCAGGGAAAAGCTCTCCATTTGCTGTAGCCATACCTAGGACGATGAAAGATAGTTGTGCTTATTGGAGACTAGTCAACTCAGTTCCTGGACGTCATGTAGGAATCTTCATCAGTGCCCTTCCGTGCAACATAAGGTCAGAAATTGGAATGTTTGCTGATGATTGTACAACATTCAGCACCTTTTGGCATTCCTCAGATGCTGAAGTAGTCCATATCCACATGCAACAAGACGTGAACAATATCCAGGATTGGGCTCATACATGTTAGGTAAGGTTTGTGCTAGGCAATGATTGTTTGCAACAAGAGAGAATTTAACCATCTCCCCTTGACATTCAACAGCATTAACATTATTTAATTTGCAACCCGCACCCACCCCCAATTAATATCCTGCGGTTTGCCATTAATCAAAACCTTAACTAAGTCAGTTATATTGACACCCCATCTACTACCTTAAGAATTCACTGGCACACAAGGGCAGCACCTTCCAAACCCATGACCTCGACTACCTAGAAGGGCAATGGTACCACCTGCAAATTCCCTTCAAGTTCCACATCATCCTGACTTGTAACTGTATCACTGTTTCTTCACCAAACTGGGTCAAAGTCCTGGAATTCTTTCCCAAACAGCATTCCAGATCGTCCTAACTTGCTGTATGTAATGTTTTTAAAAATTCTCAATGCTGCCCCTGCTTCTGCCAGTGACATAAACACTGTGCTACCTGTTTGCCAACTCTTCAGCCTCAGAAAATAGTTTTTTGTTCTGTAAAAGCCTTCACAATTTTGAACATATTATGAAGTGTCTGCATCTTTTTAAAAGTCCACGTGCACATCAACTGCACCACCCTTTACTCCACCAAAGAAAATTTAGTCAAAAAGCATTTATTTTATCTGTTTATCTGTTGCCCTTGTCCTTTTAGGTGCTATAAGTCACAGGTTTAGAAACAGCTGCTGTTGGGAGGAGTGCATTGGTAATCAAGCCTGACTGCTCCACTAGCTGTCACGAATGCTAAATGACCAATTTGCCTGAATTTGACTGCTATTTGGGACAAGAGAAATTCACACCAAGTTTCAGCAATAAGCAAAAGAAAACTTTTGTATGATGAACAAGCTTGAGGCATCGTGCAGCATAGTGGTAGTGTTCCTACCTCTGGAAAAGGAGGTCTGGGTTCAAGTCCCATCTGCTCCAGAGATATGTCATTACATATTTATAATGCTCACAAGTCTGTTCCATTTTCAGCGCATGGGTATCTGTACAATGCTTTTGCCCTTTGAAGAGCATCATATCATTGGGAATTGAAGCCTCCTCCCTAACAGTGTAAAATACTTACCATAGAATGTGGTCATAGCAACTTTCTTTCGAGAGAGAGAGAGAATTTTTACATTTTTAAGGCCATCAAAGAATATGGAATATGGCACTGTCATAGAGGGTCAGCCCTGACCAGTTTGGAGCAGACATGAAGAGCCGAAAAGCCTACTCCTGCTCCTAGTTCCTATATTTTCTTTTAACCAGTGGCAAAATTGATTATTATCCACAGCTACTTTGTAAACTTAAACTTTAGAACAATAGACCATAAGATATAGGAGCAGAATTAGGTCTTTCCACCCATCAAGTCTGCTCCACCATTCGATCATGTTTCTCAACCCCATTCTCTTGCCTACTCATGAACCTTGATCTCCTTACCAATCACGAACCTATCTACCAATTGTCTTAAATACATTCAGTGACTTGGCCTCCATAGCCCGCTGCGGCAATGAATTCCACTGATTCACCACACTCTGGCTGAAGAAAATCCTCCTCGTCTCAGTTCTAAAGGGTCTTGCCTTTGCTCTGCGACTGTGCCATCAGGTCCTGCCTGGTCTCTCCTACCAGTGGAAACATTTTCTCCATCTCCATTCTATCTAGGCCTATCAGTACTCAGTAAGATTCAGTCAGATCCTCCTCACCTTCTAAACTCCATTGAGGACAGATGCAGTGTCCTCAACTGCTCCTCATATGACAAGCTTTTCATCCCTGGGATCGTTCTTGTAAACCTCCTGACTCCTCCAAGGTCACTACATCCTTCCTTAGTTATGGGGCCCGAAACTGCTCACAACATTCCAAATGTGGTCCGAGCAGAGCCTTATACAGCCACAGCAGTACATCCCTGCTGTTGTATTCTAGCCCTCTTGAAATATATTTGCTGCCCCAACTGCCAACTGAACTTGCATGTTAAGCTTAAGAGAATCCTGAAACAGGACTCCCAAGTCCCTTTGTGCTTCAGATTTCCAAAGCCTCTCCCCATTTGGAAAATAGTCTACACCTCTTCTCCCTGCCAAAGTGCATAACCTCACACTTTCCCACATTGTATTCCATCTGCCAGTCTTTTGCCCACTCCCCTAGCTTGTCCAAGTACTTCTGCAGCCACCCCACTTCCTCACACTGTCTGCATCCCGCTCCCCCCTACAGTCTCCTCAGCTATCTCTAGTCTGGGTGATTTATCCACCTGCAATCCTTTCAGCCTCCCCAGCACCTTATCCTTGGTGATGGCCTCTGCCCCCTGAATCTTCTGAAGTTCTACTATGCTACTGATATCTCCAACTGAGAAGACTGATGCAAAGTACCTATTCAGTTCCTCTTCCATTTCTCTGTTTCCCAATACCACTTCTCCAGCTTCATTTTCCAGTGGTTCAATGCCCACTCTTGCCTCTCAAGTTTTAGATATCTAAATAACTCTTGCAACCCTCTTTTATATTACTAAACAGGTTACTCTCATATTCTATCTTCTCCCCGCCTTATTGTTTGTTTTTAGTTATACTTGGCTGGTATTTAAATCCTCTGGCTTCCCAGTAATCTTCACCATATTGTATTTGTTTTCTTTTGCTTTTATTCTGTCCCCGACTTTCCATGTCAGCCATGGTTGCCTCATCTTTCCCTTAATGTGCTTTAGGGATGAATTTATTTTATGACTCCCAATCTGTGCCCAGAAATTCCTGCTCCCTTCCAATCAACTGGCCATTTCCTCCCTCATGTCTTTGTAGTTACCTTTACTCGACTGTAGTACTATTACATCTGATTCCAACTTTTCTCTCTCAAACTACAGGGTGAATTCTATTATATTTGGTCTCTGCCCCCTGAGGATTCCTTCACCTTAAGCTCCCTAATCAAGTCTGCCTCATTACACATCACCAAATCCAGAATTACCCATTTCCTTGTGAGCTCTACCACAAACTGCTCCAAAAAAAATCTTATAATTAACATTCCACAAATTCCTTTTCTTGAACAACGAAAACAGAAATTGCTGGAAAAGCTCAGCAGGTTTGGCAGCATCTGTGGAGAGAAATCCGTTAACATTTCAGGTCAAGTGAGTCTTCCTCCGAATACTTCCTTTTCTTGAGATTCTCTTTATTCTAGGAGGCTTGTACTTAACTCCCACCAGGGTTTTTTTTCCCTTTTGCAGTTTCCCAACTCTTCCACATAGATTCTGTGCCTTCTGACTTTATATCACTTCTTGCTATCGACTTGATTTTATTTCATACGAACAAGGCAACCCTGCCCTCTGCCCATCTGTCAATCCATTCAATAGGACTTCTATCCTTGGCTATTTAGTTCCCAGTCCTGATCCTCTTGTAGCCACATCACTATGATATCCACAACATTGCACCTGCTCATTTACCTTGTTACGGATACTGTGTGCATTTAAGTACAACACCCTCAGTCCTGTATTGACTGCCCACCTTCACATAGTTGACCCCTTATCTGCTGTGCTTGAAGTTAGATTCCTGACCCTTTCCATACTCTCAGTCCTATTACTTATTCTGGAAACTTTAATAATCTCTGCAGAGCATCCGTTGCCCCTTGACTTTTCCCTAATTTTCCATGCAACTGACACCCCCCCTCCATGCTAATTAGTTTAAAGTCCTATCGACAGCCTTCACAATGCAATCTGCTAGAAATCTAGTCCCGGCCTGATTCAGGTGGAACTCATCCCATTGGTACAGCTCCCTCCTTCCCCATGATTTGGGACCCATTTCTCCCACCAACCTTTGAGCAATGCATTTATCTGTTTAGTCTTGTTGACCTTGTCAGTTTGCTCACGGCTCAGGTAGTAATCCAGATATTATTACCTTTTCAGTTCTGCATTTAAATTTATCCCCTAGCTGAATGTATTCCCTCAGCAGAACCACTTTCCTAATTCCTCCTACATCATTGGTACCTACACAGACCACGACAACTGGATTTTTTCCCTCCTATTCCGGGTTCCTCTGCAGCCCATATAAGATCCTGAACTTGGGCATCAGGCAGGCAACACAGCCTTTGGAACTCTCGAACCTGGCCACACAGAATAGTGTCTATTCCCCTGACTGTACTGTTCCTGATTACAACTACATTTCTCTTCTCTCCCCATTCTTGAATGCCTCCCTGCACCATGGTGCTATGGCCTGTTTGCTCGTCCTCCTTACAGTCCCTGCTTTCATCCACACAGGGAGCAAGTATCTCAAACCTGTTAGACAAGCTCAGGCTGTGACTGCCACCTGAAACACAGCAACCACGTAACTTGCCCCCTCCCAATGTGTTGCAAGGTTTGAAGGTCAGACACCCGGAGTTCCTCAAGCAGCCAACACTTGCTACAGACGCGGTCACCATGAACCATAATGGGATCCACCATGAACCACATCATGCAGTTACAACATGGTGCCTGGCCCAGCATCTCTATTTTAATAACTTACTTTTCTTTTTAAATTTTATACTGGTCTTTTAGTTTGTAGTGTGTAAATATTTCCCCAATTTACTGTCAATCCAAAAGTAACCAATAATAGTCAAATTAGTGGTAACAAGGTGTAGAGCTGGATGAACACAGCAGGCCAAGCAGCATCAAAGGAGCAGGAAGGCTGACGTTTCGGGCCTAGACCCTTCTTCGGAAGTCAAATTAGTAGTTGTTACCAAGCAGTGAACTCATGGTTTACCTTATGATGTTACTCTTTTGTGCTGGGCTTCAATTTATCCTGTTTTTAAAAAAAAAACTTTCCAATTATGAGCCAAAAAAAGCAAAAAACAATTATCTCTTCCCCTCTGCACTGAATTCCCACATTGTTTTTGAATTCCATAAACAATATACTCACTCAAGCTGTGTCTTATTCAGATGTGATCTCTCCTTCTTGACCGTGCAAAGCTTATTGATTGTGCTCTTTCAACTGACCCTTTCTTAAATAGAGCCAAGATTACTCTCACTAGTTTTTAAAAGGGAATACTCATACGTGGCACCCAAATAAGACAGTTCTGCAGAAATATCACAGCTGAAATATAGGCACCATAACATTGGCAAAGAGGAACAAATTCTATGGATCAAGAGTCCAAACCACAAGGGAGAATGGAAGAGACTTGATCATTTCTTTTGACTTTTAGCAGTTATACACTATTGTTGTTGTTAATGCTCAATTTGGTAGTTGGTCGATTGGACTTGGGTCTTTATTTGAGTTAGACTCTGAAAAGAAGAATGTCTGTGTTTGTGTGTTTTTCACTCTGGTGAGAAAGAGAAAGACCTATTTCTTGCAGGCTTTCTGAAGATCTGGGTTCAGCTGCCCCTTTAAACTGCAGCTTAAAGATCCAAAGGCTGTTCTGAGGCAGCTTTTCAACCCAAAGGTACCTGATGCCAACATGGCTCACTAAAGTATAAAATCCACCTTCTCCAAAATTTATACTTTTGACCTTTGAATTGCAAAATAGAAAACATGTTACGTTCTCTGCAACATAGCAGTGTCCAAAGTTCCGTTTTTCCCAATTTATAGTCCAAAGGAGAGTGCAACATTGACACTGCCTAAGAAGCCTTGGTCAGTTGTTACAATGCGTCAGTTGTTACATTTTGTCGATGGTACACAATATGGCCACTGTCTGTCAATACTGGTGGAAGTGAATGTTAAAGGTGTTAGATTGGGTGCCAGTCAAGTAGGTTGCTTTGCCCTAATTGGTGTCGAGCTTCTTGAATGTTGCAAAGTACGTGGCCTCTAACCTTTACTGGTAGCCGAGGCTTAACGCTGCTTGTCCAATTTGGGATTCTGGTTGAAAGTGACCTCTTTTCCTGCCCCCAGCCACTAGGGTGTTGATGGTGGGGAACCCAGTGATGACAGTGCCACTGAATAGCAAAGGAAGGTGGTAAGCTGCTTCTTGAGATATTTGTGACATACTTTGTGCTTTAATCTAAAGCGTTAAGTGCTTTAGATTATTTTGAAATGCAGTTGGGAATGAAATGTTTCTAAGCAATACGTTAATTTTTTTTCTTTTCTCTTTCAAATTATGAAATTGTAGTGGTTCCATGTGCAGTCAGACAAGTGGCCTGGAAGCTCTTGGATTAACTGATATCCGTGTCTTGGTTCGGTTAATGTGTCTTGCTGCTGCAGGAAGAGCTCAACTGGCAAATAATGGAACCGAATATTTATGTTCAAATAATCAACTTAGACCTTCAAAAGGAACATTGTGGAATACAAACTCTTGCCTGGCTTATATGAGTTCAGCTATTGGCTGCCTAGTGGCTAAAAGTCCTACTGCTTATAGAGTGTTAGTTGATGTTTGCACTCAGGTAAGATGGGGAATAAAACATTTGTAATATAAATTGATAATACTGAAAATACTCAATGAATCAGGCAGCAACTAGTTTCATATTGATGACTACTAGAGTTCTAATAAAAGGTCATTGATTTAAAACGTTAACTCTACATTTTTCCATGTTGAGTGGGGGGCATTTTCAGTTTTATTTCAGATTTTCACAATAGCAGGATTTTGCTTTTTTATTTTCATAGTATCATAGAATTGTTAAGAGCACAAAAAGAGACAGCCGGTCCACCGTGTCCATTATAGATCTCAGCAAGATCTACTCATCTAGTCCCTGCCTTTTCCCATAGCCCCACGAATAATTTCTCTTCAGTTATCCAGTTCTCTTTTGAAGGCCTTTGTTGATCCTCTCTCCAGCACATTC
This sequence comes from Rhincodon typus, assembly GCF_021869965.1. Classification (NCBI taxonomy): domain Eukaryota; kingdom Metazoa; phylum Chordata; class Chondrichthyes; order Orectolobiformes; family Rhincodontidae; genus Rhincodon; species Rhincodon typus. Next base: position 48,471,807 of record NC_063332.1, on the reverse strand, counting down.
TCAGCCAGAACATTCCAGATCCTAACCACTCACTGCAGAATTTTTTCCTAATGTTGTAGCTTCTTTTACCAATCACCTTGAACACTGGTTCCACCCATTGGATTTGATTTTCCACATCTGCTCTAGCTAGACCCCTCATAATTGAGAACATCTATATCAAACCGCCTCTTGATCTTTTCTAGTCTATCCACATAACTAAAGTTCCTCATCCCTGGAACTATTCTTGTGAATATTTTGTGAATCGTGAATATATGCCTTCAAATCCTAAAGTACAAATCTTAAAACTTACAATATCTTTGTATTTTATTGCATTATATACAAAATACAATTTAAGATATTTGTGTAACTTTTGCAATTGGAGTCCATAGCAAGTTAGTACAGCAGATCTATTCATTTACTTAGTACAATGTAACAAATATAGTGTTCTGTGAAAAATTGTTTAAAGCTTCAATATAATAATATGCTGTATATCTAAATTGACACCTTTGAGAAAAAACAGTAAATGATCCAGGGGAACGTTTCATATGTTACTTGATCGTGATAGGAATTTAAATAGCTCCATGTTACTTTTTCCCAGGATTTGATTGCTGCTGCAACAGGGCTGCATGTAGGTATGATCCGTGACTCCCAGCAGAAGAACAGAGTGTTTCACCTTTTCCATAGACCAGTAAAAGACAACAAACTTTCTGGTTCTCCCAACTTTCTGGTAACTCAAGCCTTAGTTGAACTGCTCACTGAAAAAGGTTTCCGGCATCAGTCCAGTCGTGACAAGGAAGAGACAGAACCCAGGGGTAGGAATATTTACATGACAGATTACTTTGCTGATTTGTGAAGAAGCTTTAACCTGTTTTACAAACACATTCAGCAGTTGAATTTTGTTACAAATGCTGCTGTAAATTAATTTGTTGCCTAAATGATCGGGTCTGTTTACTGAGATAGAGTATAAAAATGAGAAGTCTTGCTCCAACTGTACGTTGTATTGGTGAGAATACATCTAAGATACTGTATATGGTTCTAGTCTTCTTAAAGGAAAATATGCTTGCATTGGTAGCATTCAGAGGAGATTCACTAAAATAGATTCGTGGGTCAAAAGGAATGCCATATAATGAAGTTTGAGCAGGTTAGACCAATACTGTTTGGAGTTTAGATTGAGAGGTTATCTCCGTGAAACATGTTAAGGTTGTGTGGGAGCTAGAGTGTGTAAATGCTGGGAGGATGTTTCCCGAAAGGTATCCCGAAATGCAGTGCACGCTGATGTACTGACAGGAGAATGTTTCATGCATGATATGCCTGTTTGGGAGAGAAGAGTAGAATGCATACATGTAAATTGAGATTCAGAAAATCATTGAAGGATATGGAAATAATTTTCACATTTTCTTTTCCAGATGCAGCTTCAAATACTACTACATCTCCCTATTATTCGTCATCACACGTAGGACCCTTAGAACTGGCCAATGCACTTGCAGCATGTTGCTTATCAGGGAGACTGAGTTCTGGACATCGTCAGTGGGCTGCACAGCATCTTGTACAGGCCTTGTCAGTGTCAGAAAGGAGCAACCAGTTCAGGCCGCAAACCTATGCAGATTTAGCAGGGGATCTCCGGAAATGTCCAACTGTTAAACTGGAAGCACACGAGAACCGGGTATAATCAATTTATCAAAATTTGAAACATTTCAAACTGATGTCTAAAACTGATCTTAATAAGACAATGTAAAATTAAGAAGTTGAATATCAAAAATATAGAAGCTAATCAGGGTATCATAGTAAGGCTGAAAATTATTTACATACAGGACAAACCAAAGTAACACAGGACTCCTAACAGAGGAGATGGTTGGGATGAAGTCAAGGTACATTTCCGTAAGAGGAAATGTTAAGAGCAACTAAAAGGAGACTTCCTTAGGTAACATGAAAGAGTATGAGGTGAAGCATAAAAAAAAGAGGTCAATGATGGTTGGCAGATTGATAATACAGGTAAGAACCAGTCTGAATAGATAAAGTTGAGAGGAGAATTGAAACAGGAAAAGAGAATATGAGAAAAGATAGGCAGAAAACTTGAAAGGAATGTAAAACTATACAGTAGGTATTAAAATGTGAATGGTGGTAAAAGAAAGGAGTAGGGCCAATTAAGTACGTAAAGAGGGATTTACATTTGGTATCTCAGTCCCCTGCCTCTAATTGAGCACCTTTGTTACTAAGAAAGGGATGCTGCCACAGACATCGTGAAGAGGAAGTGCTGAAGATATTGGATGGGCTAAGAATTTATAAAGACGAGGAGGAATAAGAAAAGCTGGCTGTGCTTAAAAGTTGATAAGTCACCAGGCTGGGATAAGGTGCATCCAAATAACCTGAAGGTAGTCACGGTGGAAATTATAGAGGCAATAGCATAATCTTCCAATCGTGGGCACGGTAGCTTAGTGGTTAGCACTGCTGCCTCACAGCGCCAGGGACCCAGGTTCGATTCCACCCTTGGGCGACTGTCTGTGTGGAGTTTGCACGTTCTCCCCGTGTCTGCATGGGTTTCCTCTGGGTGCTCCAGTTTCCTCCCACAGTCCAAAGATGTGCAGGCTAGGTGGATTGACCATTCTAAATTGGTTAGGGGGATGGGCCTGGGTGGGATGTTCTGAGGTTCGGTGTGGACTTGTTGGGCCGAAGGGCCTGTTTCCACACTGTAGGGATTCTATGATCTGTGATCTCTTGATATGAATGGGAAGCCAGAAGATTGGAGAATTGCAAATGTTGCATCTTTATACAAAAAAGGATTTAAGGATAAACCCAACGACTCTGGGTGAAAGGTTATTAAGGAGAGAGTGGTTCAAGGGATCAAATAGCATATTATTGCTCCTAACACACATGTTCCTTTGTAATATGTTTAGGGGACACGACGGCCTAGTGGTATTGTCACTGGACTGTTAATTCAGAGACCCAGGTAATATTTTCGGGACTCGGGTTTGAATCCTGCCGCAGCAAATGGTAGAATTTGAATTCAATGAAAATCTTGAATTGAGTCCAGTGATGACCATGAATCCATTGCCAATTGTCGAAAAAACCCATCTGGTTCACTAATGTCGTTTAAGGAAGGAAACTGCCATCATTAACTGGTCTGGCCTACGTGTGACTCCAGGCCTACAGCAATGTGGTTGACTGTTAACTGTCTTCTGGGCAATTAGGGATAGGCAATGAATACAGGCCTAGCCAATGACACCCCTATCCTGTGAATAAATAAAAAAAAATTATTACAGGCCAATCAGTGGTGGAAAGATCATAGAAACAATAATCCAGGATAACATTACCATTCACTTGGACCAAAGTGAGTTTATTAAAGCCAAATAGTGGTTGAATAACTTGACCTAGTTTATTGATGACAGCTGGTTGAGAGTCATGCAGTGTTTATGGACTTCGGAAGGCATTTAATAGAGTGCCACATAATTAGCTTGATGGCCAAGTTGAAGCCCATGAAACAACAAGAAAGGTAGCAAAGTGGAAAATAAGTTGCCATCAGGAAACAGCCATCATGCCACCATTATTGAATGGCTTGAGGTGTACTCATGTTCCTATGGTCCTCTGGGACTATGGTGACTTTATCTTTTCCTTCTGGATGATTTCTTTTAAGCTCATTACAGCTAAAGCTGTGGTGGGGAGTGAATATTTTTCTCATCTTGGCTCCCAGTACTTCTGGTATACCAAGACCAGAGTAAGAATAAAGTTCAATAAGCTTTGTTCCTCTTAAAAGCTAGAAGAAACCCACTATTGAATAAATCTGTTTATTTAATATTGGTTGTAATTGATCCTTAAGGCCTTTTGAGAATGATTTTAAAAAGGCAAAATGCAAATCTAGGTAATAGAACCATAAAATTGTTATAGCTCAAGAAGCCACTGGGCCCCTCATAAGACTATCAACAAGACAAGAAACAGGAGAAACCCATCTAGTCCCACATCCTGTCACTTCCCCGTAGCCCCATACTGCAATTTCTTTGCATTTCGGTGCTTATCCAGATTCCTTGTGAAGGCCTCGTATCAGCTTCCACTACCACATCCTCAGGCAATGTATTCCAGACTATGACAATGCATTACATAAAAAAGCTTTTCCTTGTAAAGCTGTTGATTATTTACCTTAGATAAGTGACCTCTGGTTTACAACCCTTCTGCTAACAGGAACCGTTTTTCTGTTAGATCCTCTGTGATTTTGAATGTTATTTATCAAATCTCCTCTCACTTTGGTACTCCATGAAGAACAAACTCCAGATTCTCTAATCTACATACCTAAGTCCCCAAGGCCCTCAAATTCTGGAACTATTTAGATAACTCTTCACATACTCCTCATGGGTGCAGTGCCCAGAATTAGGCACAAATATTCCACTTGAGACTGAATCAGTTTTCAATAGTCGTCATAAACTCCGTGCTCTTGTAGTCAATTCTTCTATTTATAGAGCCTAGGATCCCAGTCATTAAGTACTACTACACCTTGTCCTGTCACTGTCAACAGTTCTTTTTTTTATTGTTAATTGGGAGTTGCTGGCTAGGCCACCATTTATTACGCTATCCCTAATTGTCCAGAGGGCAGTTAAGAGTCAGCTGTGGGTCTGGAGTCACATGTAGGCCAGACCAGGTAAGGATGACAGTTTCCTTCTCCAAAGGACATTAGTGAGCCAGATGGATTTTTCTGACAAATGACAATAGTTTCGTAATCATCATTAGACTCTTAATTCTAAATTTTTATTGAACAAACTCCACCATCTGCTGTGGTAGGAATTGAATCCAGGTACCTAGAACATTACCTGGGCTATTGGATTAACAGTCTAGTGATAATACCACAACACCATCGCCTCCACCACGAGACACATTCTGTCAGTTTGAGTACTTACCCATTATTCCAACTGTGTTTCTTGCCATTCACCAATTTCCTATCCATGTTAATAATTAGCTTTTAGGTCTGTGGACTTCCACCTTAGTCTCCGTGTGGGACTTTGTCAGAAGCCTTCTAAATGAATGAATTAGTTTCATTGTCACATGTACACAAATGAGCACAGTGAAAAGTTTAGAAGTAACCACTTATGGTACGATCTTAGCTACGTGATACCTAAGCACACACACTTCAGAACAAATTCTTAGGAAAAAACAATTAGAAAAATAAAGAAATAGCAAGTTCACCATAACAGATCGTCGGAATCAACTAGAAAATTTCGAAATAAAAAGTTCAGATCAGCAGTCCTTCCAACCCAGGCCACACTGGCACCTAGACTCAAGTCTGCACCAGGCCTTGACTCCAGACTGCACCGGGCTTCACCTTGAGGCCAGGAGACCACTCTAGATTCACCTCAAGGCCGGACGTTCATGCTGAGGCTGTGCCAGGCCAAAAGACCATCATGGACTGCCGAAAGACCATCATGCTGGGCCAGGAGGACGCCACTCCGAGTCCACGCTGACACCTAGAGTCTGAGGCCAGGAGTTCAGGATGTCACCGAGGAGAAAAAGAACAAACACAAAAGAGAGAAACGGAGTAAGAAAAAAGAAAAGGAAATGGACGGAGCGGACAGGCTCCAGCAGAAGCAATCTACGCCGTTGCCATCTGGAAGTCCATATAAACAACATCCATCGACTTACCTCTGTCCACCACCTCTGTCACCTCCTCAAAAAAACCTGAGGTTTGTCAGGCATCACCTGCCCCTTATGGAGCCATGCTGACTGCACCTGATTAACTGAATTTTTTTGAGATGATCAGTTACACTAGCTTTGATTTTTAACTCCATCAATTTCCATCAAATGTGAGGTTACCTCATCTGTAATTCTATGGTTTCCCTCTGTTACCCTTCTTAAGGGGTAGAGAGACCTGAGCAAATTTCCTATCCAGAAGTACAACTCCATAATCTTTGAGTTCCATGGATTCAGGTTAGGGCATCGGCAGTATGCTCTCCTACCTCCTTTAACACCGGTGAACGGACCATATGGCTGCTCCCTCATTAGAGAGAGGGGGAGAGATATGACTGGTGGTGGTTTAACCTGAGGGTCACCACACCTAGGTGAGAGGAGAGGTTGAGAAGGAGAGTCCTTTATGGTAACCTTAGTGCAGGAATTGAACCCACACTGATGGCATCACTCTACGTTACAAACCAGCTGTCCAGCCTGCTGAACTAAGATGGTATGATCCAGTTAGGAGGAATGAACTTATTTCCTTCCCTGTCCCACTGCTCCACAACTGACGACAAAGTTGAAATTTAAAATAGAAACTAATATTGCTAATTTTATTTTGAGTGTTCATATCAGGCTAAAAGTAGCTCTTTTAAAGAAACAATTCTGCCATGTACCTTAAGTAACAACTAAAGAACTAGTTAATTGCAAACCAAACTTACTTGAGCAAAGATGTAGAGATTAAAAAGTTTTAAGCTCTACAAACATGTGTAACTACGCTTCTTGAAAAATAACACGGACACACCCTGAAAAAAATAACTGCAGTATGCAATGTTTAAGAGTCCCCTGGCCAAGTAACAGTTAAATTTTTTTAAAAATTACAAATCGTCCCAAATATTGATTTGCAGTCAAAGCCACTTCCCATAGAAGCTATTGGCACCGGGTTCTCTTCTCAGAACAGTTATGGCTAATTGAGTTCTCTGATAACTGTGGTGGGTGGATTCTGAATTCTCCTTAAGCAATCTCCACAAGTAGTGGTGAGGTCTTCCATGTAAAAGATCTTTTCAACCCAGAGTAAGAGTGAATGTTATTTCCCCTGAAGCAGGTAAATCTTCAACATTGGTTTCATTTTAGCAAGGGGAGGCAATGGCCTTGTGGTATTATCGCTGGACTGTTAACCTAGAGACCCGGATAACATTCTGGGGACCCGGTTTCAAATCCTGCCACAGCAGATGGCGGAATTTGAATTCAGTAAAATATCTGGAATTAAGAATCTAATGATGACCATGAATCCATTGTCAATTGTCAGAAAAACCATCAAACTAACATCCTTTAGGGAAGGAAACTGCCATCCTTACCTGGTCTGACCTACATGTGACTCCAGGCCCATCGCTATGTGGTTGACTCTGAACTGCCCTCTGGGCAATTAGGGATGGACAATAAATGCTGCCTAGCCAGCAACGTCCTCATCCCATGAATGAATAAAAAACATAAGTTTCTGTGTTGAACGCACAGGCAGGACAAAATCTTATATGAACTTGACCTTTAAAATTGGCTGCCCATTTTCTGTCCAGGGAGCTGGGGGAGTAATCAGAAATGAAGGTTGAGCCAGTGGACGAGGTAAGAGCTGAAGGGAGGAGGATACCAGTTCATGAAGTAGACTAGGCGAAAAATCTGACTTGGGGCTCCAGCACTGTGGCCAAAATGAAAACAAAGGGATTAAGTATAAAATATCTCTCCAGCCCTTGGCCCTCAGTCTCCATGTCTCAGCTATACCATCTCATGTCCCTTATGCAACCCTGTGCCCCTTCCCATTCCTCCATGACCTTTCAAACGCACTCTGCCAACTTAGTGTCTACTTCCAACAACCACCTTTTCTCTATTCACCTACTGTGCCAACTCACATGGCATCCACAAATACCCATGCACATGGGATAACAAATATATTTCTATTGGTTTCTATACTGCAGAATGTAGAACTTCATTGAGAGAAGTACCATCTGGAATGTGGACATCACTGCATGCCCTGGAGAAGGTGGTGGTGAGCTGCCTTCACAAACTGCTTCACTCCTTATATTGTAGGAGCACTTACAATGCGTTTGGAAGAGAGTTTCAGGATTTTGACCCAGTGACCATGAAAGAACAGCAATACAGTTGCAAGTCAGGATAGTGTCTAGCATGGAAAGTAACTTAGTGTTCCCATTTATCTGATGCTCTTGTCCTTCAAGGTGGTAGAGATTGCAAGTTTAGAAGATACTGGCAGAGAAACCCTGATGAGTTACAGTAATGCATTTTGTATATGGTACACACTGCTGCCATTGTGTATTGGTGATGGTGGTGGTGGTCAAATAAGCAAGCTGCTTTGCTCTGGATAATGTCAAGCTTATTGAGTGTTGTAGGAGCTGCAGTAATTCAAGCTAATAAAGAGTATTCCATCCTGACTTGTGTCATGTAGTTGATGGACAGGGATTGGGAGACGGAAAATAAATGACTCACCATAGGATTCTTAGCCTCTAGCCAGAGTATTTATATGGCTTGTCCAGTTTAGTTTCTGGTCAATGGCAACCCCTGAATGTTGGTGGTAGAAGTTTCAAGTGATGGTAATGCCATTGAATGTTGTGAGACAATGGTTAGGTTATTTCTTGAGGAAGATGTACACCATTTGGCACTTGTATGATGTGAATGTTAACTGCCACTTCTCAGCCCCAGCCTGAATGTTGTCCAGTGACAGTTTCATGGAGTTTATGCACTCTTAGATACAACCTTTCCAAAGTCTTCCCCGTAGGATCCCTGTCTACAACACTTAAAAGTTACCTGAATCTAGGAAATTTTGTAAAAGTCATAGCCTGAGCACCTATCTCTGCAGCTATCTATTTCAGAACCTGGTACAGGGAGCTTGTCCTATTTTAGTCCCTTAAGTTTCTCCAGAACTTCTATTTATTTATTTTAATTCCCTCATTCTTAACACTTAAGTTAACCTTTATTTCTGCAATGCAACTATTTATCTTCTACTGTGAAGGCAGACTCAAAATTTTTGTTTTATATCTCTACCATTTCCTCACTCTCCATTTAAAAAAAAATTCTCCAGTCCATCTTTCTAAGGAACCAGTGTTTTATGTTGTTGTAAAGTTTCTCACAGCCGTGTACTCTCGGCTAATTTGTTCTATTCTTTTTCCTATTTATAATCTTTTTGACGTCCCTTTGCTAGTTTCTGAAACACTCCAAATTCTCAAACTTACTACTATTCTTTGCAATATTATAACCCTTCTTAATTATAAAAAATCTAATACTATCCTTAACCTCCTCAGTAAGGTACGAATGGATGGTGATAATGATTATATTCTGAGAGTGGTGGAAGGTATCTAATCTTTATCTGTTTTGATATCAATTTCAGGTTGCAAGTTGTTCCTGGTCAATTGGAAAGTCTTTGCTAGCCACGAGTGCCCTGGATGGAACCATTCGCCTCTGGACTTTAACAAAAAACACAGTTGCTTTAAAGCAAACAATTTGTTTTAAAACTTGGTATGTTTACATGACTTTTACAAGCATATGTTGATCCTCTGATGCGCACTGCAAAATGGGCAGCAAATTAAACTTTTTTTTCCAACATTAACAAGATCCACATTTGTCCAGCCATCAGGGCACCTCTCGTTGGGTATTTATGATGCACATATTGGTGCTTATTTATCACTAAATCCACTTGTACCTAAAATTGAGCCTCCTCCCTGAATCCCTCATCTGTATCCAGGTGTACTACTTCTTGATCTACAGCTAATGGGTCAAACAACAATTTGAACAATATTAGGCATGAAGAATATCAGATTCTGAGGAAGAACGAGGGCATTAGAACATAGCACTCGGAGAGCAAAATGATGAGGTTACTGCCATTTGACTGTTGTTCTCATCAGTGGTCTCAATGTCATGACAAAAAGTAATTGACCTGAAATATTAACTATATCTTTCCTCATTGATGCTACTAGACCTGCTGGAAACTTCCATGATTTCCTGTGGTTGTTTTAGATTTGTAGCATCTGTTTGTAAGTCTGTTCTGCTGATACTGGTTGAAAAAATGATTTTGGCCAGGACTCCAGAAGTGCCTTTGCTATTCTTAAAATCCTTTATGTCTGGGCAAACAGGACCTCAGTTTAATGTTTCATCTGAAAGACAACCCTTTAGACAAAAGAGTACTCCCTTAGTACTGAACTAAAGTATCAACTCAGATTATGATCTGGAGTCCTAGAGTGGTGTTTGATATAAGGGCAAGAGTGGTTGAGCCAAGCTGACTCGTGGGCGTGAATTCAAACAATAGGTAGATCTGGATCCAGTTGGATATAGTAATAAGAATCTGACTCCATCCCACTTATTTCCGGTTTTAACTGAGGCAAGCATGGTGTTGGGCATGCATCCAGCTTACTTCCAGGAGACCGATTTAATTTAAATTAAATTTCACTTGGGCCTTTGGATTTCTCCAGATTCGGGAAATATGGCAGCAACTGAGAGGTGAGAATTTCTGGATCCTGTAAGTGAGTGACTATGAAGTGCCTTTGGACTTCTCTGCTAGATTAAGCTTACCTGCCTTACCCTTGCCACTCACCAGCCAAGACATTACCTCCACTTTGATCCTTCTATTATACCTCATTCCCTTTCCAACCTCAAGGTGTACCTTAGCTCCCCATTCATAATCTCTCTTCATCTCCATTTGCTTGAAAAAAAGGTTTTAATCCATACTTTGCTGTCGAATTGGCAGAACGAGGGGAAGCTGATGCTCAAAACACCTTACCCACCTCCCCATAATTATTAGGGCTTTGTAGATATGTCTGTATATTCAGCAGATAACCAACAATGCGATATTGGTAATAATAGTGAAATTTCCTTTCCTTTCTATACGCTTCATATAAACCTACCAGTGAAGACTCTGATAAGAGGCCGAGTACACCTACAGGTGACATCAATTTGTCTCCTGTTCACTGGAGTGCAAGTGGTGGATTCTTGGCTGCTTCACAAGACAAAATAATCAACATCTATCATGTGGATGGTAAGATATTAATAATAAACAGAACCCATTGCATACATCCCCTCCTGCTTTTGGAACAATATTTGCAATATACCGCTATTCATCACTGTGTCAAAAGGCTAAATTAATTCCATAGTATTAGTGAATATTCATTGCTCAGTAACAGCCCATTCAGTTTAACAAATTTGAGCTGGTATATGTCTCTTTCCATCTTTCTTTTAACTGAACCCCATCAACCCAGCTTTCCATTGCTTTCTCCTTTGTACGCTTAGCTTTCCTTTAAATGTATCTCTGGTAATTGACTTGACAAGTCCTTGAAACAAGTAGTTTGCTTTCTGTCCATTCTCTGGGTAAAGAGTTCTCTCCCAAATTCCCAATTGGATTTTTCTGATATTTATCTTCTATTCATGGGGAGGCAATGGCCTAGTGGTTTTACTGTTGGACTGTTAATCCACAGATCCAAGTAAAGTTCTGGGGACCCTGGTTCGAATCCTGCCACGGCAGATGATGGCATTTGAATTCAATAAATATCTGGAATGAAGAGTCTAATGATGACCATGAATCCATTGTCGATAGTTGGAAAAATCCATCTGGTTCACTAATGTCCTTTAAAGAAGGAAACTGCCATCCTTACTTGGTTTGGCCTACATGTGATTCTAGACCCACAGCAATGTGTTTGACTCTTAACTGCCCTTTGCGCAATTAGGGCAGGGTAGTAAATGCTGGCCTGACCAGTGTTGCCCACTCCCCATGAGTGAATAAAAAAACTTGGTTCTGGGCTCATCTAAAGTAGAAAATATCTTTTCTGCAACTGTACTTACAAACAGCCATAATCTTAAAGGCTTAAAGATCTTAAAGATGTGACTTTAGATCAAGTCACTCCTCAGTCTTCTGTTCTGTAGGAAAAAAGAGTCTGTTCTTCTCAAGTTCTGATATTTTTCTAATAAAACTTTTTTTTGTACCTTATCCAGTATCTCTCCTTTTTCTTGTAATATAGACACTAGAACTGTTCACAATACTCCCAAGTGTGATCTAACCATGATCAGTTAGAGTAACTGTGTCTGCCACACATACACTATGCCAATGCCTCTTCCTAAATGGTGATATTATCATCTTTGGCCAAGGTGAAAGTTGGTAACTCAACTGTATCGTGGGCAGAATATTGATTTTTGTTTAGAAATGTTTTTCACTGCTGATGAATTTTTCAAAAAAACCTTAATGGTTATTCATTGCTAGTTACAAAGGTAAGTGGAAAATATGCAGTTCCAACTATCTCTGGAAAATATGATTTCTGTTTTAGAACAATATAGACTTGACCTTCATCACAGAGGATTTGAGTACAGGAGTAGAGTTGTCTCGCTTCACAGAGGTATAATGCCTTGGAGTGACTGTGTAATTTTGGTCCCCTTAAGTAAGGATATGCTTGACATAGAAGGAATGCATTAGAGATTCAACGATTAATCCTTGGGGTGACAAAATTGTCTTGTAGGGAGAGATTGAGTCTAGGTCTATATTCCCTAGAGTTTTGAAGAATGAAAGGTGTCCACATTGACAGTTGAAACATTCATACAGGATGTGACAGGGTGAATATTGATTAAAATATTTCCTCCTGGCTCTTGTGTCAATACTTCCTGATGATTGCACAATATTCAGCACGATTGACAGCTTCTCAGATACTGAAGCAGTCTGTGTCTATATGTATCAAGGCCTGGACAACATCCAGGCTTGGGTTGACAGGTTGCCCTGCCACAGGAAGGATGTTGTTAAACTAGAAAGTATACAGAGGGGGAAAAAAATTACAAGGATGTTGCCAGGACTGGAAGGTTTGAGTTTTAAGGAGAATTTGGATAGACTGGGACCTTTTACCCATGAAGCATTGGAGGCTGATTAGTGACCTTTATAAATTTGTAAAATTGAGGGGCATGGATAAGGTGAATAGCTAAGGTCTTTTTCCAAGGGTGGGGGTGACCAAAACTAGAGCACATAGGTTTAAGATGAGATGGGAAAGATTTAAAAGGGCCATGAGGGGCAACACTTTTACACAGAGGGTGGTGCATATACAGAATGAACTGCCAGAGGAAGTTGTAAACGTACGTACAATTACAACATTTAAAAGATAGGTACGTGAACAGGAAGGGTTCGGAGGGACATTGTCCAAACACCAGTAAATGGGACTAAATCAGTTTAGGTTACCTGGTCAGCATGGACGAGTTGGACCAAAGGGCCTGTTTCTGTGCTGTATTACTCTATGACAAGTGCTGGGCAGTGACCAGTCTCTCATTTCTGCTCAAACTGTTTTGATACCTTGATTTCCTGAGCTTAGATTTTCCCCCTCTATTTTACTATTGTCGTCATTAACTAACAGAGCCACCTCTCAATTTTATTGTAGTTGTCTTATCATTCTTAAATATCTTGTACCATCTCAAACCATGTCATCCTGCAACTGTGTCTACCGCATACCTTCCAGATTGTACTTATTCACTTCTATTTGCGTTCTCAGTAAAACTGTTTTGTTTCAAATGCTGTATGCATTCAGATAAGAGTCCTTAGTTTTATTCTTTCTCTCTCATTGTAAATTTTAGTCTTGTCTTTTGGTTGACTCTTAAATAAATATTCTCGTTCCCTTCCTGTATTTTTAAAAATAATTTCCCATATTAAAACATTAATACTCCGAGCTCGACACCTATTTGAGTTACTGCATTTTTTAAAATTTGATCCTTTGCCCCAAATGTTGAAACAGTTTAACTGCTTTTCAGAACCTTTTTACTTCATTCTGTGATTGGCAAGAACACTGGTCCTCATACGGTTCAGATGGAGACAGTCCCACCTTTTACAGAGCTCACTTTCTCCAGAACTGGTGCCAGTGCCTCATGAGCCACAACCCATTTCTCCCAATCAGCCTTCATCTCTCTGGTCTGATTTGCCCTATGCCAATTTACATGGATCTGAAGTAATGCAGAGTTTATGACCTTGAAGTTCTCCTTCTAAACATGATACTTAGTCCCTCACACAGACTATCCAGAACCACACCTATTGATTATATGCCAACCTTTTCCTAGCGACTTTCAGTTTTGAACAAGAGTCACTGGACCTGAAACATTGAGTCTGCTTTCTCTCCACAAATGTTGCCAAACCTGTTGAGTTTCTGCTTTTGCCCCACCTTTGATTGGTAGCTACATAGACCATGACAAGTGGATCCTCCTCCTCCCGCTGTAGGTTCTTCCCCAGCCATGAGCAGATGTCCCAAACCCAGGTGGCAGGCAATAACACAGCCATCTGGACTTGGGGTGTTTGCTGCAGAGAATGGTTTCAGTCCCCCTTACTGTACTGTCCTTTACTACCACTATATTCCTTTTTAAGTACCCCGAATGGCTTCCTGTATCATGGTGACATGGTTAGCTCATCCACCTTGCAGCACTCAGTCTCATCAAGACAGGCTGAAAGTATCTCAAACTGTTAGACAATTGCAAAGGCTGACACTCCTACAGTGTTCCCCTCTGGCTCCTGTGTTCCCCTCTGGCTCCCTTTGTCCAATCTCTGCCTGTCCTGTATTTTACATTGCTTTCTATAAGTTGACAAATGTTTTGTTTCTTCTAAAGGAAACCAAATCCATGTGAAGGTTCAGCCTTCCTGGATAACAGCTATAACCTGGGCAGATGTTCAAACGCCACTTGTAAGCAAAAGCAATAACAAACAAGCGGAGTTTCTATTAGTGGGTCGGCTGGATGGATCAATTGGCTGCATCGAAGTTACAGAAGTATCCGTTTCTGATCCAATTGACCTCATGCATTGTCAGAGGAAAGATGGTATGTTCAAATAATAGCAACTTCTACCTACATTGCTATTCAGGGAAGTGATACACACATATTTCAATAAAATCCTGCACATTGTTTGCAGTCACAAAAGCTTTGCAATTATCATCAAATATTTTCTGATTCTATCTTGTTTGTCGGGTGTTACAAGACCTCCACCCTAGCTTGCTCTTCCCACAAACTTTACTTTTCAGTTGAGATTCATCCTATCCTTTTTTACAGGAAATTTATCCTTAATTTCACAGTACAGGGATACTGCCTATATAGCAGTAAAGGAGGAAAGGGTTGGGTAGCAAGATTGGTTTGGAAAGAAATAGATAATGCAGACACATAAAAACTTGACAGTCCTCCAAAATAGCAATGTCAATTGGTGTGGATAGGATACGTCCTTTTTGATGAAAAAAACGAGGATGAACATTTTGGAAGCCCTAACTGTGGTTTTCCAATCCTCATATGTTGTAAAGATGATTTCAAAGCACTAGAGGTTGTAAATGTTCCACCTCTGTTTGAAAGGGGTTAGAATTGAGCCCAGCAATTGAAGTCCTGTGTAGATTTTTTTTTTGTAATCCAATGGCAGCAAGAACAGTAACCATGTAATACAAATCTAAAGTGATCGACAAAAGTAGACAGTGCTAACAAGTATTTTTTTTTTAACACAACTGTTTGCAATGAATTGGAATACACTATCTGCAAAGTTTATGGAATCAGATTGATTAGTAGCTTTCAAAATGGAATTGGGTAAGGGAAAATCTAGCAGAGCTATGGAGAAAGAGTAGAGAAATGTGTTAAATTTGACAGCTCTGTCAAAGACCTAATGAGCTAAATGGCCTCCATCTGTAGCATGTCATTACAACATTCTTGGACTCTTCATCATGAGTATTGCTATTCTATAAGCTGATATTCAGCATCTCTCTTGCTGCACTTATTTTTAAAAGTATTTAGTTTTTCTGCTACTGTGATCTGTATAGCATCCAGCTACGTGCAAGTATCATGCAAATCCTGCTCTGGTAATTTTGAGAGTTCATTGAATATTTTTAAATTTTCATGTTCCAAACTATTTTTGAGGCATTTAGTGTTTATGCACATATTTTATTCTGCATGATTTAGTGTACAGACAGCATTTTGTAATTTTTTTTTGAATTTTTAATATAATTCTGCAATGTCTGTTTTTTTGTTCCATAATAAAATCTTAAATAAAATAATTTGCTATTTTGCAGTTTAGAATACTATGCACATTTATTCTTCTGTAGAGGTGACTTAGCACATCTGTCCATAAACTGCTGCATGAGTCTATATTTGTTTTACCAATATAAGCCTGCACATTTTCAAAATGGAACTAAAACAGACTGGTGTAACTTTAGTAACCAGTAACTGACTGCATTAATGTCCTGGATACAGACTATTTACGTGGCCTCCCGTCTGCATTGATTTACACTCCAAAAAGTAGGAGAGAATTAATTGTTTCACATTTTCGGTACCATGCTGTCTAAATATTTTGAACTTGGTATTGGATGTTCAAAATATGTGATGAAACAAAAATTGTCTGTTTTTTTTTTTGGAACTGTAAAATCAAGTATCCATTCTGAAGATATTGAATTTCAATTGTTTATCAAATAACTGAGTATAAAATGGTGCCGGTACCTAAGCATTTGCAAAGCTGCTCCCAAACCTACCTAACGTTGCACATATCCAGTTTTGACAGTAATTCAGTATCAGGCTTTATGGGTTTAAATTGTCCAGATCTGTTATGTTATCTTTTGGGGCTGTAATCCACAATAAATGTCTTAATTATTATTCAGTTGCTGTTCAGTGCATTGCTTGGTACAGTGAAGACAAACCCATTGCAGTTGGATACTCCGATGGAAAAATATTACTTGCAGCAAGAGAGCCGCATAATTCAGAAGAATCTGTGATAATTGATTCATTTCAGGTAAGCCATACTTTCCTTAAAACTGTTCACATAAGAACACTATCAAAGTCATTTCAAAATTTCACTTTGACCCTCAAGGTCAGCAGTACCCAGACCCTTGTTTTTAATGTAAACTGTATGTCTATTTTCCTTTTTCACCCTGCTTCTCAATGCTCCCCCTCTAACTCTGTCTGCCACCCTTTGCTCTACGTGAACCTCCTTCCCCAGTTCATCAAGGGCTGCTGCACCTCTAGCTCTTCACTCGTGGATGGACCTATTCACCATCTCTTCCCTCTGCTTCATCACTGACCGTCTCTCACTCATCACCAGGCCTATTACTCCTTCAGCCAACACCTGCCCACCCCCAACTTCCTGGATTCTGTCTGCTGCCCATCTCTGCCGTACACTCCAACCAGAAACCTCTTTCCCCATCCATCACCCACCCCCCCCCAAACTTACAGGATGCTATCTGTCTTCCATCCACCCCACCATGCTAGATTGTTCCTCCACCATGGCCTTTGCTGTACCCCAATCTGTGCTGTGCTGCCTCCTGGTTCACTTTATCTTACTTTGTCCTCTTTCCTTAGCATAAACCAAATATTCTGTTGAAAAAGAGGCGCTGATATACAAAAATTAAGGTTAAGTAGCGTAAGGAAGAAAAATCTTTCATGGGAATAACTTGTAGTTCACTGAGCAGCATGCAATGCCAACAAGCAAACCTAGTTTAAAATTTGGGATATATGGCCAAAAAAGTAGTGATAAATCCCTGCTGCTTGTATAATTCCAGTACAGGTACTACAGCTCAAATACTGTAGGTAAGGAGAGCTTGAAGAGCCTTATATTGTGTATTGAAGAGGTATGTTTAAGACTCCAAGATTGTTGATGCACTCTGCAATCATTCATCCCATCTGAGATGTTTCCACTAGTAGGAGAGACTAGGACCCAAGGGCACAGCCTCAGAGTAAAACCACAACTCTTTAGAACTAAGATGAGGGGGAATTTCTTCAGCCAGACGGTGGTGAATCTGTGGAATTCATTGCTGCAGAAGGCTGTGGACACCAAGTCATTGAATGTATTTAAACAGAGATAGATGGGTCCTTGATTGGTAAGGGGATCAAAGGTTATGGGGAAAAGACATGAAAATGAGGCTGAGGAACATATCGGCCATGATTGAATGGCAGAGCAGTCTCAATAGGCTATGTGGCCTAATTCTGCTCCTGTATCTTAAGGTCTTATCATCCAGGGAGCTTTGGATATATTTGCCCTACCTATGTCTTTCAGGGGGAAATACCTTGACTGTGCCTGAAGTATCATTTTTGAAGTTAACCCATTGTTCGGCTATCATTTTTCCTGCCAGCCTTTGACTCTAATTTATTCAGACCAGCTCAGTTCTTGCCCTATTGAAGTTGGATTTTTCCCAGTTAATTATTCTTACTCTTGATTGTCCAACATCCTTGAACACAGCCAATCTAAATCATGATACAATGATCATTGTCCTCTACTTACACTCGATCCACTTGTTCCACCGCATTCCCAAGAACTTGATTTACCTCTGCCTTCTTTCTGATTTGATGGAACAAAAAAATGCTGGTGAAGTTTTTCCTCAACAGACTCTAGGAACTTCTGCCCCTGTCTACCCATTACATTTCAACTCTCCGAATCTATGCTCAAAGACGTCCATTATAATTACTACTAAATTCCTACACATCTGTAAATTCCTTGCAATTTAGAGATATCCCTTCACTCCACCACTGTAATACTCTCCTTTGTCAGTAATACAACTCCTCCCCCATTTTTTCCTTTCCTGTATTTCCTGAATACCTCATATCCAGACATATTTATTACCTAGACCTGCCCTTTTTTTAAATTAATTTTTGTGGGCTCTGTGTGTCACCGGCTGCCCAGTATTTATTGCCCATCGCTAGCTGCTCTTGAGAAGCTGGTGGTAGTGAGCTGCCTTTTTGAACCACTACAGTCACCTGCTGTGGGTTGACCCACAATGCCTTCAGGAGGGAATCCCAGGATTTTGACCCAGTGACAGTGAAGGAATGGTGATTGGCTTGGAGAACTACTTGAAGGTGATAGTGTTCCCTTGTATCTACTGTCCTTGTCATTCTAGATGGAAGTGGTCTTGGATTTAGAAGGTGCTGTCTGAGGATATTTGAATTTCTGCAGTGCATCTTAGTGGATAATACTCACTGCTGCTACTGAGCATCTGTGCTGAAGGGTTTGGATGCTTATGGATGTGTCAATCAAGCTGGCTGCTTTGTCATGGATGGTGCCAAGCTTCTTGAGTGTTTTTGGAGCTGCATTCATTCAGGCATGTAGGGAGCATTCCATCACACTCCTGACCTATGCCTTTTAGATGATGGACAGGCTCTGGGGGGTCAGGAGGTGAGTTACTTGTCACAGTATTCCTAGTCTCTGACCTGCTCTTGTAGCCACTGTATTTATGTGGTGAGTCCAATGGAGTTTCTGGTCAATCATAACCCCCAGGATGTTGATAATGGGGGATTCAGTGATAGTAACACCATTGAATGTCAAGGTGAGGTGGTTAAATTGTTTCTGATTGGTGATGGTCATTGCCTGGCATTTGTATGGCACAAATGTCACTTGCCACTTGTCAGCCCAAGCCCAGATATTGTCCAGATCTTGTTGCATTTGAACATGAATTACGTCAGTACCTGAGGAGTCGTGAATGGTGCTGAACATCATTGGCAAACATCCCCACTTCTGACCTTATGACAGAGGGAAGGTCATCGACGAAGCAGCTGAAAATGGTTGGGCCTAGAACACTACCCTGAGGATCTCCTGCCGAGATGTCCTGGAGATGAGATGACTGACCTCCAACAACCACGACTGTCATCCTATGTGCCAGGAATGACCCCAACCAGTGGAGAGTTTTCCCATGATAGCCATTGACTCCAGTTCTGCTAGGGTTCCTAGGTACCACACTGTTGAATGCAGCTTTGATGTCAAGGGTTGTCACTGTCATCTCATCTCTGGAATTCAGCTCTTTTGTCCATTTTTGAACCCAGGCTGTAATGAGTTGAGAACCCAAACTGGGCGTCACTGAGCAGGTTATTGCTGAGCAGGTGCTGCTTGATAGCGCTGTTGATGACACCTTCCATCACTTTACTGATGATCGAGAGTAGACTGATGGGGCAATAATTGGCCGAGTTGGATTTATATAGGACGTACCTGGGTAATTTTCCACTTTGTCAGGTGGATACCAGTGTTGTAACTGTACTGCAACAGCTAAGGGACCAGCAAGTTCTGAAGCACAAGTCTTTAGTACTATTGCCGGAAAGTTGTCAGGGCCCATAGCCTTTGCTGTATCCAGTGTCTCCAACCATTTCTTCATGTTTGGTATCTGTAATAATGGGACCACTGGAGGATCATCCACTCGGCACTTCTGGCTGAAAATTGCTGTGAATGCTTCAGCCTTGTCTTTTGCACTATGTCTGGACTGTTCCATCGTCGAGGATGAGGATGTTTGTGGAGCCTCCTCCTCCTCCAGTGTGTTGTTTAATTGTCCACCACCATTCACGACTGGATGTGGCAGGACTGCAGAGCTTGGGTCTGATCTGTTGGTTGTGGGATCACTTAGCTCTATCACTTGCTGCTTATGCTGTTCGGTATGCAAGTAGCCCTGTTTGGTAGCTTCACCAGGTTGACACCACATTTTTCAGGTTGTGCCTGGTGCTGCACCTGGCATGCCCTCCTGCACTCTCCATTAAATCAGGACTGATCCCCTGGCTTGATGGTAATGGTTGAGTGAGGGTATGCCGGGCCGTGAGGTTACACATTGTGCCGGAGTGCAATTCTGCTGCTGTTGATGGCCCACAGTGCCTCATGGATGCTAAGTCTTGAGTTGCTAGATCTGTGCGAAGTCTGTCCCATTTAGCACTGTGATAGTGCCACACAACACAATGGAGGTTATTCTCAATGTGAGGGCAGGACTTTGCCTCCATAAGTACTGTGCTGTAGTTACTCTTACCATGGACAGATACGTCTTCAACCAGCAATTTGGTAATGTTATGGACCAGATCAAACCCCTTCCAAATATGTTAAAGAAGATAGTGTAGACCCCAACGTTTTCTTATTTTTAAAGGCAAGTTTAAGGCATTATAATCCAGATACAATTTGATTGGTCAAACTATCAGGCTTGAAGCAAAACACTTTGAATTTTAACTGTAGCGTAAAAATAAACAAAAGAGGGAAGAATCGGAAAGAAGAATTGAACTTACCTCTATTGGCAACTGTTCTAAACACACCCTTGGCAAAGGTAAATTCAATGAAATAGATTATCTCACATGCAATTCTAGCAGCAGGAAGAGAACCCAAGCATTTACCTGTAACAAAGAGGAATAACAACTTCCATATCGAACTTCCAGACCCCAGCAACAACTGACAGATAAAACTAAAGTCCTGGTTCTCTGGGAGTGTGACCCCACACCTTCATGCTGCTTCTTTTGTTCCAACTTTGGAAAATAAAACAAAGCTAGCTGGGCTCAGAGCAGACAGCTCAGCTTCACATTTACAACATTTGCTTTAAAAAAAATGACAGGACAAATCCTTCTTCAAGGCATATCTCATAACAGTAAGGAGGAGGTATGTTTTTCCCTCTTGTTGGTTCCCTCACCACTTGCTGCAGACCCATTCTATTAGCTCTGTCTTTTAGGACCCAACCAGCTCAATCATAAGTACTGCTCCTGAGCCACAACAGAGCCTTTGCCATCCTCAGTGTTTCCTCCAAGTGTTGTCCAACATGGAGGAGTATGAATTCATCAGCCACAGGAGGACAATACATGGTAATCAGCAGGAGGTTTCCTTGTCCATGTTTAACCTGAAGCCATGTTGAGGACTCCCAGGACAGTCCCTCCTGAATATATACCACTGTGCCACCACCTCTGCTGGGTCTGCCCTGTTGGTGCGGCAGGACGTATCCAGAGATGGTGGTGATGGTGTCTGGGATACTGTGTGTAAGGTATAATTCTGTGAGTATGACTATGTCAGGCTGTTGCTTGACTAGTCTGTGAGACAACTCTCCCAATTTTAGCACTCGCCCCCAGACGTTAGTAAGGACAACTTTGAAGGGTCGACAGGGCTGTTTCTGCCGTTGTCTTTTCCAGCGCCTAGGTTGATGCCAAGTTCTCTGTCGGTTTTATATCTTTGAGACTTTATAGCGATTGGTACAACTGAGTGGCTACTCAGCCATTTCAGAGGGCAATTGAGAGTCAACTACATTGCAGTGGGTCTGGAATCATGTGCAGGCCAGGTAAGGATGCAGATTTCCTTCCCTGAAGGACATTAGTAAACCAGATGAATTTTTCTGACAATTGACAATGGTTTCATGGTCATCAGTAGATTCTTAATTCCAGATAATTTTTTAACTTCAAATTCTACCATCTACCATGGTGGAATTTGAACCCGGATCCCCAGAACATTAGCTGAGTTTTTAAATTAATATACTAGCAATAATACCGCTGGACCAAGACCTTCCCAGTTTTCCCCTTCCTTCAGCTAGGTTTCCGTAATAGCCATAGCATCATATTCCATTTGGCAATTTGCTGCTACACTTCCAACAATCCTATTAACCTACTCTCTCATATACTGCAGATTAACTCTGATTTAGACTTTAATACTTTCTCCCTTACTCGAACACAAACTAATAACTAACTTTTCCCTTCCCTCGTGCTATCACTCGCTGTATTTGTGCACCCTGGTATTCCTCCCTGATATTTCCCTCTTGCTCCCACACCACTACCAAATTGGTTTAGCCCTCCCTAATAGTATTAGCAAACCATCCAGTAAGGAATTCCTTCCAGCTCTGTTCAGGTGCAACCTGTTCAGCCTAACCAAATCCCACCTTCCCCAGAGCCAATCTCAATGTCTCATGAATGTAAATCTCTACCTCCTACACTATTTTTCTCACCACACGTTCATTTATTTTAGCCTCCAATTTTTAAACATATTTATTGGTGGTAATGTGAGTAATCTGGAGAGTGCTGCTTTCGAGGTCCTGCTTGTTAGTTTCTCCATAAATTCTGACTGCAGGGCCACATTCTTCTATATCATTTGTACCAATGTGTACCACAGCCACTGCCTGTTCACTCCCTGCAGATTGCTTTGCAGGCATTTAATTACATCCTCAAATCTGTCCTGGATTCACATCTGCAGACACAGAAGTGCCTGTCTATTCCACCTCCCAATTACCCAGTGCAGTTGCTCTTCCGTTATTCCTTTTAACACCCTGTGCAGCCAAGCCACCCATGGTGCCATACACTCTGACTTTATTTCCAGATGAACCATCAACGGTGTTCTCTCTAATTTGTGTTTTCTGTTGCGTGGTCCCATGAAGTCCGTGCATGGCAGCGACTTAAAAAAGCACAGGCCGTTTGCATTGGTATGCCAGTCAGAATGGCAGAGCTTTCCAGTAGCTGCATGGCCATACAGCTTAGAGCAAACATTCCTGATCAGTGTTCAGAGCTGAATGTTGGTTGAATTGTGGGTGTGCTTGGAGGCCTATACTAACTGTCGGGTTCTACTTCACTAGTATGAACTTTACTACTGTTATGCATTGCTACTATTACAATGAACACAATCAATTGAATAATTTAATACTGAACAGTTCTGTTTCACAAAGATTTGCATTTGTGTTATCACATCACAAAGCATATCACATACTGTGAATTATTAGAAGTGCAGTTAATGTTAGAGACAAATGTGACACTGTTCAGCTGTGATCTCACCAGTCCATAGAAAATATGTTAATGTTAATGGCATTTTGTATATAGGTTTGTATTTTTCATAAAACACATGTTAGTAACAAATGTTTTTTAATTTTATGCCAATTTAAATATTGTGGTGTCTTGAAGTTAATGCCTTCCTTGTAAATTGTGACTTTAAATTTAATGGAGCATTGATGATTATTGAGGTTTTTCTCATCTGTGGGATTCTGAATACCTCATAGTGCTGCACAAATACAGTGGGTATTGTTACTGTGTAACTGTATCACATAATGCAGGAGTTAGGGAGAATTTAAAAAGAGCTCCTGAAACCCAAAATATAGCCCCTGCAAATTAAAGAGTGGCCCTCCAGAAAATCTCAGAAGAACTTGAGGTGAGCGGGGATAATAAATATGTTGATCCTATTCCCTAGGTCACCTACATCTGATGTGTGTTATTTTTTTAAATATTTCCTGCATTTCATTTGCCTCCATAATTAGACTTGTGTTTCCTGCCTGAGCGATTAATTATTTTCATTCAACAATGCTTATTAAAACTCTTAATATTTCATAGAGTCACACAGCATAGGAACAGGCCCTTCAGCCCACCATGTCTAAGATGATCAACAATCACAAAACTGCACTAATTTCATTGACCTGCACTTAGCCCATAACCTACCATGTCCTGGCACTTTAAGTACTCAATAAGCTGCTGCTTAAATGTTGCAAAAGTGCCTGCCTCCACCACCATCTCAGGCAGCACATTCAATATTTCTACATCTTGTGGGTTAAAAAAAATTCTCAGATCTGCTGTAACCCACTTACTCCTCATCTTAAATTTATACCCTCTGGTCTGAGACACATCTACCATGGGAAAAAGATTCTCATGATATACTCTGTCTGTGCCTGTCATCATTTTGTATACCTCAATCAGATCCCCACCCAACCCTCCGTCAGCCTCCTCTGCTCCAAAGTAATCAAACCCAGCCTATCCAATCTCTCCTCACAGCTGAGACTTTTCATCTCAGGTGATATCCTGGTGAATCTCCCCTGCACCCTGTCTGGTGCAATAATGTCCTTCCTATAGTGACGCAACCAAAACTGTGCACGCCTTATGCCATTTGTGGCGTAACCAATGTTTTATAAAGACGTAACAAGGCTTCCTTGCCCCAACTAATAAAGGCAAGCATCCTATATGCCACCTTCACCACCCTCTCTACCGTTGCTGACACCTTCAGGAATCTATGAACTTGTACACAAAAGACCCTTTGTTCCTTAGCACTGCCTAGGGACATACCACTCATTGTGTACGTCCTTTCCTCTTGGAGGAACATTCTGGCCCTGAATTCTCACTGTACTATGTTTAAAAGATTCCCATTTACCAAATGTAGACTTACTTGCAAGTAACTGCTCTCCCAGTCACATGTTTGCCAGATCCTGTCTAATGATATTGAAATTTAGTCACTTAACTTCTGCACTATCCTTATTCCTTTCTACAATGACTTTGAAACTTAGAGTTATGGTCACCACTGAAACTTCAAACAGTTGACTGGATACATTCGTTAAGATTAGGACTAGCTTTGCCTCCTCTCTACTAAGTACTTGCACAAAAAGCTTTCCTGGATACACTTGAATAATTCCACATTATCTAATCCTTTCACACGAAGGCAGTCCTCATTAATGCTAGCAGTCTTAAAATCCCTACCAATATAACCCTGTTTCTCTGTCACCTTTCTGTAATTTGCCTACGTAGCAGCTCCTGTATCTCCCTCTGACTGATGGGAAGCCTGCAGTATAATCCCAGCATACCTATCATACCATCTGCTTATGTTGTTTCATATTCCTTTTCATCTCCCTAACATACCTCCTTTATTTCTCCTGATTTATTCAGTATTATTCAGCGTCATTATGTCATCTGCATCATTTTAACTTTAGTCTTAAACTCTCTTTATCCAGCGCATTGTATATTTTGTTCAACCCCTCACCTTTACTGATTCATAGGAATTAATCTATTTTTCTATCTTGAACTCATAGATTTCCCATTACTGTTCTTTTATCCTGTTTGCTAATTCCAACTAGTTACATTGAATTTTCTTTGAACTGCCCTGTCCAGTAGACCTTTATTGTTAAATGTGCATCAATATTGTCTCCTCATTGAATCCAGTTATGCTGTGGCTACTGTTTCCCAGTTGCTTTCCTATTTCTTAATTATTTGCCCCAGCACATTTCCCAGAATTAAATCAAGAAAGAGCTCCTTCCATGTTGGCATAGAAACACGCAAACAGAAGTTCATGTATTTGTGAAATGAAGTATCCACAGAAGTACATAGTGTAAAATTTAAGGGTGACAGGGGGAGTAGCCTCAACATTTAAACATTTAAATCTACACTTGTGACACCAAGGCAGAGTTGGGTATGGCCAAGTGCTGGAAAATGGGATTAGAATAGTTAGGTGGGTTTTTTTGACTGACACTGACTCAATAAGCTGAAAGGCCTTTTACTGTGCTGTAGAATCTTTGACTCTTATTGGGTAAGTGTTTGAGGAAATGGAGTACTGTGAGATGAGAGATTTTAAGACTAACGACAAAAACTGAAGTATTTCCAGGTTCTTTGGTTTCCTGAGATTCAGTTGTAATGTTCCATTTAACACTGAATGCCTGTTACTCAATTTACTCTCTTTTAAATATTCTCATTTTCATCAAGGAAAGTTTAACTTGCCTAAAATGGGACCCAACTGGACACCTGCTGCTTGCTGTTGCCAGAGAAGAGATGGTGAAAATCTGGGGAAGAGTAGGCAGTGCTTGGCTTGCAGTCCAAACTCTGTTCCATTCAGCACTGGTTAATACTTCAGCATGGTGTTCACTTCCAGGGAAAGGTCAGGATCCAAGGCTAATGCTTGCAGTGTAAGTATTAAAGGAAACAAAAATGTATTTGTCTGATGTGTCATTTTTGTTTTAAAACCAGAAGTTAAAATGCATCTTTAAAAAGTCATGGGCTGGATTTTGCCTTCCCTGTCATTAGGTTTGAAGGCTGGGGCCAAGTAAAATCTAGTAGGTGACCTTCTCACCTCCCACATCTGTCTATTGTTTTATAGGAGATGAGCCACTTAAAAATCTCATTGCTTTTTATTCATCCACGAAATGTGGCCATAACCGGCTAAGCCAGCATTTATTATTCATCCCTAATGCCCTTGAGAATGTGGTGGCAAGCAGTTTTTCTTGAACCACTGTAATCCATGGTAGGTGGGTACAAGCATGGAGCTATTAGAAATGGATTTCCAGGATTTTCATCCATCGACAGTGGAGAAGTGACCATATAGTTCCTAGTCAGGGTGGTCTGTGGCTTGGAAGGGAACTAACAGGTGGTTATGGGGGAAGCCGAGAAGTATTTACTGAAAGGACTCGTGTCAAGCAACATAGATCACCCTTTGTCAGACCCCTTTAACCTGGTTTCCTGTCCCGCTTGCCTTGCTGACAGGCCTGTCCTTGGACTTGCCTTGGGCTCCTTGGCATGGTGGGACTGCCTGTAGTCTCAGCAGTGGCCTCTGCTTGTGCTGACACTGTACGAAATACAGAGCTGCGACCAGCCAAGTGGCTGGCAGCTGTCTAAGGCAAGCTGTCTAACTGAGACAGGGACAGAAAATTCACCTTAAAGAATGCTGCTCCTGAATGCTACTGCAGAATGCAATGGGAAGCCATTGGACGTATGCATGGACTCCCCTGTGACTACCGGGAATGGTGCCTAGCCCCAGAGATGAAACATTTGTTATATTGGATTAATAGGTCAGAAGGCTCTCTAAGACCTTTCATGTGGTCACAGTTTTGAAAATTAATTCTGTAAATAATTAGTGTTCTCCAGCGATCTGTGCTGGCAGCTCAGCTTCTTGCCATTAGATACATGTGACTTGGATGAATGAATAGAGGGTAGTTTTAACAACTTTCTAGGTTACGTTACACATGGTAACGTTGTACTTGTGTAGCTCAAAACAGTGAGTTTCTAAGAGGCATAAGCAAACTAAGCTGCAAAACTAAAGATCTACTTTAGATCCAAGGAAGACAGATGAGAACATTCTTTTAATTATTGGAGACAAGGAGCTAATGAAAAACAAAAGCAATTTGGGTAACTGTGTACACAATCACAATTATCAAAAGAAAGCAAAGGCCTGATAGAATATTGACATTCATCTCAAGAGGACTGAAAAACAAAGTAGAGGGAAATCGTGCTTGAGCTGTACAAAACCTTGGCCTTTTGGCCTGGCAGGAAAACCCGAGACAAGAGTACATAGCCTTAAAAATAGAACTGGGCCATCCGGGAATGAAATTATGAATCACCTTTTCACACAGAGGAATGGTTTTCTGGAAGACTGTTCCCTCTGAAAGATGCTGAACTGAAATTTTCAAAGGTCGATAGATTTTCTTTTAGTAAGGGTAAAGGCAAAGATGTGGTAGTTGAGGTAAATGAACCATGATCTGACAGAATTCTACAGTTTATATTTCACTTTTTTTTTGCAGGATATGTTTTGTAATACAATAGAATACAATTCAGCATCGGAACAGGCTCCTTTGGCCCACCAAGTTTGCATCAAATCCTAATCCTTATTTAGACGTGCGACTTAGTGCAGATTCACTTCACGTTCATGTGTCTATCAAGATTCACCTTAAACACTGCTAACATTGCTTTCACTACCTCCACTGGCAGTGTGTTCCAGGCACCCACCACCTTCTGTGTAAAATTTGCACATATTAGTGATGTCAGCACATCTCAATGGATTCTGGTGCTTCTCAACAGGTTTTGACTGTTCATGTCAGATCTACGATTTCCTGACTTTCTGTTCCACTTTTTGACAAGTCCTGCTTGACTGGTCTTGACACTTCATGATGGGTCTTCATCATAGAATTCCTACAGTGTGGAAGCAGGCCATTTGGCCCAATGAGTCCACACCACCCCTCTGAAGAGCGTCCTACCCACACCCCTATCCTATCCCTGTAAGCCTGCATTTCCTATGGCTAATCCACCTAGCCACACATCCCTAGACACCATGGGCAATTTAGCATGGCCAGTCCACCTAACCTGCACATCTTTGGACTGTGGGAGGAAACTAGAGCACCTGGAGGAAAGCCACGCAGACACTGGGAGAATGTGCAACTCCATGCAGACAGTCACCCGAGGGTAGAATTGAACCCGGGTCCCTCATACTGTGAGGCAGCAGTGCTGACCACTGAGCCATCATGCTGCCTGTCTTGACATGTTTCTTTCTGTTTTGATAATTGCAGTAGGAGTTGGGGTGGGTGGCAGAGGAACTGTCTACCAGGTGGAGTTATTCCTGACACAAAGGAAAATGGTAGTGATTGTTGGTTATCCTCAGCTCCAGGACACCTTTGCAGGAGTTCCTCAGGGTAAAGTCCTTAGCCCAACCATCTTCAGCTGCTTCATGAATAACGTTCCTTCTGTCATAAGGTCAGAAGTGGGAATTTTCGCTGATCATTGCACAATTTTCAGCACCATTTACAACTCAGACACTGAGACAGTCCAAGGACAAATGCAGCAAGACCTGGCCAACATCCTGAAGTGGACTGAAAAGTGGCTAGTCACATTCAAGAACATAAAAACAAGGAGCAGGAGTAGGAAATTCGGCCCCTCAAGCCTGCTTCGCCATTTAGTTCAATCATGGCTGATCTCCTTTCAGCATCAACTCCACCTTCCATAACCCTTCAACTTGTTACTACTAAAAGATCTGTGTCTCTCCTCAAATTTACTCAATGTCTTGGAATAGTGAATTCCACAGTAATTCCTCCTCATCTGTGTTTTAAATCTGTTACCTCTCACCATAAAACAATGACCCCTTGTTCTAGATTGCCCCACAAGAAGAAACGTCCTCTCTAAGTCTACTCTGTCAATACCCTTTAGCATGTTATATACCTCGATTTGATCTCCTCTCATTCTTGTTAGGTATAGACCTAAACTGCTTAATGTCTCTTCACAAGAAAACCCCTCATTGACTGGAATCAAACTAGTGAACTTCCTCAGAGCTGCCTCCAAACCACCTGCATCCCTCCTCAACTAAGAGAGCCAAAACTGCATGCAGCACTCCAGGTGCCGTCTCACTAATGCCTCACACAGTTGCAGCAACACTTCCCTACTTTTATACTGTATTTCTTTAGCAATAAATGCCAAAATTCCATTTAAAAACCGAAAGAACTGCGGATGCTGTAAATCAGGAACAAAAACAAAGTTGCTGGAAAAGCTCAGCAGGTCTGGCAGCATCTGTGAAGGAAAAAACAGAGTTAACGTTTTGGGTCCGGTGACCCTTCCTCAGAACCCAATTAATTCATTAGCATTAATTCTGATTTTTCTTCACAGATGCTGCCAGACCTGCCAAAATTCCATTTGCCTTTACCTGCTGTACATACTTGTTAGTTTTCTGCAATTCATTCACAAGGACACCCTCTGCACCAAAGTGCACTCATTTTCTAAGCAGAGAGAAACATAAGTAACCTTTCTATTCTTCTGACCAAAATGGATAATCTCATGCTTATCAACATTAAACTCCATCTGCCAAATTCTTGCCCATTCACCTGGCCTATCCATATCCATTTGTAAAATTCTTATTTCTTTAGTTACTTTCTCACCAATTCCAGTGTCATCTGCAAATCCCAGTCATTAATTGAGATTGTAAACAGTTGGGGCTGGAGGACCAAGCCCTGTGGCATCCCACTAGATACATCTTGCCAACCAGAAAAAGATATTTTTATCCCTACTTCCTGCCTCCCTGCTATGTTATATAAGGATTTTATATTAGTATTTTTCCAATCTACTGGAACCTTTCCTCTTTGGGGCATTCTGGAATATTATAGACAGTGGATTCATTATCTCTGCTGCCACTTCCTTTAAGACCCTAGGACATGGGCCATCAGGTCCAGGGTACTTGACTGCCTGCAGCAGGTTTGAAGGGCCGAATGGCCTCTTTCAGCTCCTATCTTCTATGTTTCTATGTTTCAATCCCAATAGTAGCTCTCTACTTTTTCCCTTGTGGTGATTATTGTTCTCTTTTAACTTCATGTCACACAAGTACCAGGCAATGAATCTCTCCAAAAGTGAGAATCTAACCATCACTCATTGACATTAGTGGCATTACCAATACTAAATCCTCATTGTCAATACCCTAGGGTTACCATTGACCAAAAACTAGCCAAATAAATGCAGTGGCTACAAGAGCAGTATAGAGGTTAGAAATTCTGCAGCGCATAACTCACCACCTGACTCCCCAAGTTAGGAATATGAAGAAATGCTCCTACCTGACTAGCTGGGTGCAGCTTCAGAAACAGTCGAAGCTTGACACCATGCAAGACAAAGCAGCCTGTTTGATTGACACTGCATTCTGAAACATTCACTCTCTCCACCACCAATTGTCTGTAGTAACAGTGTGTGCGAAAAGTTCAACAAGGCTCCTTGGACAGCATCTTCCAAATGTGTGAGCACGACCATCTAGAGCAGCAAACACGTGAATACCATCACATGGAAGTTCCCCTTCAAGCCTCTCATCATCCTGATTTGGAAATATATTGCCATTTGTTTCATGTTGCTGGGTCAAAATGCTGGAATTCCCTCCCTAATTGCATTGTGGATCTACCTACAACAAACCATTTGCAACAGTTCAAGGAGACAGCCTGGGTTCAAGTACCACCTGCTTCAGAGATGTGTGATACTATCTCTGAAGCAGGTTGATTAGACAAATAGGTTGAATTTTTTAAAAATAGTTTACGCACCTTTTTTGCTTACAATCCTCCTATTAACAATTCCAAAGAGTGCCTAATTCCTACCAAAGGGTATCTGAACCTCCTCCCAATAGGTAACTGACACCTCCCTTCCCCAGAGAATGCATGACCTCCAATCCAAGGTGTCACCAGGCCACATCCACAGCAGTACCATGGCTCTCCAAGGGATGCCCTAGCTATCCAAAAGAAATGCACTGAACAAACCTGGAGCAAGCTAGTCTGTCCTGCGCCCTCTCTCTTGCTCACAATGGGTTTCCTAACGTGGGATGTGAATAGACGGAGCTGATCATTTAAATGCATGTGTGTGAAGCCCAAGTCTGGGAAAGTGGGAAGTGCTGTGTTCAGGAGGGGGACGTGCATTTTCAGCCACCATTTTCACAAGCTTTCAACTCCGTACATGCTCAAAGCGTCTGCCAGGCAAGTCCTTCTCGCCATCAGCCAACTTACAGTTTGCTGCTTGTTTGACAACTCTGGTCATGTGATATTCTGCCCAGTGCTTTGACCGTCTGCTGAGGGAGCCATCTGAAAGCATCTGCCATCTCCTTTTTCCACAGAGCTTCATGAACCATATATGCACACCATAGCCAGATAGACTTCTGTTCACAAGTGTTTATCTGCACAGACTTGCACAAATGATAAGTTTCATTAGTATAAGTATCACTTGTCTACAAAATTTTGCTTTTGCAGACGCTATAGGATTCCCACCGCCCCCCCCGCCACCCACACACACAGCCAAGGAAGGTGGAGGTTTTGCTAATTATCTTGATTTTTTTAATGATAGAGTTCATTTTAATTATTATCAGAAAATAAAACTTGACTGTTTTCCTCCCAGGGGTTGTCAAAATGGCTTAGTTTATGTTTGGACACTACCACAAGGTGGTACTGCTGTATCATTACCAAACCTCTTGCATTCTCCTGATATACAAGAAAGACATGAGGTAAGAGGCATGGTTTTTTTTTTCATTTGTGTCAGCAGCTAATATGAAAAAGTTCATGGAAAATAAGGCTGACTTACCATCTCAACTTTGAATTATCCTTAGAAACAAAGCGGCAATTGAGTAATTAAACTTGAAATTGCATGTTAAATAAAGATCTAAAAGAGCAACTTATGTTTGTGTGGTACATTTCAAGGCCACATTTCTTAAAGCACTTCACAGCTAATTAATCACTTTTGAAATGTCACTGCTGTAATTTGGGAGGCATGGCAGCCAACTTTCACACATCAACTTCTTACAAGCAATGTGGCTATGACCCAATCCTCTCATTTTGTCATTTGATTGAGAGATGCATATTAGCCGAGGAACTGAGGGTAATTCCTCTACACTTCTTCATGGGATCTTTTAGATCCACCTGACAGGGCAGATGACCTTAACTGAAGGACAGCACATCTGACAGAGCAGCACACACTCTCTACTATTCTAAGCAGTCGGACTTGATTTTTCTGCTCGTCCTGGAGTGGGATTAGAATCCCACCTCTCACTCAGAGGCAAGAGTGCCACCGATTGAGCCACAATTGACATCTCGTCTGAGCGCATTGCATCCATGTTGATTTATTTCATCTGATTAAAGACAATAATTCTTTATGGCAAGAATTACTTCCTAACCTAAACTTTTTATTTGGTAGGAGAAATTTCAATTCAGAGGTAGAGCCAAGTGTGTGTTTCGACTGAACGCTCATATAACTGCAGTGATGTTGGTGTCCTTCAATACTGATGGTTTAACACTTCTGTCTGGAGGGATTGGGGGATTGATAAATATCTGGTCTTTGCAGGTAAGAATTTTAATGATATTCCATAAATTAATATTCTGATGCTCATACTACAAAGGAGAAGTGATAAGGATTAGGAAAACTTAAGGAAGTGAGAAACAAAATGTTATCCCTGACAAAAATTGAAACTTTGTTTTTAAAGACAATTTTATGTCCTCTTATAAAGTGACTAATCAGATTTATTCATCATATCTTGTCAAAAGTTCTTGGGAAATCGAAACCAGAAAGGCAGAGCGCTTTTAAAATTTGACAGCCTCTCTTGTTATTTCTGAAATTTCACAATTGAAAGAAACTTTGTATTTCCCAATTCTTATTGAATTGAACAAGTAGATTGTTACAAATTAATGTTTGTGGCTGTGTTTTGTATGTTTCCTTCTCAGGATGGTTCAGTTCTACAGACAGTGGTGACTGGTTTGGGATCAGTAGTTGGCGTATCCTGGATTCCAGATATTGGAGTAGCAGCTTGCTCCAGCCGATCAAAGGTCAGTTGGTCATTCTTGTTTTAAAAAAGACTAATGACATCTCAATCTAAAACTTCATATTAATGCCAAAAGGAAGGAGCTTGCATGTATCACCACTTTCTCAGAACCAGCCAAATCTAATAAAGTTTTTTTATGTAGTCATCGTTAAGTAACAAGGCACTGATTATCACACAACCAAATCCCACAAACGGCATTAAAATGAAAATATGACGAGGTAATCTGTTGCAGTAATGTGGATTGAGAAATAAATTTTGGCCAGGACACTAAGATAATCCCTGCTGTACTTGATAGAGTACTGCGGGGTTAGTCATAAAGTCATAGAGACCTACAGAATTGAAAAAGCCCCTTTTGACCCATCAAGTCTGTACCAGTCACAAACAAGCATCTAACTAATCTAATCCCATTTTCCAGAACTTGGCCAATAGCCTTATATGCCCTGGAATCTCAAAGATTGTATATATCCCCTTATTTAGCAACTGAAAGATAGCACAACATTCACTCAGCTCTAGATTGATTAGCCTAAATTATGTGCTTAAGTCTCCAAAATGAGAATTGAACCCATCACTTTATAATACAGAGTTGAATGCTATTACTAAGCTGGATGTTTTCAAATCTGCTTGTGTATTGGATGGAAACAGGAATGGGCAATTTAGCCCTTTGACCCCTTTGCACCATTGATGGGATTATGTGCAACCTAACTTCATCTACCCTTCTGTGCCCCTACCATTTTTTTGCATTAATTCATGAGATTTATCATTGACAAGACCGTCATTTGCTGCCCACTCCTAATTGCCTTTGAGAAGGTCAGAAGTCACACAACACCAGGTTATAGACCAACAGGTTTATTTGAACTCAAGCTTTCTGAGTGCTACTCCTTCTATGGGCGAAGTGCTGGCAAAGGAGCAGCGCTTCGAAAACTTGTGATATCAAATAAACCTGTTGGACTATAACCTGGTACTGTGTGACTTATGACTTTGTCCACCCCAGTCCAACACCGGCACCTCCACCTCATGGCTGTCCTTGAGAAGGTGGTGGTGACTGCCTTCTTAAATTATAAACACTTCTAATGTGCTGTTAGAAAGGTTGTTCTAGGATTTTGAGCCAGAGACTGAGAAAGAGCAGCAATATATTTTCTAGTCTGGGGAGCTGTCAGGTATTGGTGATCCATGCATCTGCTGCCCTGGTCATGGGTTTAGAAGCAGCCTTGGCAAGTTGCTACCACGCATCTTGTAGATGATTAACTTGCAACTATTGTGCATCAATGTTAGAGTGAATGAAAGCTCAGTTTTTGATCATATCAGTAAATACCTTTGGATAATGAAAATATATTAAACTTATTAAAAATTTACAACTAATCAAGCTTCAGTCGCTTTTGCTACAAGATGGTTTCAGATTTCTACCTCCTTTTGTGCATACTTGACCTGAAAGGTCTGCTCCTAATTTTTAGCAAGAAATGCTGGGAGCAATCATAGGTTTTCCAGTTTCTCCACAGAATTGAAGTCCCTAATCCTTGGAATCCAGTTTCCTTTCCAAGGATTTCACCTCTTTCCATCAGAATTGAGGCCAGATTTTCTTCAGAGTTTGGTGAAGATCAAAAGAGAAACTTTTTTTAAAAAAAAAAGTGAACAGAGATCTTTTTAGTACAGAAAGGAAAAGATAACAAAGACAGATGAGAATGAGAAGGGTGAGTGAATTTGTGATACAGTGATAGCGAACATCCAGTTAGTCTTGAGCTGGAAAGGCAAAAAAATTCAGGAGTAATTATTTAAATTACTATGAGAGGAAGAGGAAAAGATAATGTTAGAAGTTGAGTATTAGGATATAAATTGTTGATTGATTGATGCTTCTGTTGAGAAGAGGAAAGAAAGAGAGACTGAGAAAGGGAGATTCAGAAGTATCCTTTAGTGTGGAAAACTGGTAAATGTTTGGTTGGTAATCCCTGACCTCATTTGGTGGGGGAGGCACAGAGAAAAATTCTAAAATAGTCCACTACTGCAGAGATCCATGAACAACGCAAAAATAAAGGTTTATTTCAATATATGTTTTGTAATATGCGATTGATCAAGTCAAGAACATGAGTTATGTTGATATTCACTCAAGAAAGCCTGTTTTTTTTTTTTGGAAAGTATGTTAAATTTTCTGAATATATTTCCCCTTCTGCTAGGATGTCCTCTTAATCAGGTGTTGCCCAGAGTGGATCTCTCAGAACCACATTCTAGCATCCTGCCGAATGGCTCTCCGAACACAGGGTATCATAGGACTGAATAAGGCTCCCTGTATGAAGGCTTTTATCGAAAGATTGCATTTACTGCTGCGCGCACAATATATATATGAAAAGGTAATGCATATACACAATTTGGCATAAACAAACATGTGATGTGTTAGCCTGATCTATCATGGAAAGGCTGAGAGAATTGTGTTGGCTTAAGCTGAAATAAAGGGTATGTGGGGTCATTGGGAGTGATGAGGAGGTGTGAGGTCTAAGAGCTAATTAACAACATCCAGAAAGATGATTAACTAGCCAGTACCTCAGCACCCACCCTACAGCTGTGACTTTTCTAGGGGTGGTGGGCCCAACTCTTTCCCACATTCATCCCCCTAAAGTGAAAACAGCATAATGCAAGTTTCTCAAAGCAAGTTGGGACTACCAAGTTTGGAAATTTCCCAATTTGAACAACCTATCTTAGCGGTGGAAATTTCACCTATAATCGTTGCCGTATAGCCGATCAAGGTTAAATAATATGGACTGAGTTTAAATAAAATTCTGATTTTCACATAGGTAATGACGGAGCAGTTTTGTGGTTTTATCTTTAAAGTTTTAGTTGAAATTTACTTCTATAAGTTCATAAATCAACAAAAGTGCAAATTGTGTATGATCAATTTGGAAGTAGTAAATTGAAAGAGACATCTACACATTCTCTACTTACCCCTGCTTACTTCAGAATGTCTTGAAAAAGACAAAATAAAACTTGCTGACCTAAATCTGAGATTCTTACCACCTTTGGTTGAATGGTCCAATTTATTTTTCTCATCATTAATATAGTCATAACAGAATAACTATATTCTGCAATAATTTGACACCATGAAGAGTGGTAATCTCTCAGGCTTGAAAAATTGCAGTGTTCTTCCAAAAGTTCAATATTACATAAATATGGATCTTTCAGAAAATGTACGGGTTAACTATTCAAGAATAAATCTGTAGGAATAGTATCTATAGAATTCATGTGTTTTTAAATTGTCACTTTCCAGCCCCATGTGACCTGTGGAGATCAACTCGTACACAGTACCTTCCTGCAAAGTTTGGCCTCCCTCACTGTAGGTCTATGTTTGGACCAGTTCCTTACCAGAACAGCAGAACCACCTCATCATAAAAACAGTAACCTGGAGCCAGTTTCTTCAGAATGGAGTTGGCTAGCAACTTACTCTGCTACTATTAAAAGTGCTGAAGCTCTGGCCAAAGGAACTGCCTTCCCGGAAACCTTCAGTGTTCCAGACCTCAACCAGGATTCAGATTCAGAAGCCATCAAAGCACTGGTAGGATTTTACTTTTATGTCTATGCGCTAAGTTTGAATATTCAATTCCTTGCTGTCCAAAGCAGCCTTGTTGTCAGCCCATCTTTGATCACTGGTGGATAGTTGTTTACGTAACCACCTTGACTAAGAATTACCAAAATGAGCCATCACGTTTGTGCCCATATTCTGTTGACCATACTAATTTTTGAAATTCAGGCACTGGTGGCAAGGTTGAAGACATTTATAACTTATGCCCCCTAGTTAACCCAAGAACGTGATAGTGGGCTACCAGCTTTAATTGTTTAGTAACATTTCAATGTTTCAGTTCTGTTTCCATGGCTTATGTTTCCCAATGATATGCAAATATATTTGTTTAGCTGTATGAAGTAGAGGTAAATAGTTTACACATCATAAACAAGAGTTTATAAATATTTTGCGTAAAAGAACTTCATATTAAATTAACCATTTTTCAAGCCTTCACTGTTGTTAGATAGACCTACACAACTATCCTTTTAATAAGAACAGGATAAGTTGAAAATTAATCTGTATTTTGAGGGCTAAGTAAATTGGCAGTGCATCATGAAAATATGCTTGTTTGTTTTTGAACTGTGCCAACGATGTTATTTTATATTGCTATACGAAATGATGGCACTGTAAAAAGACAGCACCTCTGATAATGCAACATTCCTAAATGACTGTATAGCAGCTCAGGTGGTATGTCAAAGTTCTGGACTAGCATTTGACCCCACAGCCTTGTGACTCATGCCTACCACTGAACCAAGCTTTGCTTAACTGTTCTGTATTACAACACTTGTATGTTCAATATTATTCACTGACAGCTCACACAAATGGAAAATATGAAGACAATTGAAACTTGAGATGAAGTCAAATATTTCACTGATGCTAGAAACTTGGAAATGGCACTATTTACGTACCTTAATATAATTCAGCACTTTCATCAATTTATCCCCCTCCTCAACTGAGTTCGCCGACTTTTGCTCAAGCGAGTTTCTATTCACACAATCGGATGCTGGTCAATTAATCTAAACAGCAAGTGTTAACAGGCTAACCAATTCACCTGAGTCTGACCCTATCGTGTCTCATATGTACATCCTAACAGCAATCATAAAACAGTGGCCAGCAATTGGTACTTCACTAATTTTCTCCCCATAGTCCAGCATATGGAGGTCAGTTGTACCATCTCAAATTGCCAGGAGTCTATTTGCGCCAATGCTATTACCATTTGATCTGAACTTTGATGCAAAGGTAAGTGTGAATTAGGTACAGAAATGTACATTTCATAAGCAACTTTGTTCTCAATATTTTGCTTCAAGAGCTTCCCATTGCAACCCAGGTTTAGTGTAACAGCATACTCTACTGCTCAGAAAAGTGGTATATGCTCTGTCAAAGTTCACTAAATCTGCTAATTTGTAAAAAGCATGAGCATTGCCTGAACACAAGAATGAGGCAGTATTTTTAGGAGAAGGAGGAATAAAAGTGGAGGGTGAATTAAGTCAATTATGAGTATTCTATAGGGAATAAACTCTTCTCCCCTTCCTATCTGTAGTAGGGATAAAAATAAAATTTCATTATTTTAAACTGAGATTAATAGCTGTATATTTTGAAGTGAAAAATTATAATTGGTAATGATGAACTGATATTTATAGATCTCTTGTTTAACTATTCAAGATATCATCATCAGTAAATGTTTTCATTTCACAGGAGAACAATAAGTGGAGTTGTTTAATGGATGAGCAGCTTATGACCTGGGCCACATCTAAACCAGAGGTAATTTATTAGCATACTTGCAAGATCGCACAACAAAATACTTTTGCTGCAATGTTTGTTCAGCAGACAAAACTGATTCCCTGTCTAGTGACTGTTTTTTCCTTGAAACAGCTTCCTATGTTTGGGCTAAGTGGATATCATTTCCTGTTTTATGGTCACTACTACTCTCAATAAAGAAATGTGTAGGGTTTTTGGGTGTTGGCTCTTGATTTTCCTAGTCCCTGCTTGGTACTTTCCAAGTGGCACTCGGTTTAGTGAAGATTATGAATGTAAAGTGTTATGTCTGTTCTGTGACTCTAATGTTTCACAGTCTTGATTGTTGCTCTCTCAAACTTGCTTTCTCAGTGAGATGCCGCACTATGCCCAAAATAAGTTTAACAACAGCAGCACCAAAGGGCTAATCCTTATCATTTGAATTTTAGGACTGGCAGCTTGGTGGTAAAAGTGATGTGTTCTTATGGGGAGGTGGACGTCATGGACAGCTAGCTGATGCTGGAAACAGTGCTTTAGTACCTACACTTGCTCCATCACTGACACAAGCTTTGCAGGTGAAGTAATTGATTTTCCTGAATTCTCTCAAAAATGATAAATGAGCATTAAGTTATATGTAGTTCAACTAATCAAGTATAATATTTTATGACTACATCACATGTAGAAATAGAGATGTTCTAAATTACTATTTCGTGCTATGTATGAATGTACTTGTTGGGACTATTTAATTGCAATTCAGAATACTGGTGCTAAAATTGTGTTGGTAAAATTACTAGTAGTAAAGTATATCTTGTTTTAACTGGAAGCCACAGATATGTAGAATGTGAAAAGGTATTTAATGGCAAGAGATTAACGTACACTTCACCCCCTCACCTTACCCCAATCATACTCCTTTTAAAAAAAAAACCCTTGTTCAATGATTTTTATATATAATTGTGGTAATTACCGCAAGACACATGGTAATCTGAAATATATAAATTCAGCCTTGTAGTAAAGTCGCTATAGTCTGAGCAGACCCTAGGGCTGCTCTCTCATTAGAGATGACTGGTGCTGGCTTAACCTGAGGGTCACCAGACCTTGGGTGAGAGGACAGGTTGACGAAGAGAACCCTTCATGGTAACCTCAGCCGGTGCAGGAGTTGAACCCACTCTGGTGTCACATTGCATTGCAAACCAACTATGCAGATAAGGAGCTAACTACCCTCCCTGCCCCCAACCACCCCCCAGTTCAGCCTTCTAGATGAACCTAATTACAATTCTGTGCTCTTCATTCATTGAATGGATTTATGAAAAAACTTATTTTTCTTCACTATGATCTATTTCTAAGTCATTTTATAGAAAGACTGTATAGCCTAAGCTGCTGTGAGAGCATTTTCACCCTATTCTGTTTTTATTTATGATTTTTAAGTTGAATATATTGGGAATGAAATTCGGGGTAGGTTGATGTAGGTGGATGATGAACGAGCAAGAGTTAATGCAGAACGTGGATATACTAATAGAAGATAGTCAAGAAGACCATTGAATAATCAAGTCTGAGGACAAAAGAGTAAATAATAGCCTGTACACCTGGTTTATTTGGGTATGAGTACAATGAACTCTGTTTGTAAGAAGTTTCTATTTTGGAGACATCTTGTGGTCATGGTGAAACAAAGATAATTCTGAAAAGTAGGATATTCTACCTGTGAGGTAATTTCTGAGACCTGAGTCTGGTGAATTGAGGAGTCATCCAAGATTTGGCACAACAGGCCAGGTGTTCCTAAACTGTCCTGATTCTTATATTGATGTCAGGTAGACACCAGTATTATAGTTGAGATAGTAAGAACTGCTGATGCTGGAGTCAGAGATAACATAGTGTGGAGCTGGAGGAGCGTAGCAGGCCAGGCAGCATCAGAGGAGCAGGAAAGTTGACGTTTCGGGTTGGGACCCTTCTTCAGAAATGGTATTATAGTTGCTTCATGTCTTTATCACATCTACAGAAAGCCATTTCATAATTTTCTATGACAACAAGGTGCAGGGCTGGATGAACACAGCAGGCCAAGCAACATCATAGGAGCAGAAAGGCTGACGTTTCGGGTTCTGATGAAGGGTCTAGGCCCGAAACGTCAGCCTT